>NC_072416.2:52500000-52800000 GCF_028858775.2 Pan troglodytes | reverse complement strand
TGCCTCAGCCTGCACTCTTCTGACTCATGACATGACTTCTCCATGGAGAGCCAGGATTTTTCTCAAGTGTAACAATATTAATTATCAAGTCACTTTAAAACGTGTGATGTATGTGTGCATTTATTTCACAGGAATGGTATAAAGATTAAATACTTAATGAATCCATTTTTCATATCAAGGATATATTTGCCCTATGCCTAAATATATCTCTCCCTTCTGTTTCTCATGAGAAATATAGCTATCTTTATTATGTAATCAGTAATATATCATTCCTTCTAAGCAGGATCTAATTTTAGCAACATGATGAATGGCCCAGGAATGTATTCCACTGCCCTCTGCAGAAAGGAATATATATCAGACCTGCTCAGGTGTGTGTCATTTCTTTATACTGGGAGCTTTCAGCAGCCCAAGTGGCAGCTGGGTTTTTCTGACTGAAAGCCCCAAGTTCTGTCTCTATTTGGGCTCGGGCAGACACCACTAGGAAATGGCCATGTGTGAACAATACCTAGATTTGCTAGCTCAGCCAATGAGGCGTATGGTTCTCCTATGCCCGGGTTTATTGCACCAGCTAGAAAATGACCAATTGTTTTTTATCTTCATTGACGTGCAAGATCTGTTTGTGCAGGATCACATTCAAGTCCCCACTGCCTTCTTCCATTTCTAAAAATTTGATCTTTAAACAAAGATATTTCTTTAAAATGTGGGTGTCAGGCTGGGTGTTGTGGCTCACACCTGTAATCCCAGCACTTTCGGAGGCTGAGGTGGGCAGATCACCCGAGGTCAGGAGTTCCAGACCAGCCTGGCCAACATGGTGAAACCCTGTCTCTACTAAAAATACAAAAATTAACTGGGTGTGGTGGTGCACAACTCTAATCCCAGCTACTTGGGAGGCTGAGTTAGGGGAATCGCTTGAACCCAGGAAGCAAAGGTTGCAGTGAGCAGAGATTGTGCCACTGCACTCTAGCCTGAGTGACAGAGTAAGTGAGACTCCATCTAAAAAAAAAAAATAAATAAATAAATAAATAAATAAAATGTGGGAATCAGTCCTTATGATTAGCACCATAAGGAATCAGGAATTTTGTCTTTCTTGAGCTTCCAAGGGAACAAAAACGTTCATTTTCTTTCACACACTATCTGTGAGTTTTATAGCTGCTTCTGCACACTGATGGCACCTTATATCTCAATGACATCTTAATTTTTAAAGCTATTTTGCATTTGTTTTTTATTGATCTGTGGGAAAGTCAAGGCGGCACCTTGTCTCCATTTTGCAGATGTGAAAATTGAGACCCAGAGAGATTAAATGACTTATTCAACTTCTAGGATATGGCCTGGTAAGGGCTAAAATCTAAATCTCTGTACCATCATCATCCTACTGTCTATGCTTAATTCTTAATGAAATCTATGTAAGATGGAAAACAAAAGTTAGAGGTGTTTGTTTCTGCAGCTACCGTATATATATAATTCTGAAATTCTTTGTACAACTACTATATTTGTTGATTCTAAGATATACTTTTTTCATATTAGTATGTCTGAAACTGAGATACATCTTTTTTTTTTTTTTTTTTTTTGAGATGGAGTTTCGCTCTTTTCACCCAGGCTGGAGTGCAGTGGCATGCTCTCAACTCACTGCAACCTCTGCCTCCTGGGTTTAAGCCATTCTCCTGCCTCAGCCTCCCAAGTAGCTGAAATTACAGGCACTTACCACCACACCCAGCTAATTTTTGTATTTTTAGTAGAGACCGGGTTTCACCATGTTGGCCTGGCTGGTCTCAAACTCCTGACCTCAAGTGATCCGCCTGCCTCAGCCTTCCAAAGTCCTGGGATTACATGCATAAGCCACTCCACCTGGCCTGAAACTGAGATACATCTTACAATCTATGGAGTATCATAATCTAACTGGAAGTTTTTTTCTTTCTTAGTGGTTGCAGTACATTGATTCTAAAGATGGCCCAGATCTTCACTCATATCCTGATGTCCTTTAGCGTGTCACTTTGCAGCTCCTCCCATGAAACGATCAAGTCTATTTCCCTACACCTTAAAAGTGGGCTGGACTTATCTTTATTTATTCCTGGAGAGGACACTCTTGGTGCCCCACCCATCCTCCCTCCTCCTTGCTACTTTAGCCTACCTGAATTCCAAATGTACCTGTGTTTCTTTGCCTGAGAACTCACTCTGATTGCCAAAGCCTGATTTGTCTGCTCTGATGGCTTAAAAATAGATTCACACATTTTTTAATACTCCTCCCTCCCCTTTTCTTGAACATGGGCCAAACTTTATGACTTGACTCGCTTCTATCAAATAGAATGTGGTGGAAATGACAGTGTGACTTTCAAGACTAGGCCATAAAAGGCCCTGTGGTCTCATGGTCTCTCTTGGATCACTCATTTTGGGGTCAGCATATGCCTTGTTGTGGGGACACTCAAGCAGTCAAATGGAGAAGTTGATATGGTGAGGAACTGAGGCCTCCAACCAACAGCCAGCACTGACCAGCCAGCTGTGCAAGTGAACCACCCTAGAAGCAGGTCCTCCAGCCTCAGTCAAACCTTCAGATTACTAAATCCCTGCCCATTTCTTAAATGCAACCTTATGAGGAACCTCAAGCCAGAACTCACCAGCTAAGGTATTCCAAATTTCTTCACCCTTGCAAACTGTATGAAATAATAAATATTTATTGTCATATTAAGCCACTAAATTTTGGGATAGTATGTTACACATTGGTATATAACTAAACCCATCTACATGACAGGTTGGAAATGTTGGTGGGTTACCCACTGGAAGCACCTTCCACCAGTGACATACAGTAGTTAGTATCAATATAATAGCTTCCTCACCCCTTGAGTAGGATAACTGAACACCCAGGGTTTCTCCAGGGTAATTATGTTCCAGTTTCTAGAATAGTAACTGGATTGATAACACCCTTTATTGGCCATTTTCCCTTCCCTGTCTAACTTATTTTTTTTTACTTCCCTACTGATGTTTCTTCTATTTTCACTTTTTTTTTTTTTTTTTTTTTTTCTTGAGATGGAGTCTTGCTCTGTTGCCCGGACTGGAGTGCAGTGGCGCAATCTCGGCTCACTGCAAGCTCCACCTTGTGGGTTCACACCATTCTCCTGCCTCAGCCTCCCAAGTAGCTGGGTCTACAGGCACCTGCCACCATGCCTGGCTAATTTTTTTTGTATTTTTAGTAGAGACAGGGTTTCACCGTGTTAGCCAGGGTGGTCTCAATCTCCTGACCTCATGATCCGCCCCCCTCGGCCTCCCAAAGTGCTGGGATTGCAGGCGTGAGCCACCACACCCATCCCCATCTTCAATGTTAACAACTTACTCTCAAGTCCTTGTCTCAAAATCTCCTTTTGGGAAGTAGACAGCAAGAGGATGGGGAGGGGGAATGCAAACTAAGTAAGTTGTGTGTGATTAATTGCCAAGTCCTGTGTAGTTTTTCATTTACAGTATTTTTTCCATAGCTGCAGTTCAACAGTGCTAATCTGAGCTGATTAAAACAAACAAACCAACCCTCCCACTTCACACATATATAAATTTTGGTAAAAATACCCTCTCCATCATTTTTAATACAGTCTCAAACTGAAAACCAAGAAAGGAAAAGCCTCAAGTGCCAGATGCAAAGAGGATGCCCAAAGTTAGAGTGATCACAGGGAGGTAAAATACAAATACTTACATGTGAACCAGGATAGGAGTGAGACCTTAACAGCTGAAACTTTAGAGGCCCTGTGAACAGGATCCTATAGGCCTGAGCCCCAGAGAATCAGGAGGAGGGGCCAGGCTACCTGCATAAAGCCAGGATTTCTGAAGAGCTGACTAATGTCCTCTGAATTGGGAACTAAAGAAACCACCCACTAGCCTAGGGGAATAGCAGGGAAGCTTGTAGTTTTTCAGGGCCATGAGAGTAACAGGCACCACTCAAAAGAAATGAATTTGTGTCATGAGTAAGATCTGAGTTCTTGTTACTTATGTACAGGGACCCAAAACTAAGAAATTATTTTAAAATCTTGTCCAGAATCGGTAAATTCAAAGGCACCTCACAAAGATGCTGTAGAGCACATGAAACTGTCATGGGCTCCTCTTTCACTTTCATCTTCATAAGGATGAGTTTACAGAAAGGAAATAAGGAAAGAAGCCACATAAAGAAGCAAGACACAGTGAAGCAGAGCCAATAGATGAAACAAATGGGAGAATTTGCATTTCAAGAGCTGGGAGTAACAGAATAACAATCTAAAAAGGACTTTAAAATAAATAGACTTAAAGCATTTCAAAACATAAAAAAAGAACACCAATCATAAACTAAGAATAACATAAATTTAAAAACAACAGGCAGATTGGGGGAAAACATTCTAAAAATGAAAAAAATGAGTAATTGAAATAAAAACCTCAATAGACGAGTTGGACTGTAAAACAGATGTGGTCGATAAGCGAATAAGTAAATGGAAAGACAGATCTGAGGAAATTATCCAAAATACAACAAAAGAGAGAAGGAAAGAGATGGAAAATACAAAAGTTAATCAAATGAGATAGTCTTACATATGTTGATTAAGAGTTGCAAAACAGAAAAAATGAAAGGATAAGAAGCAAAGAGATAATAATAATTTTCACTATCCAAGACATGTGTGCTCTCATATCTATATTCAACTATATTCCAGGGTGAAAATAAAATAAAGTCAATTTCAGACATCAAAAGGCTACTTTTTCAAATAGTACTTTATTTATTTATTTACTTTTTTATTTTTGAGATAGACTCTCACTCTACTGCCCAGGCTGGAATGTAGTGGTGCAATCTTGGTTCACTGCAACCTCCGCCTCCCAAGTTCAAGTGATTCTCCTGCCTCAGCCTCCCGAGTAGCTGGGATTACAGGCGTGCAATACTACCCCTGGCTAATTTTTGTATTTTTAGTAGAGACGGAGTTTCATCATGTTGGCCAGGCTGGTCTCAATCTCCTGACCTCAAGTGATCCACTCGCTTCAGCCTCCCAAAGTGCTGGGATTACAGGCATGAGACACTGCGCCTGGTCTTCAAGTAGTACTTTGGCATATATATACATATCTATATCAAGATTACTTTGGCAAGAAGAAAGATTACCATGAAAAGAAGAGGGATGCAAGAAACCTTTAAAAGTGGATAAATGTGTTGGTAAATCTAAATAAACTCTCAACAGTATAATTAAAATGGCTTTTTGTGAGTGTTTAAAACTAAGGTAGAAGTAAATTTCTAAACAACAAAATCATGGAAGATTGGAGGGCAGATGAGAGTTAAAGTGTATATTATTTAGAAGGAAGTAAGCAATATTAATTCTAGACTTTAATTTAGACGTGGGAATATTAATTTTTGGGTAGTCATGGATTTATGGGTAAAAAGATGGAAATAGAATTCATAACTTGCATACCTGTGGGGGAAAATATTAAAATGTGAACAGCAATATTACCCACCAAATCATGATGGTAATTTGCTCTTAGGAGAGAGGAGAGGTGACTGTGACCAGGAATGGATGAGGAGGCAAAGTAAACTTCAACTTCATTTGAAAAATTTAAAATGTTTAAAACATTATAGGAAAAGAGAAATATCATATGCCTTGTATCCCCTTTCTGTCTGCCTAGGGGACAAGGCAGGGGACATGGCCAGGCCTTCTACCGGTATTCAAGGTTCTTTGTAACCTGGCTCTATGTTTTCCAGCCAGCTTAGTTCCCTCCCTTCCTCCCAACACACAGTTTTCACCCTCGTCAAGCCAGTCTCCTCATTTTTCATACGTCCTCTGCTTATTTTAGGATGCACACTTTTGTTGTCTAAATTCTTTTCGTTTTTCAAGCCCTTCTTTCTATTCCCTGACATTGACAACAGCAAGTAGAGTTGTGTGTAGCACACAGTGCATTGTACTATTCTGTTTAACTCTCTTACAAACTATCTTATATTTTACATTTCATCTTAAAGTATTTACTTTTATTCAGTATCATTTCTTTGAAAGATTATAGACTCTCAGAAATCAAGAACTGTGGCTTTGATTATATCCTGCCCAGGAATCACTCCTGGCGTGTTTCACAGATAAGTACATAGTCAGTACTCAGAGTATACTTGTTAAATTGAAAGCCATCCCACTAGGGGAAAGGCAATGAAGAAAAGAACATGAACAAAGGAAAATTTGACCATCCTTCCATGGATAAATTTCACAAACACAACAATAACATGAGTCACTTATTTCAAGGTTATTTATCAACCTCAGTGGTCTAGAACATATTTGAGATTCAGAAAACATTGGTTAAGAACATGTGCTTTGGTGTCAGACAGACCCAGTTTGAGTATCAGTTTACCCATGTTATTACTCTGTGTATGACTATGGACAAGTGCCTTAACTTGTTTGCATGTTAATTTTCTCATATATAAAAACAGGGAAAGTACCTGTGCCTGAAAAGCACCTAGTGCAGTAGACGGCATGGAATAAAAGCACTCAGTAAATATAAACTGGGATTATTATTAGCTAAAATATATAAACCAGAGCCATATGTGAGATTACCCAGTTCTCCCCAACCCCCATTGCCAGCCCATGATAGAATTGTACCTATCTGCCCTCTAGAAGTGTGGTCATGTCATTTGTGGTAGCCAATGAAATGTCAGCATGAAGACATATGTGATTTCCTGCAGAAGTGTTAAGACCTCCTAGGCAATTTACCAAGTTCCCTTCCCCTGCTGTGGGGACTGTGGAAGCATGGATTGAGATGGAGGCTCTGTCAGCCTGTGTACCTGAGCAACCATGCTAAATAGAGCCCTTCCGCAACCCAAGTGGACACACAAAATAAATGAGACATAAACTTTTACTCTGTGAAGCCACCTGAGACTTTGGAGTTTTTTTTTCTTGCAGCAAAACCTGGCCCATCTTGACAAATACAATGTACTAAAAGTCATACTTCCCCTCCCCTCAGGAAAAAAAAACTACCCAAAGCCATGCCTTAGAACACACTTACTCTTACTGAAAAATGCTTCTAGCCAACTGGCGTATGTGGTTTCTCATCTCACAGGATGTTAGAAAGAAAATACTAGCGGAGCTATGGCCAGAGGTAGACACTGAACCCAGGGAGAAGGGAGATCCGTGGATTGTAAAAACAAAAGTTAGGTGGGAGCGGCGGCTCACGCTTGTAATTCCAGCACTTTGAGAGGCTGAGGCAGGTGGATCACCTGAGGTCAGGAGTCCGAGACCAGCCTGGCTAACGTGGTGAAACCCCATCTGTACTAAAAAATACAAAAATTAGCTGGGTGTGGTGGCGGGCACCTGTAATCTCAGCTACTTGGGAGGCTGAGTCAGGAGAATTGCTTGAACCTGGGGGGCAGAGAGTGCAGTGAGCCAAGATCACGCCATTGTACTCCAGCCTGGGCAACAAGAGCGAAATTCTATCTCCAAAAAAAAAAAAAACAAAAACTTGAAAAAAAGGTAAGAAACTCAAACGGCATTTTGAGCTGAGATCATTTAGTATAGGTGAAGTTAACTGTGCCTATTAAAAAGTCTGAAGGCATCTTTAGATCATAGCAGTGCTCATCAGTTTATTATTTACAACATGTTGGTTTTGCTTATTAATTTTATTTATTTCATTACACATTTATTTTCTACTACACTCTTTCTCTCTTTCTTTTAAGGGACAGAGTCTCACTCTGTCACCCAGGCTGGAGTGCAGTAGTAAAATCACAGCTCACTGCAGCCTCAACTTCCTGGGCTCAAACGATCCTCTCACTTTAGTCTTCTGAGTAGCTGGGAGTATGGGCATGCACCACCACACCTGGCTGATTTTTTAACTTTTTTGTACAAATGAAGTCTCACTATGTTGCTTAGGCCGGTCTCAAACTCCTGGGCTCAAATGATTCTCCCACCTCGGCCTCCCAAAATACTGAGATTATAGACATGAGCCACCATGCCTGGCCTGGCCTTACCCTCTTTTTTTAAAAAATGGTTAATGTTTCCCCAGTATCACATTAAACACTTGCAATATGTAGCAGGTCACTCAGCCTCCCGGCATGTCTCAGAGTTTCATCCATCTCTATGGATGGGAACATGGCAGCACCCAGAGATTTGAAACTGCTCAAGGTCTCATGACCAACATGGCAGTGTCAGAGTTTCATATGAACCGATCTGTCTGATTCTAGAGTTCTTTCACCATCACGCCTCCCCATGCATTCTTAGAAAGCCAGAGGATGCTAAATTACGCTTCACGAAAATCTGTTTTAAAAGGCTGGGAAACATGTGTGACATTTTGAAAATTTTTTCTATCAAAAAAAAAAAAGATTCCATTTTAACAAGTGCTGGTGCTTCAAAGGGTATAAAGTGTGGGTTATCAGAAAAAGCCACATGTGGGAAGCAGCTCACTCTCAACCGTTGCCAGATAAATGAGACGGTCTTGAATTTCAATGATCTTATAAATGTAACGGGAGTGATAAATATAAATCTATTAAGCTCTTTCATTTAGAACAAGGAATCTGTATTCTTTGACCATATAACTTCTTTTTACTGCATCTTTCAAACGGAAAAATGTGCTTGCCATTGATGGGCAACTTCCTTGGATCTTTACTGTGTGGGGAGAAAGTATCAAAGCAGGGAGGGGGGAGGGTTTGAGGGGAGGTAAAGCGCTCTGCCCTGTCCAGATGACTGCTAGAGGGGCCCCGGGTTGCCGTCTTATCTCTGTCATTTCCTTATGAGAAGGGTGGCTGCTGTCATCCAGGAGTCTTTGCCATGAATGAAAAAGCAGACAGCAGTGAAATTTGGAAATCCAGAGACATTTCCTTCTTTGCGAGGCACTGGTAAAGAGCATTTCTAGGACAACAGAATTTTACTCTGCACTGCCAAAACAGCATCTCGGGGCCTCAACTAACCAGCTCTGGAAACCTGCATGTTCCCTGCGTACCACACACGAGGTTTCATTTCCACTGCAAATCTGATTTTTGTTTTTATTTTTGTATGACCATTCAACAGGTCAATGAACATATCTGCTGGAGAGCTGTGGCACGATGGTTTAAATGTTGCAATGGCAATTTCAGTTCTCTAGAGAGAATGTTAAGGAAATGGGTCCCTTCCCCTGAGCTGCGGTTCTTCTAATGACTGCGAGTGCGGGTATTAACATACCTTCCCAGGGTTCGGATTTGCCAGGGGTGGGAGGGCCACTGCCGATGCTGACTATCAGGCTACTTCTGACAATTCCTAATGTAATCCATATACTACACATACATTCTGGTTACACGATTTATGAGGTATAACAAGGGGAGAGAAGTGAAGCTGGAATATAATTGTGACTGATGTGAAACAGACATGTAGAATGAATGGCCTTACAACATTTTCTTTGAAGTTTGTTAAAAGCAGTAAAGTGATATTCACTATAAGTGAAACCTGCTGTTACAGATATCCACTGGCTTGGAGAACATTTTCTTTTGACTTTATTTTTTAAATTTTAATTTGCCACTTGGAGTTTTTGAAAATGTTGCTTTAGATGTGGATGAAAGAGAAAGAGAATAAAAACTGTGTGCAGCACCTACTACGTGCTCACCCTGTCCCAGGCACTGGATATCAGGGAAGACATAAGAGACACAGGAGGCACAGTGACTGAGCTCACAAAAACGTCTCAATTTTAATGTTTCTCAAATCAGAAAAAAAACCGGAAAATAATAATAAAATGTACTAACATATCACAATATGTAAAATTAAAAATTAGGCCAGGCATGGCGGTTCATGCCGGTAATCCCAGCATTTTGGGAGGTTGATGTGGGAGGACCGCTTGCACCCCAGAATTCAAGACCATCCTGGACAACGGATTAAACCACGTTTCTACAAAAAATAAAAAAATTAGCCGGGCGTGGTGGCATGTGCCTGTAGTCCCCGCTACTTTGGAGGGTGAGGTGGGAGGATCGCTTGAGCCCTGGAAAGTTGAGGCTACAGTGAGCCAAGATTGAGCCACTGCTCTTCAGTCTGGGCAACAGAGCAAGACCCTGTGTCAAAATAATAACAAGAGTAATAATAAATGACATAACATAAAATAAAATTTAAAATTAATATACTAAATGATCATGAATATAATAATAATGAATATAATAATGAATCCTGCTCGGATGGTATTTGTACCTTAATACTTTTTTATGGAGGAAGGGATCCACACAGGCAAAGTGCCAGGAGCCCATAGAAGTCATAAGTCAGCCTGGTAGATATAAAGTATCTCATGTAATTCTTCAGAGAATTCTAAGGACTGGAAGACATTGTGAAAATGCTGTTTTGAAGACTTAGGAAAATTTTCTAGGGTCCTATAACTAGGAAGTGGTTGAGTCCATTCTCAAGACTATTGTCCAACTCCTTCCACTGAACAAGAGTGTGATGTATAGGCAATTCTACATTGGAACCCTGATATTAGGAATGAAAAATATCACTTATATATTTGGTAACAAAGAAATGAATGGAAAATCGATTCTGAGGTTGGCATGTGTTTCTCCATACAGTATAGGAAGACACCTAGAAGTATATGTAACCCAGAGGTTGCCAAGTTCACCAGCTTCAAGGTCAGGACTTCTGTTTAATACTCAAAGAATACTCTAAGCCCCTACCCTTCTGTACCACAGGAAGTCCAGGCTTCATCCTATCCCATAGACCCCTCTTCGTTTTTCTCCTGGGGCCTCTGAAGATTGTTATGTGTTCCCCTAACCAGCCCTGGTTAATACTCAGTCCCAGTCAGCTGCCTTGCACCAGATGCTGAGAGTCCCTTGTTGGGCCCCCTCCGGCTTGCCACAGCTTTCCCTAGACTACGTATCCTTATAAATCTATGCAGTCCCCTCCCTCTATTCCCAAAGCACAGCTAAAATGAAGCTGAGACTTCTTTTTTTTTTTTTTTTTGAGATGGAGTCTCGCTCAGGCTGGAGTGCAGTGGCGCGATCTCAGCTCACTGCAACCTCTGTCTCTCAGGTTCAAGCGATTCTCCTCACTCAGCCTCCCGAGTAGCTGGGATTACTGATGTGTGTCACCATGCCCAGCTAATTTTTGTATTTTTAGTAGAAACGAGGTTTCACCATGTTGGCCAGGCTGGTCCTGAACTCCTGACCTCAGGTGATCCACCCACCTTGGCCTCCCAAAGTGCTGGGATTACAGGTGTTAGCCACTGCGCCTGGCTTGGAGCTGAGACTTCTAACCAGACTGAAGTCTTGGGGGATCAGTCGTACAACACAAAGGGCACCAAATAACTATTCATAATACCTAGGGTGACAAAGTATCCCAATTTGCCCCAGACTAAGGGAGTTCCCAGGAGTTTTCCATTTTAAAACCAGGACAGTCCCAGATAAACTGGGACAAGTTGTTTGCCCCACTAATACTACAGGTGTGTCTGCTTGAACTCATAGCCCTGACTTGACCTCACTTAGGGCTTCATCTTTTGCCATCAGCCTACTTGAACTTCCCCTGATTCCCGTTATCTCCAAACAACTTCTTTCCTCTGATTCCAGGCCCAAATTGGCCTGAGGGAGAAGACACTTCTCCTCCAGTGTAAGGCTAAAACTCCTTTCCTGTCTCAGTGTAATCAACAAAGAAACGTCTATTCCCTTGCTGGGAAAAACCTGTGCTGCACCGTTAATATGTCACAAGCCCTCATGGCCTAGACAAGATGAACCCAGAAGTTCACAGGACTTTGTCCAAACTCAAAGTTATTTTGTCTTCAATGATACCATGTCTGGCACCCTAAGAGTTCAATATAGGTAGTATTATACTAAACCCAGTGCAATTTCTTATCACAGTCCTTTGGGCTGCTAGATGAAAGGGTGAGTGGGTTGTCAACTCCATAATTTCCAATCTCTTGTGAGCAATGTTTAGGTTAGAACACACAGACATCTCATAAGCATTTTTCAGACCAATATTAGTGTAAATCCAGATTTCATGGGAAAAGAGGTTTATAGCTCTTCAGGGGCACAGTTCTGTTCAAACATACCACACGCATTATCAAATAGAGTGCTAAGTATCTCACTATGAAGTATCTGCATTTTGATCACTTTGCTAATCCAGGACTTCTACCAAGAACCATGGGTAGGCCTATGTCTTTTTTTTTTTTTTTTTTTTTTTTGAGGTGGAGTTTCACTCTCGTTGCCAGGCTGGAGTGCAATGGCGTGATCTCGGCTCACCGCAACCTCTGCCTCTTGGGTTCGAGCGATTCTCCTGCCTCAGCTTCCCGAGTAGCTGGGATTACAGGCATGTGCCACTATGCCCAGCTAATTTTGTATTTTTAGTAGAGACGGGGTTTCTCCATGTTGGTCAGGCTAGTCTCGAACTCCCAACCTCAGGTGATCCACCCGCCTCAGCCTCCCAAAATGCTAGGATTACAGGCATGAGCCACCACGCCTGGCCGGTTAGGTCTAGGTCTTCTATACACTGTCAACTAAAACAACCTTCAAACTGAACCTCCCTGGAAAAGAAGAAAGTTTTTTTCCCAAACACTAATTCTAAATCCTACCCTAGAATTCAGTAATGTTTATGACTCCAAAATGACGGGTTTCCAATTTTGAAAATGCAAAAATTAGGTCTACTGTGAACTCCATTACATGTAGAGTCGAAAATTGCCTGGAGATTATGAAATTTGTAACAACATAGGTAAGTGCCATAGAATTGACAATATCCATCACAAAGCTAAGAGGATGTCATCAGCCAGTAATTTAATATTTCTGGGAGGGGAAAAGAAATCAGTGAAATGAGACAATGTAAAAGTAACTTCCAGGGAGCTTTACACTGAATAGGGAAGGCTGTAGGACATCAAGATCATAGGAGGGCTGTTGGGATTCCCGGATCAAATGGTAGTTCTACTTTTAGTTCTTTAAGGAATTTCCACACTGTTTTCCATGTGGCTGTACTAGTTTACATTCCCACCAGCAGTGTAGAAGTGTTCCCTGATCACCGCATCCACGCCAACATCTACTGTTTTTTGTTTTGTTTTGTTTTCTTGAGACAAGAGTCTTGCTCTGTCACCCAGGCTGGAGTGCAGTGGCGCGATCTTCGCTCACTGCAACCTCCGCTTCCCGGGTTCAAGTGATTCTCCTGCCTCAGCCTCCCACTGAGTAGCTGGGACTACAGGCACGCACCACCATACCCAGCTAATTTTTGTATTTTTAGTAGAGACAGGGTTTCACCGTGTTAGCCAGGATGGTCTCGATCTCCTGATCTCATGATCCTCCCGCCTTGGCCTCCCAAAGTGCTGGAATTACAGGCATAAGCCACCACACTGGTCCAACAAACAAACAAACAAAAGATTTCTATGCCCATCCATGTCAAACTAACAGGCATTGGATTAGTCATGGTTCTGCAAACAGCTATAAGACTGGACAGCATTGATAAGGTGACTGTTCGCAGATGTTGGATCACAGGCAGGACAGGACTGTGACCCAGAGAAAAGAAGTGCATGAGATGGGTCCCACATCCACACTGGCTTTCTGGTTCAGGGTGCCTAGAGATAAAGCTCAACAGAGCACAAAAGCCTTATCATTTGAGGGGGCAAAAATTAGGATTCAGGGCTGGTGTGGCAGCTGGAATTTTGGGGACAGGTTACTAGAGAAGAGGAATATGTACATAGAAGGAGCTCCAGAAATCTGAGCAGGTGGCCCCTATGTATTTGGGGGACCCAAGAGGCAGAGAAGAACAACTGTGAGTTCGTACGTTCTTTCATTGCTATAGAGAAATACCTGAGACTGGGTGATTTATAAAGAAAAGAGGTTTAACTGGCTCATGGTTCTGCAGGCTGTACAGGAAGCATAACAGCTTCTGCTCAGCTTCTAGGGAGGACTCAGGAAACTTACAATCATGGCAAAAGGCGAAAGGAAAGCAGGTCCCTCTCATATGGCAGAAGCAGGAGCAAGAGAGAGAGTGGGGAGGTGCTACACACTTTTAAACAACCAGATCTTGTGAGAACTCACTATCATGAGAACAGCACCAAGGGGATGGTGCTAAATTATTCATATGAAACTGCCCCCATGATCCAATCACCTTCCACCAGGCCCCACCTCCAACAATTCTACACGAGATTTGGGTGCTGACACAGATTCATAGCATATCAAAATGTGTGAAGTGTGTGTGTGTGTGTGTGTGTCCCCTAAGTAATTAAGATCCCAGAGAGGTCATGCCTTAGGAGTAGGGCAACTAGAGACCTAACCAAAGTAAAGAGCAAGATAGTAAATATTTTAGGCTTTGCAGGCTATATGGCGTCTGTCACAACTATTCAACTTCACTGTTGTGTGAAAGCAGCCACAGACCACACATAAACAAATGAATGTGGATATATCCCAATTAAAATTTCTTTCACAAAAACAGGTAGTGAGCCAAATTTGACCGTAAGCGATAGTTTGACCCCCCTTCCCCATCCACTTGATCTAAAGGATCAAGTTGCTTATAGATTAACTGACTGTAGGAACCAAACCCAAAACTATTTAAAGAAATTCAGAAAAATCCAGATTCTTCACAGTGTAGTTTCCATAATGTTTAGCATAGAATAAAAAATTACTAGAAACGCAAAGGAGCAGGGAAATGTGATCAAAAACCTGCAGAAAAGTAATAGAAAGGGTGAGATGTTGTGATTAGCAGACAAGGACTTTGAAGCAGCTATCAAAATTATGGTTAAGGACCGGGCATACCAAAAAGATACTTACACATGCATGTTTATAGCAGCACAATTTTAAATTGCGAAAATCTGGAACCAGCCCAAATCCCCATCAATCAATGAGTGGATAAAGAAACTGTGGTATACATATATATATGATGAAATACTACCCAGCCATAAAAAGGAATAAATTAATGGCATTTGCAGCAAACTGGATGGTATTGGAGGCTATTATTCTAAGTGAAGTGACTGAGGAATGGAAAACCAAACATCATTTGTTCTCACTCATAAATGGGAGCTAAGCTATGAGGATGCAAAGGCATAAGAACGATACAATGGACTTTGCAGACTCAGGGGTAAGGGTGGGAAGAAGGTGAGAGATAAAAGACTACAAATTGGGTTCTGTATATACTGCTCGGGTGATGGGTGCATCAAAATCTCACAAATCAGCACTAAAGAACTTACTCACGTAACCAAATACCACCTGTTCCCAAAAACCTATGGAAATAAAAAAAAATTATGGTTAAGCATATAAAGAAAAAGATGAGGCTGAGGCAGGAGGATCGCTTGAGGTCAAGAGTTTTAAGACCAGCCTGGGCAACACAGTGAGACCTCATCTCTACAAAAATAAAAATAAAAAATTAGCTGGGCATGGTGGCATGCGCCTGTAGTCCCAGCTACTCATGAGAGTGAGCAGAAAGATCTCTTGACCCAGGAGGTCAAGGCTGCAATGAGCCATGATTGTGCCACTGCACTCCAGCTTGGGTAGCACAGCAAGACCTTAAAAAAAAAAAAAAAAGGAAAGAAAAGAAAAAATAAAAATATGGACATAATAAGTGACCAGCTGGAAATCCTCAGCAGAGAAATAAATATTGTTTAAAAACCTAAGGGTATCTCTAAAATTTAAAAATGCCATATCTGAAAATATTTAAAAATTATGTCATTGGATTAACAGCAGATTGGACACTACAAAAGTAAAGATCAGTGAGCTTGAAAATAGGGCAAGATAAATAAAATGTACAAACCAAAATACAGACAGAAAAAAGGTTAAAACAGAGCCTCAGTCATCTGTGAGTCATCAAAATATCAATTGATTTACATACATGTAATTGGAGTTCAAAGAAGAGATAGAGAGTTTGGGGCTGAAATTTTTCAACTTTTGGTGAAAAAATATACATATTGTTTTTAGAGACGGAGTCTGTGTTGCCTAGGCTGGCCTTGAACTATTGGGCTCAAGAGATCCTTCTGCTTCAGCCTCCTAAGTAGCTGGGAATATAGGTGTGCACTATTCCTGGTTTGATGAAAAATATTATTCCCCAAATACAAGAAGTTCAGCAAACTCCAAGTGAGATAAATTCAAACTATGCCTATATCATAGTCAAATTTCTAAAAACCAATGACAAGTTAAAATCTTAAAAGAAGCCAGAGAAAAGCAGCATGTTGGCCAGGTGTGGTGGCTCATGCCTGTAATCCCAGCACTTTGGGAGGCCAAGGTGCGTGGATCACCTGAGGTCAGAAGTTCAAGACCAGCTTGACCAACATGGTGAAACCCCGTCTCTACTAAAAACACAAAAATTAGCTGGGCATGTTGGTGCATGCCTGTAATCTCAGCTACTCAGGGGGATCACGCAAGAGAATCTCTTGAACCTGGGATTTGAAGGTTGCGGTGAGCCAAGATAGTGCCATTGGACTCCAGCCTGGCAACAAGAGTGAAACTCCATTGTGTCTGGAATTGATGGGTTCTTGGTCTCACTGATGAGTGTTACAGTTCTTAAAGGTGGTGTGTCCGGAGTTTGTTGCTTCTGATGTTCGGATGTGTTCAGAGTTTCTTCCTTCTGGTGGGTTTGTGGTCTCGCTGGCTCAGGAGTGAAGCTGCAGACCTTCGCAGCGAGTGTTACAACTCACAAAGGCAGTGCGGACCCAAAGAGCAAGCAGCAGCAAGATTTATTGCAAAAAGGGAAAGAACAAAGCTTCCACAGTGTGTAAGAGGACGCAAGTGGGTTGCCACTGCTAGCTCAGGCAGCCTGCTTTCCTTCCCTTATCTGGCCCCACCCACATCCTGCTGATTGGTCCATTATACAGAGAGCTGATTGGTCTGTTTTACAGAGAGCCGACTGGTCCGTTTTGACAGGGTGCTGATTGGTGCATTGACAATCCCTGAGCTAGACACAAAAGTTCTCCAAGTCCCCACTAGATTAGCTAGATACAGAGTGCTGATGGTTGTATTTACAAACACTGAGCTAGCCACAGGGTGCTGATTGGTGCATTTACAAACCTTGAGCTAGACACAGAGTGCTGATTGGTGTATTCACAATCCCTCAGCTAGACATAAAGATTCTCCAAGTCCCCACCAGATTAGCTAGGTACAGAATGCCGAATGGTGCACCCACAAACCCTGAGCTAGACTCAGGTTGCTGATTGGTGTGTTCACAAACCTTGAGTTAGATACAGAGTGCTGATTGGTGGTATTTACAATCCCTTAGCTAGACATAAACCTTCTCCAATTCCCCACTAGACTCAGGAGCCCAGCTGGCTTCACCTAGCTTATCCTGCACTGGGCCACAGGTGGAGCTGCGTGCCAGTCCCAAGCTGTGCACCCGCACTCCTCAGCCCTTGGGTGGTGGATGGGACTGGGTGCCATGGAGTAGGGGGCAGCGCTGGTCTGGGAGGTTCCAGCCATGCAGGAGTCCACGGGCAGGGGTGTAGAGGCTCAGGCATGGCAGGCTGCTGGTCCTGAGCCCTGCCCCGGGGAGGCAGCTAAGGCCGGCAAGAAATCGAGCACAGTGCCGGTGGGGCGGCACTGCTGGGGGACCCGGTGGCACCCTCCACAGCTGCTGGCCCGGGTGCTAAGTCCCTCACTGTGCCGGGCTGGTGGGGTCAGCCAGCCGCTCCGAGTGCGGGCCCGCCAAGCCCACACCTACCCAGAACTCTAGCTGGCCCGCGAGCACCGAGCGCAGCCCCGGTTCCTGCCCCTGCCTCTCCCTCCACACCTCCCTGCAAGCTGAGGGAGCCGGCTCCGGCCTCGGCCATCCCAGGAAGGGGCTCCCACAGTGCAGTGGCAGGCTGAAGGGCTCCTCGAGCGAGGCCAAAGGGCACAGAGGCCGAGGAGGCGCCAAGAGCGAGCGAGGGCTGCCAGCACACTGTCACCTCTCACCATCTCAAAAAAAAAAAAAGCAGCATTTCATTAAGAGCAAGAAAGGAATGACTGCTGACTCATTAACCATGAAAGTTGAAAGGCAAAAGAACAACATCTTTAAAGTGCAGAAAGAAAAAAACCCTGACAACCTAGAATTCTATATTAGGCAAGAATTATAATTTTTTTAGAGTGAAGAGAAAATAAAGACATTTTCAGAACAATAAAAGTTGAGAGAATTTGTTAACAGAATTGATAAAGCAATGATCAAGGAAGGTCTTCAAGAGGGAAAATAAAATTTGGGGGTCACTACAAAAGAATTAAAGACAACCTCTGCAAAGGAATGGGGGAAAGGTTCCAAAATGGCGACTAGGTAGGGAAATGTAAAGGCCATTGTTTTCTTGTGTTTTTTTAAAAAATATAATTTAGCAAAAAAATAGCAATGTATTAGGTTTTTGTAATAGGTACAAGAAAAAATGTATGAATAATTATTCAAAGGAAAAGATCAGGGTAAATGAGTGATACTGCTGTGAAGTGTTAAAATTAGATACTGAGTGGTAAAATGTTCGTTCATGGAAAACTATACGTATGCATATTGTAATCTCTGGAGATATCACACACACGCACACACACACACACACACGCACACAAATGCAACAAAAAAGAATAAAAAGCCAGTAGGAGAGATAAAATGAAATACTATAAAATTCAGCCTGGCGTGATGGCTTACACCTGTAATCCCAGCACTTTGGGAGGCTGAGGCAGGCAGATTGCTTGAGCTCAGGAGTTCGAGACCAGCCTGGGTGACATGGCAAAACCCTGTCTCTATAAAATGGATATACTATATAATTCTCTACTAATCCGAAAGAAAGTAGAAAATAAGAGAGAAAAATAACAGCAAAACACAGATGGGATAAACAGATAAAAATAAGAGCAAAACGTAGATGGGATAAACAAATAAAAAGATGGAAAATTTAAACATCAGCATCTAAACAGTAATAGTAAATGTAAATAGATTACATAATTCATAATGCACAAAGACAGACTAGAGAAAAAATCTCAAAATTCAACTATATGCTATCTATAAAATTTCTGCTCATCAAATGACACCATTAAGAATGTGAACAGACAAGCCACAGATTGGGAGAAGACGTGTGATATGTGGCAAAAAAATTGCATCTAGAATACCTAAAGAACTTCTATAACTCACTACTAAAAAGACAATACAATTTCTAAAATGTGCAAAAGACTTGAACAGACAATTCACAACAGAAGAGCTATGCAAGGTCCATAAACACATGAAAAAACACTCACCATCACCAGTCCTTAGAAAAATAATATTAATAATTAAAATGACAATGAGATACCACTACATACCCACTAGAATGGCTCAAATTTTAAAAGACTGACATACTAAATGTTAATGAGTATGTAGCATGATCGGAATTTGAATACATCACTGGTGGGAATTCAAAATGGTACAATCACTTGGAAAACACTAATTTATTTGTAAAGGTAACCATATACTTATTTTGTGATCCAGTAGTTTAACTCCTAGCTGAATACCTAAGGGAAATTAAAACATTGGTTCACTGAAAGATATATGCAAGAATATTCAGGGCAGCTTTATTCATAGTAGCCCCAAATGGAAAACAGCCAAAATGTCATCCGTGGGAGCCCAGATAAACAAACTTGTGATATATTCCTATAATGAAATACTACGCAGCAATAGAAAGGAACAACCTACTGATACATGCAACAACCTGAATAAATACCAAAAACACTATGCTGAGAGATAAAAGTTGGAAATAAGATGTAAAATTCCATTTATATCAAGACTTACCACAGGCAAAAACTAACCTATGGTCCTGAAACTGACCCAATAGTTCCATAGCTTTTTGTTGTTGTTGTTTGTTTGTTTTGTTGTTGTTTTTGTTTTTGATAAACATAGAAATGGACCTTTCTGGTCTTAAAGCTTGAAACCTAACATTTGTTTTATCTGAGCTCCTTCCTCAGAAAATGACTTTCAGACCTTTCAAAAAAAGAAAAAAAGGATCAAAGAACTGAAACCCACCAGATCAACACATCCTGACAATGAGATGCTGGACCCCTCATTCATCATGATTGCTTCCTTGCCCCTCCCCAGTTCCTCTTTTCTTACACATTATTACATTTCTTCCCTGCTATATAAACCCCTAATTTTAGTCAGTCAGGGAGATGGATTTGAAACTGATCTCCCATCTCCTTGGCTGCAGCATCCAATTAAAGCCTTCTTCCTTGGGGGTAATCATTGTCTCAGTGACTGGCTTTCTGTGCAGCGAGCAACAGGACTTAGACCGAGCCCCGGTGTTTCGGTAACAGTCTTACATATATGCTCAAGAGAACTGAAAACATATTTACACAAAAAGTGGTACACTAAGTGTGTAGGAGAATTATTCATAATGATCAAAAAATGAAAACAACCCAAATATCTATCCATTGATGAATGGATCAACAAAATGTGGTATTTCCATACCATGAAATATTTTTAGCCATTAAAAGAAATGAGGTACTGATATACGTTACAACAGGAGTAGACTTTACAAACACTATGTTAACTGGAAGCCAGACATAAAATGCTACATATTGTTTGCTTCCATTTATATGAAATGTCAAGAACAGGCAAATCTATAGAGACAGAAAGTAGATTAGTGGTCACCAGGGGCTGGGAGGAGGGAGGAATGAGGAGTGACTGCCAATGGGTATGTGGTTTCTTTCCACATATGGGGATGAGCATGTTCTGGAATTAGACAGTGGTGATGACATGACTTTGAATATAATAAGTACTATTGAATCATATATTTTAAAAGTTTGACTTGATATGTGAGTTATACATCAATACAAAACTTAGTTTATAATGACAGAAATTTGAAAAGTAGTTACCTCAGAGGGAGGTTGTGGATGGGGATTCACTACAAAAAGAACTTTCTGGGGTGACGGAAATGTTCTAGATGTTGTTAGGAATATGAATTATATGAGTGCATGTATTTTTCAAAACTCATCAAGCTATATCAAGTAAGATCTATACATTTCACAGGTAAATTTTTGCCTCAGTAAAAAATGAAAAGATGAAAACTTAGTAATATTGGAATAGAAGACTTCCATAATCTAGTATGACAACTTTATCATATACATAATCTCAGACCAATAGTCACTGTCTTGCTTTTTACTGAAACCCACTAGAATCATGTCACTATAGTTGGAGACAAAACAAAGATGTCCTGTTATGAATATGTCTTAACAAGTTTCTGAAAGTGCTCGCCAATGTCATTAGTGAAAATAAGAAATAAGGTTTCTATATTTGAAGGAAAGTGGCAAAAATATTGTCATTTACAGTTATTGAAATTGTCCACCCGAAATACCTGAGAGATACTGAGAAATTGTTAGGACCAAGAGAGTTTACTATCCTAACTCATTGCAAAACCAATAGCTTTCATATATAGTAAACACTAGTTAGGAAATACAATGGTTAAAACAATCCCACTAAAAATTTTTTTTAAAAACCCACAACACAAAATGCCCAGGCATAAGCTTAATGAGTGTTTAGAACCAATGTAAAGAAAGTTACTAAACTCTAGTAAGGAACATAAAAATAACTTTAATAGTTTCAGAGTGAATTGCATCTTTGCATGCGTGGACTCAATATTATAATTATCTCCAAATTCATACACATATATATAGTCCCAAGCAAATTCCAGCAAGGTGTTTCTGAAACTTGACAAAAATGATTCTAGAACTAATTTAGAAGTATAAATGTGCAAGAATTGCCAGGAAAAGAATAATGAGGGTGAATTTTCTTCTACAAGGTACAAGTCTCCATTAATTAAAATTGGTGCAAGAATTGGGACACCTGAAGCAAGACAAAAGTCAAAGCATGAACATGAATTGGGACAAAGAAAATGTAGTGTTAAAATATTTAGAAAAAGATTGGGACAAGAAACTATTTGTAAATAAAATTGGCTGCCTATTACACACCTTATAATACAACAAAGTCATGAAGAATCAAAAATTAAATGTGAAAACAAAACCACAAAAGTACTAGAAAAAATAGGTAACTGTTAACAGATTAGAGACGGATTTTGAGGAAGATCACTGCAACCTCCACCTTCTGGACTCAAGTGATTCTCACGTCTCAGCCTCCCGAGTAGCTGGGATTACAGGCATGCACCACTACACTGGCTAATTTTTGTATTGTTTGTAGAGTCAGGGTTTCTCCATGTTGGCCAGGCTGGTCTTGAACTCCTGGGCTTAAGCCATCCACCTGCCTCAGCCTCCCAAAGTGCTGGGATTACAGGCATGAGCCACCACACCCGGCCAGATTTTCGAAGTGTATCAACAAAGCTAGATACTAAAGAGAAAAAGGATTGACTCCTTAAACATGAAAAATTTCTATATGACAGAAACCTCCTTAAACGAAATTAAAAAACAAACAATTGGAGGAAACACTTGCCACATAGGTGACAGCAAAATGCTGGTATCTTCAATGTATAATTTCATCAGGCTACTTTTAACCGAAGTGAAAGTAATCCAACTCCACTTTGCTGATGTGTACCTGGGGATTTGCTGGCTCTGTAACTGGAAAGCCCAGGGATGAATTTGGCTGAAGCTCTCTTCATAAGGAAGCCAGGTTGTTCACCCATAGGCCAAGCCTTCCATCCTACCAGCTGAATAGCCCCCCAGGAAAGAGACCTCCTTCTCTGATAGCTCCAGCAGAAAAACTTTTAAAAGGATGTTAGCCCAGCTTGGGTCACAGATTCATCAGTGAATGTATTCGTCTGTTCTCACATTGCTATAAAGAAATACTTGAGTCTAGGTAATTTATAAAGAAAGGGAGTTTAATTGGCTCATAGTTCTGCAGGCTGTGCAGGAAGCATGATTCTGGCATCTTCTCAGCTTCTGGGGAGGCCTCAGGAAACTTAACAATCATGATGGAAGGCAAAGGGGGAGCCAGCACTTCACATGGCTGGAGGAGGAAGAAGTGAGAGAGTGGGAAGGTGCTACACATTTTTAAACTGCCAGATCTCGTGAGAACTCTATCACAAGAACAGCACTAGGGGGATGGTGCTAAACCATTAGAAACCACCCCAATGATCCAATCACTCCCACCAGGCCCCACCTCCAACACTGGGGATTACAACTGAACATGAGATTTGGGTAGGGACACAGATCCAAACCATATCACTGAGTAATCATTGTTGCTGGAGTGGAATACTCTGATTGGGCAAGCCTGGACCATGTGTTACCCTTGTGGCAGAGAAAAGCCTACGTCAGTGCCATCCAAACCCCCTGAAATGCATTTTTCACAATACACAGTGATTCTGTTGCCAGAGAAGGGAGAAGGAATGCTAAGGGGCAAAAATAGCAAATTTTCAGTAATGTATACAAAGAGCACTCAGAAATAAATAAGAAACGGTGTTTTCAAAAAGTCATGAAAAGCCATGAAGATTCATTGTTAACTACATTGTTAACATTCATTGTTAACTTTTTCTGAGTCCCATTTTTCATACCTCTGCTGAAATGCTTTCCAAGGTTGCAATTAGCTCATTTGACAAGTTAAGTGTAATAATTTATTACAAGGCGTTAATATATCATAAGGAGCTTCTTCTTCTCTTAGGTGATGTGTAGAGTATAGAGGCCTTCTGGTGACAATGTTTTAATTCAAAGGAGAGTCTCCAATTGTGAATTTTAGGCATGATTTCTATGATACAGTCCCTCAGGCAGAATGAATGCTGAAATCTTTATTTCACTTGAGTTCAATAAATCTTTCTTCTTTCATCTCCGAAAAGTAAAAGGGGGCCTTGTTCATATAATCTTCCTTAAAGAACCTATAATTTTGCAGTGATTTTATGTGCATATTTCTTTTTTTAATTTTTTTATGTGCATATTTCTTAAATGAATTTACAGACTTGAACTTTACTGAATTTGTTTCAAATTGTCTCACTGGGAGAAAAATTAGATTATTGCTTTTATATATTTTACATAAATTTTTATGAATGTACATTTTTACCTGCTAGATTTTAAGTCGATGCTTTCTAAAAACATTAGCTGTGTGTTTTAGACCTGCATGAAAGTATCCATAGAAGATGAAACACTTAATGTTTGAGAAAACAAAATATTCCTATTAACATAGAATCCCCAAAACAACAAAGCACCATGATGGAGGTATTTCTGTTTGTGTGATTTTGTAAATCTTTCATATTATTTTTATGAGAGAGAGAGAGAGAAACAAAAGCACAAAGTTGTTAGCTCAAGAAACCCCATCTAGGTTGTATTGCATTGAGCCAATAAAAAATATATACTCTACCATTTACTAACTGTGTGTTTGAAGTTATTTATCTTTTCTGTAGCTCAGGTTCATCATTTACAAAGGGGAATTATAATAGCATCTACCTTACAGGGTGGTTTTGAGGGTTAAGGTGCATCAAACAGTGTCTGGCCCAAAGTCAGTGCACAGTCAGTTAGCTACAACTACTATTTTAGGTAATTTCTAATCACAGCTCAGCTTATTGTCTGCTGGATACTTGGTGCTACTCACAGGCCCTTATGAGGCTTAGAAGCACTTCCTGCATGACAGAATGCAGCTCAATCGAGTTGGAGAAGCTTATTTCCCTGAACAAGAATTTCCTGGAAATAGCTATTTCACCAATGGCTAATAAATGGTCACTGCCATTCATCAGAAACACTAAGAGTTCTCAGAATTCCCCGTCACATCCGTACCCCTTATTCTATCATGATTTATCCATCAGTGTTTCTGTTTCCTCCTTCAATTTGTGAGTTTCAAGGAAGACTGTGACTTATTCACTACGAATTCTTCCTGATTGACCAGGGGCGCCTTGCAGAGACAGGCTTGCTGAGTATTTGTTGAATGAATGAATGAATGAATGAGCCAGTGGATGAACAAATAATCAAACAGGTATCCGACTCTCAGCCCTCTCATTTAAATAGTACTCTACTATTTGGTTTGAGCAGTGTGCGAGTCAGAACTAGAAGCCCCACAGGCTATCTACTCGGATGGCAGTGGGACAGGTTCATCTACTTGAAATCTATTAAAAGATCATCCTTCAACAATTCTTTAAAGCTTCTTGAAAAGTGGAAATTCCATCATCAGACATGCTTCAGCCATGAATTTCAAAATTTCTTTGAAAAAACATGAAATATTATACTAGCTTAGATAAAGTCTTTTGGCTACTTTTGTTGGCCCTTTATGCATATATATTATTAAAGATGAAACAGAATTGAAAGATGGTGACCAAAAGGGAATGTGATTTACTTTAGGGGAATTGAAAGGTTAGGAGAGAAGCAATACATATGGTTGAATTTACTGAAAATTTTTCTACACCTGGAAAAAAAAATCACATAAAGTGTATTGAATACTTGAAGATAATTAAATAATTCGATTCAAAAAATATTTTGAAGTTTTGATTTTATTTGGGTGCAGTAGGTGAAATTTTTTTTTTTAAGAAAAATATCTGGGTTAGAGTCTGTTTGAATAATTCTTTAGGGTCTACTTCTTTTTAGTAAAACTTTGCTTATTTCAATTGGAGTACAACGCAAAGTTGAATTCCATTTGCCTCATAGTTCACCAAGGTAATGCGGTTCTTTCTGGTGGTGTTGTTGAAGGTGCTGTTGTTCACACTCTGGTTTAGTTCATATCCCCAGTATTTATCCCCAGTGACTCAAGGTTCTCTTTTAGAATAGCAAATGGAGATCCAAATGGAATCAAATGAGTCAGACTTTTTACATCAGAAATGTGGATTGAAGAAAGAGATCTTTCATGGGTTCCTGTTGTGGTCCAGGGACCCATCATTCGACTTAGAACTAAAGGAATGTGGGCA
Organism: Pan troglodytes; assembly: GCF_028858775.2. Classification (NCBI taxonomy): domain Eukaryota; kingdom Metazoa; phylum Chordata; class Mammalia; order Primates; family Hominidae; genus Pan; species Pan troglodytes. The sequence goes on along the minus strand of NC_072416.2, from coordinate 52,774,404 downwards.
ACACCTTAAGTGGCCAATTGAAACCCTTTTCCCTCGAAGTTCAGAATTAATCAAGAAATAGCTATGAGAATCTGAGAGATGAAGATCAAAATATCTTTATAGCTAACATAGCTCAATTAGAAAATGTGGCTGAGGCTGGACATGGTGGATCACACATGTAATCCCAACATTTTGGGAGGCCAAAGCAGGAGGATCACTTGAACCCAGGAGTTCAAGACCAGCCTGGACAACATAGCAAGACCCTGTCTCTAAAAAAAAAAAAAGAAAGAAAGAAAAGAAAAACAGCTGGGTGTGGTGGCATGTGCCTATAGTCCTAGTTAGGAGGCTGAGGTAGGAGTATCACTTTAGCCCAGGAGTTTGAGGCTGCAGTAAGCTATGATTGTGCCACTGCACTCCAGCCTGGGCAATAGAGCTAGACTCTATCTCTATAAAAAAAAATTTTTAAAAATGTGGCTGGAATCTGTGGCCAGGAAGTGGGAATTCACACCTTGCCTCTCACACCCTCCTCCAAGACAAGGGATTAGGATGCCCCTTTGTAAAGCAGACTCTTCCTTGGTCAATTGCAAATGGGATCACTCTCTCCCACCTGAAAAACCTCATTAGTTAGGACCTATAGAAATTGAGAGGTGAAGCCAGCTGGACTTCCTGGGTCAAGTGGGGACTTGGAGAACTTTTCTGTCTTACAAAAGGTTTGTAAAATGCAGCAATCGGTGCTCTGTAAAAACACACCAATCAGTGCTCTGTAGCTAGCTAGAGGTTTGTAAAATGCAGCAATCAGTGCTCTGTAAAAACACACCAATCAGTGCTCTGTAGCTAGCTAGAGGTTTGTAAAATGCACCAATCAGCACACTGTAAAATGGACCAATCAGCAGGACATTGGCGGGGATAAATAAAGGAATAAAACCTGCACCCCCCGCCCACCCCTCCAGCCAGCAGTGGCAACCTAGGTCTTCTAAGCTGTGGAAGCTTTGTTCTCTTGCTCTTCACAGTAAATCTTGTTGCTGCTCATGTTTTGGGTCTGTGCCATGTAAAGAGTTGTAACACTCACTGCGAAGGTCTGCAGCTCCGTTCTTGAAGTCAGCAAGACCACGAACACCACTGGAGGGAACCAACTCCGGACACAAAATGACCTTCTACACTGTCTCCAGAAAGCAGATGCTGGGCCTCAGGCAGAAATGCTTATTTCTGCCTGGACTTATCCCATGGACTCAGGAGCAAAAAGAGAAGCCCTCTGCAGGTAGACCTGAGAGAGAGCCAACAACGGCCACGCCATGTGCAGGCTCTCCCAAATGTCACCAGTAGATAGGCCCCTCCACCTTCAGGGTCAGTGAGTGGAGGGGAGAAAGGAGCTAGCATGGATATGGCGTGGAAGTTCTGTCTTAGAAGCGCAAAGACAAGGGAATAACTGTTCATTTGCAAGGTGTTGAACATGCCCTTTCTGTGGTGAAGCTCAGAACACCACTTTGAAAACTTTGTTCAGAAATTGAGTAGCTGAGACTCAAGGAGGAGTGTCTTCCTCCTGGCAAAGCAGCCACTCCATTGCTTCTCTGCTGCTTCCGACTGACTCTGGAGAACCAGGTTTAACTTTTTGATAGAGTCTCGCTCTGTCACCCAGGCTGGAGTGCAGTGGTGTGATCTCGGCTCACTACAACCTCTGTCTGCTAGTTTGAAACAATACTCGTGCCTCAGCCTCCGGAGTAGCTGGGACTACAGGTGTGCGTCACCACGTCTGGCTGATTTTTGTATTTTTAGTAGAGATGGGGTTTCACCATGTTGCCTACACTAGTCTTGAAGTCCTGGCCTCAAGTGATCCGCTTGTCTGGGCCTCCCAAAGTGCTGGGATTATAGGCACCACTGCACCTGGCCAGGTTTAACTTATTTATTTTTATTTTTATTTTTGAGACGGAGTCTGACTCTGTCACCCAGGCTGGAGTGCAGTGGCATGATCTCAGCTCACTGTAACCGCTGCTTCCCGGGTTCAAGCAATTTTCTGCCTCAGCCTCCCGAGTAGCTGGGATTACAGGCTCCCGCCACCACGCCTGGCTAATTTTTGTATTTTTAGTAGAGATGGGGTTTCACCATCATGGCCAGACTGGTCTTGAACTCCTGACCTCCTGATCCACCCACTTCGGCCTCCCAAAGGGCTGGGATTACAGGAGTGAGCCACTGCACCCAGCCAAGTTTAACTTTTATAGAGATTCCTTCCCCTTTCCATCATGCCTATCCCTTCCCTAAAAGGTCCTTGTCATTGTCACTTTCCTCATCCCGAAAAACTGAAAATCTGTGCACCCCACCTTTTTCTTTTAGAATGGCCTCTTTAATACTGTGTTGCAAGCCCAGGTGACTGCCACCCATTTAGAGACATTATTCTCCCTCCCCTAAACCCCTGCCCTCTACCCACTACACACACCTCGGCAGTCCTGGTCAAAACCAAAGACTGGAGCCATTCAGATGATTTCTTAAGCACTCACTGCAGTCCCAGTCTATATAAGGAGCTTTGTTTAGGAATTTTAATATTCCCTGTATACACTCAGGTTTTCCTTTTCGTTTTGCTTTTTTTTTTTTCTTTTGAGATGGAGTCTTGCTCCTTCACCCAAGCTGGAGTGCAGTGGCGCAATCTTGGCTCACTGCAACCTCTGCCTCCCGGGTTCAAGCAATTCTCCTGCCTCAGCCTCCTGAGTAGCTGAGATTACAGGCATGTGCCACCATGTCGGGCTAATTTTTGTGTTTTTAGTAAAGACAGGGCTTCACCATGTTGGCCAGGCTGGTCTCGAACTCCTGGCCTCAAGTAATCCACCTGCCCCGGCCTCCCAAAGTGCTGGGACTACAGGCGTGAGCCACTGCGCCCGGCCTGGTTTTTCTATACTTACTGAATATAAGAATAAAAATGGAGCCACCAGTAGCTAACAACAGTGATTGTTGTTGATGATTTTGCTGTTGTGTTCTGTTGGCTGTGTTGCGTGTGACTTCACGTGCAAGTGCATTCACTCATTCACTTCCTAAATTTTTTTTTTTTTGAGACAGGGTCTCACTTTGTCATCTAGGCTGGAATGCAGTGGTGCAAACACAGCTCGCTGAAGCCTGGACTTCCCAGGCTCAAGTGATCCTCCCACCTGAGAACCCCAAGTAGTGACTCTCCTGCCTCAAGCCCCAACGTAGCCATACGCCCAGGTAATCTTTGTATTTTTTGTAGAGACGGTTTCTCCGTGTTGCCCAGGCTGGTCTCAGACTCCTGAGCTCCAGCGATCCACCCACCTCAGCCTCCCAAAGTGCTGGGATTGCCGGCATGAGCCACCGTACCCGGCCCACTTCTTAATCTTTATTGAATGTGATTGCCACTGTGTTGAACCCTAGTGTTACAAATAGGAATAATTCTCAACTCCTGTCTTTGGGGACTCAGTGTGGGGGAAGGGAGGAATATATGGATATTTAACAGTGTGGCCAGCAAAGCCGCATTCCTGAAGCACACAGGCTCTTCGAGAGCACTTTGGCCTAGGGTGAGGGACACTTGGGGATTGTTTTACCTCTCTCTTAAACGAAGGTTGCGGGGGTAAGGAAGACGTCCTGTGTAAAAGATGGACAATTTTGGCAGGGCCTGGTCTTCTTCAGTATGAAGAAGAGCAGGGGGGTGCCTTGGGAATTGTGAAAGACAGGCTGGGCCCAGGCTATGAAATGCTTTATAGGACCGAGTAAGGAGTTTAAACTTCCTTCTGTAAGCAACAGGAAGCCAGCCGAGGTTTTAAGCAGAGGTGTAACTGATCAGCTTCTTATTAGGGAGATAACTCCGCACAGGAGGGACGGCATTCATCCTCAGAAAGTTAATCCTTAAAGGGCAATAGGCATCTGGCCGCGGAGAAGCCCAGCTTTTAGCTTAGTGTTTGGAGGGTCTCGAGTGATATTGATGTAATTGAGCTTTTAGCAAAAAAAGATGAAATCGTAATAGCCCATATGTCTAAAATGAAAAGAACGTGATTTGCCTGATAATAACGCACCCCCTAAAATAAATCTTTAATTCAACCTATGAATCTTTAATTCCCGGAACGCAGCATAATGCTTTGAAATTGAAACTTGAGATACAGGCATTGCAAAATCAGCCCTACAGTGGGTTTAGGGCATACAAATTGAGCAGTATGAACTATTGACACCTCCTGGTGGCAGCAGATGTGTGCTGTTTGCCTGGTCAAAACAAGAGAGGAATGAATCAAAGGCATTAAAAATAAATAACACCGGCAACCCAGAAGGAAGGGATGGGAGGGTGAAATGGCCCGGGTCATGGGGCAGACCCAGCGGAGACCTGTCGGAAAGCGGAGACTGCAGGGGAAGGCCTCGGATAACCGGGACCAGCCTCCAGCATTCCCGGGGAAGGGGCCAGAGTAAGGGCACTTTTAACAAATTTAAAACCAAAAAAATAGATTACTGAGATAGGTGTTCCAGAATGTCTGCTGGCAGTTTTTTTTTTTTTTTTGAAGGAAATTGTTTTCATTTTTCGGCTCTAAACATCCAGCCTAATAAATACTTTCTCATAATAATCTCTTACCACTCTATAAGCACTTTTTAACCTTCTCTGAGCCTTTGTACTTATGGGGTTGTATTTAATATAAATGGTGGCAACACAAGGGGAAAAAACACCTAGAGTCATCTATTTCTCACATGTGCTCTACTTAACATTCTTTAAAAAATAATGAAAGCCAGGCGTGGTGGCATGCGCCTATAGTCTTGCTCCTTGGGAAGCTGAGGTGGGAGGATCACTTGAGCCTGGGAGTTTGAGGCTGCAGTGAGCCATGATTGCACCATTGCACTCCAAGTGAGACCCTGTCTCAAATAAGTAAATAATATAAAAATAAAATAAATATATAAAATAATGAAGACATTAACTTGTGGGGAGGCTGAGGTGGGAGCATCACTTGGCCCTGGAGTTTGAGGCTGCAGTGAGCCATGATTGCGCCACTGCATTCTAGTCTGGGTAACAAGTGAGACCCTGTCTCAGGTAAGTAAATATAAAAATAAGTATGAAAATAAAATAAAAATTATGAACACATTAACTCGTGAGATGCTACATAACAAAAATCAAAGCCAATCCAATGCCATCTAAGATTGACTCCCCTATGTAAGTACAGCAGAGAAGTACAAGAAGGCACGAAAGAGGAAGCCTGGTTTCTGACTCTTTGGACTGGATATGCAAAAGGCTCAGAAGTGAGATGGGAAGTTCACGGGTGCTGACTCAATCACTCATTTGCCACATGACCCAGGATGCATCCTTTACTCTTGCTGGACCTCACTTTCTCTATAGAAAAAGTGAGAAAATAAAGTCCAAGAGATCTGTAGGACCTGATAGGCAACTGGCTGCATGATGACCTTTGTGGGTCTTAAGCACTTTTGTCTTCACGAGCCCTTTCCTCCATCGGAAAAATATTATATTTATATTTTACCACTGCTTTACCTTTATATCAGCATAGCCAACGTGCGTATCTTGCTTATTGCAAGAAGCAAAACATTCTCCTGGGCCCCTAAAATTGCTATGGGCCCTCAGCACTGAGCCTTATGGAAAGGCTGGTCCTGAGTGGGTGGTGGGAAAGTCTGTGCAGTCAGGAGAGGCAAACTCTCACGGAGGTTAAGAGTGTGAGCTGAGCTTTAAATAAACCTGGCTTCAAACCTGCTCTCAGCCGCTTACTAGCTGTTTGGCCTCAAGCAATTTATTTAACCTTTCTGAGCCTCAACTTTCTCAAATGTAAAATGAGAGCAATAAATCATACCAATTCCGTGGGTTTTGTGTGTGTGTGTGTGTGTGTGTGTGTCTGTGTGTGTGTGTATGAGGATTAAATAAGACAGTGCCTCTGTATCAAACTCAGCATCTGACACTTAGTAAGCGCTTGAGAAATGGTGGCTATTCCTCTTCTTGTATTTTTCTTCCCTCCCTCCCTCCCTTCCTCCTTTCCTCCCTTCCTCCCTTCCTCTCTTCCTTCCTTGATGGAGTCTTGCTCTATTGCCCAGGTTGGAGTGCAATGGCGTGCGTGATCTCAGCTCACTGCAACCTCCATCTCTCAGGTTCAAGCGAGTCTCCTGCCTCAGCCTCCCGAGTAGCTGGGATTATAGGCGTGCACCACAACGCCAGCTAATTTTTGTATTTTTAGTAGAGATAGGGTTTCACCATGTTGGCCAGGCTGGTCTCGAACTTCTGACCTTAGGTGATCCACTTCTCTCGGCCTGGCAAAGCACTGGGATTACAGGTGTGAGCCACCATGCCCCACCCTTCTTGTATTATTATCGGCATCTCTCCTAAGAATCTGACTGGCTTGGAGAGTGTGGTTGCTCAGCTCAGAGCGGGGAGACAGAGTACCTGTGTGCCCGTCTTTCTCCTCCCTGGCCAGGGGAGCAGGGATCTTTCCTCCTGCAGGCATCCAGCCTAATTCACAGTCATTTGGCTTTGGGACTCTCAAAAAAGCACATGGAACTGTCTCATGTGCATGGAGAGTCAGCTGATGGCTGTCCCCAGCTCTCGGCACCAGCTAAGGAGCTTGTTTGTCCTCACAGTGTTGGAGGGCAGTGACAGCAGCAACCATTGTCCTCTGAGAATTATTTAATACATTTACTTTCCTTTTCAAGTATTTTTCTATGTACAGAAATTATTATTATAAATATTTTTTTCGAAGTACAAGACTTACATACTTGAACCTGCCATTGCAGGTCATTACAAGAGAGCAAAAATGTTTCTTGAAACCTGTGTATGTGGGTGGGGTTGTGTGCTTGGGTCTTTTGCTATCCTAAAGCCTCCATAATTACATCTGCTTAAGATTCTGTGGGTATGGAAAGCTCATATTGTTGATCGAGAAGGGTTATTTTTGCTTTACCAAAGGCCAATCACATAGGTCAGTAGCACTCCTTTGCTCAACTGCTATTCTTTGGGCATTAATTTTAATGTTTAAATAGGAAGTGCATTTTCCAAAGGCTGCATAAAATACCAGATAAGTAGAAGACCACTGGCTTGGGAAGAGCAAATGCTCAGCGAAGCCTTTCGCAGCCAGAGAATGTTGAATATCTCTACCATTATTTAGCATCGGAATCAGTTATGGTTGTCTGACTGATGGACAATTTTTTCCCGACCTGCTATCTTTGCAAGTGACCTATACTGTCTAGACAGTTGCATATTATTTATACATTCATTTTAGATTTTATGTGGTTTTTTTCCCCACTTAAGTTGTGCAGGTTTTATGCAGCCAAGTAACTATCAGAAATGTAGTCTACAAAAAAACCATATCATTGCACCAGGTCAATGCTCTCTTTCTTAGAGTTGTGTCACCATTAAATTTAAAAAAAAATTTAAACACCATTATATGAGCTCTGAAAAAAAAAATAAAAGCAAACTCTCCACCCCTGAACCCACAAACACATGCCTGGGTGCATGCACACCCCCCCAACCCCCACACCCCTCCTATCTTCAGAGTACCAGCAGCAGGCCATGGAGAGAATTAAAGACAGCTAATTTCAAAGGTTCTTAATCAATTCAAGTTGATCCCATTTGTTGATTAGGGAGTCAAAATGCATTATTTGCATTCTGTTTCAAATTCAGAATTTTTTTTTTTTTTTTTTTTTTTTGAGATTTGAGGCTGGAGAAATCTTTTACAGAGGAATCCCCTTGGGCAGAAAGGGAGTTAATTTGAAAACTCTGGTGAGCCTGATGGGTTGTGAAAGTTCCACATGAAACATTTATAATGGGTACTTTCAGGGTGGCGGGTTTTGGGGCATGCGGCAGGCAAGCCTTCAGTAGTCATGAAACAGTGGCTGAAGCTTTGTCTAAATATCTGGGAAGTGAGCTGAATACCCCACACACCACTTTCATCTGGATACTTGGTGCTGTGTAGACATCACAGCCAGAGCAAAAAGAACAGGGCAAAGTTCAGAGATTAAAGGGAGGATGGCACCTTTCCCAAGGTATGTCTAAAGTGGGGACTAACTGGTTGGTTCTCTGTGGGTTTCAGGCCTCGAGTCCACATATCCCACTGCCCCAGTGCCTAGTTCGAAACACTCTTTTCCTGGCTTCCTTATGGGGTTCCTTCAAGCCTGAGACCTGGTAAACTCCCGGAAGTGTGTCCTGGCCTGAGTGCAAAGAAGTGAACCCCAGGGCTAGTTCTCTTGGGAGAAAATGCTCAATGTAGCCAGAAGTGAGGGCATGCATCTGGAAGTCCCTCCCTTCTGATTTTACACCCCGTTGACTTTTGCTAGGAAAATCCCAGCTCTGCTTAGAATTGATGTATGTGTCCTACATATCGAGAAGACACTACTTTGGGGCAAGATTATACATTAACCTATTTGCATCTCATTTATGTCAACTGAAGATGGTGAGGGTGAACATTTTGTAGGAATTATGTGAAGAAAAAAATCTAACTCCAATTGCATGAAATTATCTCTGTCTTTGGAAACTTCACCCTCCCTGCTCCAAATACATACTTACATGCACTGTGTGCTACTGGAGTCACTATTGACATCTTAAAATTTACCCTGGCCACCAACGGCTGACTATGTTCTGTTTATCAGCCAACACCAACATTAAATTGTAAAACTGGCTTATCATGTGGCTAAAGTTATTTTGGATGCAAAAACCCACAATGATGAAAGAATTCAGTCCTCAACACTCTTTCAAAAGGGGAGAAAGTTTTACTCGCCTAAATATCAATTCTAAAACATGCCATTTCCTTCCATAACACTGCAAACTGGCCCCTTTCAAAGACTGTTTCTTTCTCAGCCTCGATTTTATTTTCCGTTCCACTCTTAGAGTATAAGATTAATTCCCACATTCTGCACATTGCCAGGAGTTCGGTGCACATGTTTACTGAGGTGTACAGCTCTCAAATAACTTTGGTGCTTCTTTCACCCACTGTTAGGAAGTATATTTAAAAGAAATTGCCTTTTATAGATTTAAATTACAAAAGTACTGATATCATGCAAAAGGCAGTTTAACTCATGCAAGCATACAAATAGGTAAATCTTAGGGAAGAAGATACCAAGGCTAATATGAATGTAAATAGGATTAGCTGCCTGCATTAGCAGTGGCTGTGAAATTTAAAGTACTTTCCGTTAGGTTATTCTTTAAAATACACCTATATTTCATGTGTGCATTTGTAGATATTTAGGAATATATTTTACTTTGTCTTCGGCTTGAATTTTGAAACAAGGACAGACAACAACCCTGACTTCTGCTTACTGGTAGCCCAGGTAGGAATGAAATGTAACCTTCTTGATGGTTAAATATTTACTTACATAAAGTTTTAAGTCTCTGAGAAAATATGACAAAGTGTGATCAAGGAAATATAGATTCATATTGCAAAGAAATGAGAAAACTGACTATAGTGTTTTCCCCCCAGTCTTAAGACTGGTTTGTACTCATGTTAGTTGAAATGTTAGTTGAAATGGAAGTGGTCAGCGTAGAACAGGAGATGGCAACCTAGAGCCCAGGGCCAAATCTGGTCAAACGCTTGTTTTTGTTCATCTCCCAAGGTCAGAATGGTTTTCACATTTTTAAACGGTTGAGAAAGAATCAAAGAAGAATAACATTTCACAACACTTTAAAAGTTTCATAAAACTCAAATTTTAGTGCCCATAAATAAAGTTTTATTGGAATACAGCCACACTCATTTGTTCAGCTATTGGCTTCCTTTGCATTATAATGGCAGAGTTGAGTAGTAGTGACAGGGACCTTATGACCTAAAAGGGCTGACATATTTACCTGCTACAGAAAGTTTGCCAAATCCAGGTTTAGAGTAAAAGTATTAATATCTTTATGCGCTTTATTTTTGAGATTCCTAATTAGATTGTTGGAGTTGGAAGTAAGTTCTAAGAAGTTCTTTATGTAGCCATTTGAACTTAGACTCTATTTTCTTACCTGGAATCATCAGAAATAGACTATAGATTAAAAGGCATACTGTTTTTTAAGAAATTAGGCCACAACTTTAAAAAGCACCTAGGGAACCACAAGTATAACATTTTGAGGAGAGGTATAGTAAGTAAGGGGAGAAGAGCCCAGCTCTGGGGCTCAACTTCCTGGGCTCAAATCTCCAATCTGCCTCGTAGGATACTTGCTTAACTGCCCCTGTGCCATGGTTTCCTTACTGATGAATTAGGGCAATAATCAGAATTGCTTTATGGGGTTGTTGGCCAGAATTAAATGAGATGATGCATATAAAATGTTTTGAAGAGTGCCCAGACTTTGCAAAGCTCAGTGAGTACTAGCTATTATTATTATTTTTCAAATAGGATATTTGCATTTACATCTTTATGAATTTGAAAATCAACATTCATTATAGAAGCACCTGTTCTTTAGGCCAGAACATTTTCAAGGTGTTTATCAGGTAACGGTGCTGTGGGGTTTTGTTGGGAGAAGACTTCCATGTGACATGCGTTCCACTGAGGGGGTAAAATGCTAAAATTATACCTTCTAGGAGGCATTGATCATTTTTCTCAGACTGTATTGTCCTGATCTCAGATAATGGGATGAAACCAAAAAAATTGGCAAGATGTTGGCTTTAACTTAGCTTTCCCTATGTAACATAACTTTAGATCTAGTAAGGGATACTCAAGACCATCTAGCCCAACATTTTCAGATGAAGACATTGAGGGCCAGAGACTGGATGGACTTGGCCAAGGTCACACAGTGAGGCAATGACAGGGCTATGAGCAGATCTCAGGGCTTATTAAACCTCTTAGACTTGGAGCTTTTCTAACAGCAACAACCATGCATTCAGCATCCTTTTACTTAGCACAGTGCCTAGCATGTACTAAGTACTCAGCAAACATAAGAACAACAAAAACAATGAAGAAGAATAGATGAATACATAAATGAATAAATGAGCTGCTTGGCCTCTTGAAAAGCCCCCCTGAAACACACACAAGCATGAGAAAGAAGGAGATTTATTCCAATGGTTAAATGAAGAAAACGCTCCACAGGGAATTTTTTTTTTATGGTAGGTCTGTCCCAGTTTCTTACATTGAGCATCTGCCATGATTGAAGGATTCCAGCCCATCATTCTTTTGCCAGGTAAGAGTCTGAATTATTAGTGATTCAGCCTATATATACTGAGTTTATGCTTTTTCCTTTACATTTTTAACATAGTCATAATTTATATTACAGTGGTATATGTTATGAATCTCTATAAACAACCTTCAATCCATATTGGAATAAGGTACAGGATGCATAAACAAATAAATAAACAAATGGACATATGGATGGATAAAGAAGTAAATAGAAGTGAGTAGAATAAATAGGTAGGGTAAAAGAGAAACAGTCCCTCAATCAACCATTGATCCTATTTTTGTTTGGCACACAGTAGGTGCTTAATGAATATAGGTCAACAGGATGGCTGGATTAATGCATTTAAAAAGCTTTTCAACATGCAAAATTGTAGCAGAACATAACCTGCCCATTAATCTGAGTAACCTGGGCACATTATTGAAGAGCCCTCGAATGAGACAAGCGTTTTTTTATCAGTCCTCATAAGGGATCTGGGAATATAACAGTACCTCCTTCCTGAACCAAGCCTTATGCATGTGAATCTAGATTCCCAAAATAGATCAAACAGGGATGCATTTCACTGCTCACTCATTCACTGAGTCTCTAAATGTTTGCTGGTTCAGTACTAAATGTTGGAGATAGAAAGCATCATTCCTGCCCTCATGGAATTTACAGTCTAGAGGAGCAACCGACATTTAACAGATAATCACAAACGATTACAACACAATTACACCTCACAGAAGAATGTGCCACAGCATATGGCATGTGAAGATTGGTTTGGCTAAATGGTGCCTTATTTAGCAAAACTTTAGCTAAATTTTTTTTTTGAGGTAGGGCAGATTTAATAATCTATGAGTTGGAACATGTTCTCCTGGGGCTTAATAGAGTGTGATGTGTTTCCCACAAGTAGGATGCACCACTCCAACCTCTGGCACTTTGGGGAATTGCTATTCTCAATGACAAGCTTGTTAAGACCAATAGCTGTAGAGATTCGTCAGATCTCGCTCTGCCTTGGTCCACACAGGCCAGCTTTTTAAGGCTGCGTTGCCAAAGTCAAGTTCATTTGGAGGAAGTGGAAGAGAGGTCAACCTCTGAGGATGTATCAAGTAGATCAAACTTGTTGGTTGACTGCCTGTCTGGCTCATCAATTGGCTACTGTCTTATGGTGATCATGAAATTCATCTCACACAAATAATAAATAATTGATATTTTTATAAGCATTGTTAACAATGTATACATTTAACAAGTATTTAGTAGAAGTACTTTATGAATACCTAGATTGTACAATATTGATCTATATCTTATAAGGTGGTAGCCATGAAGGTGTGCTGCTCACATCTCTCTTAGAGAAAGAATCTGCCATTTAGCTTCAAGGAAGGCAGTTTTCCAACAGCCTCTAGCCATTGGCCTTCAGAATTCACCTCAGCTTTCAGGTAAGACCATACTCTTACTGTGAAGTCCTCAGCCAATGATCGAGTCTTGGCCATTTTTGCCTGGTGCGATAATGAGTGAGCAGCAGAGCTAGACCTTAAATCCAGGCTGTTGGGATTCTGAGGTCCCTACAAGAACTACAAGTTAGGGGAGGGCTCCCTGAGTCTTCAGTCTGGAGTTAGATTCTGCTTCTCCCAGTCAAGGGCTGAGTCTCTAGGCCACAGAATCTGTCTTCCTTCTCCCTTTGGCCATTTGGAAATGGCTGGGAAATCCAGTCTCTTTTGCTGAGTACTGTGGAGTGGCTGCCAAATACCTAGTGTGGCTGACATTGGCTGAAATGCATGAGTTCAGCCTTTTTGGAGGGAGAAGCTGGCCTGTAAGCAAGAATAATATTCTACCACCCAGCTTGTTCAGTTGCAAATTTGCTTATTTTTGGTTAGTTTCAATGCCATGGAGACATAGACATAATCTATTTTTTGAATTACACCACAATCATTTGTTGAAAAGTGAAAAGTCTAGTCAATAAGCAGGTCATTTTTCTTCATTTTGGGTCATTCCTTTTTAACCATCTCTCCCACATCCTGAAGTGACAAGGTGGAAGGTTGTTATATAGAAACAATTTCAATTAACTGACTTCTTCCCACTAGCATCAACAGATAAAAGACTGTGGGGATTGTACACATGCAGATATAATAGTTGTGGAAGCATCAAGATGAGCATGTTTTCATTGTAGTATAGAATCTTCACGCTGAGCAAACATCTGGTAATTGCTGCCTATTCATATTTTGGCAATAGCCAGATAGTTGAACAATTATTGAGCAAATTTTGGTCAAGATGCATGCCATGTTTTTCCAGAGTAATTGAAAAAATACATGAAAATGGCCATGGAAAATGTCCTTCCTTGATTTGATTGAGTCAAACAATAGGTTTGAATGATTTCTGATGGAAATTTCTACACAGAGCCTTGGGATAGACCACTTTGGTCAGAAGCTTTCTTCTGTTTCTAATTTATCATATAACAAAAAGAAAATTTATGTTAGGGGCCAGAAAATACTTCCTTAATCTTGATGCATCCTTCTAGCATCATAGGGACTCGCTTTAAAGAACTGGAGACATCAGCTCAGCAAATAAAACTAGAATAAGGCAAGGATGCTGCTTTGACAGAAATGCTAGTTAGTGCCACTTAAGAGAGGCTACAAGGCAGCGGGGTAAGTACAAAGTTAGGAGATGTGTGTCTGAATTTCTTGCTTCTTTAGTCGACGGGTGGTGTGTAGACCAGCAGCAGCAGCAGCAGCATCTGGGAACCTGTAAGAAATGCTGTCTCAGATCTCATCCCAGACTTACGAAATCAGTTAACAAGATGCCCAGGTCATTCTTATGCACATTAAAGTCTGAGAAACTTTACTGTGGTGCCATCCTTGCCTGGAACCAGCCACATGGGAGTATTATTCCCCATCTTTAAAAGGAGGAATTTTGCTCACAGCTGTATTTCCTAAAGTAGGATTTCCCAAGCGCAAGTATTATAAGATGCTCCTTGGAAAAAAGGATTCTGTAGTCAAACATTTTTAATTGTGCATACTGGTGGGTTTTTTGTTTGCTTGTTTTTGAGGCAGAGTCTCACTCTGTCACCCAGGCTGAAGTACAGTGGCACGATCTCGGCTCACTGCAACCTTTGCCTCCCAGGTTCAAGCGACTCTTCTGCCTCAGCCTCCCAAGTAGCTGGGATTACAGGCATGCACCGCCACACCTGGCTAATGTTTGTATTTTTGGTAGAGACAGGGTTTCACCATGTTGGCCAGGCTGGTCTCGAACTCCTGGCCTCAAGTGATCCACCCGCCTTGGCCTTCCAAGGTGCTGGGATTACAGGTGTGAGCCACTGCACCCGGCCCATACTGTTAATTAACAATATGTATTAGCTTATTAAAGGCTCTGAGACTCGTGGAGTTTCTGAGTCCTCCCTCTACCCCTTATAATTCAAAATTCTAGCCTTGCTTCACTGTGCATTTTATTTTCCTAATTTCAGTTAAACAGAAAGTTTAAAAGATACCATTGCAACCAGAATCAGGTTGCAATGGTATCTTATTGCAATCAGGTTGCCTTATTTTCTTGCAAAAGCAAAAACAAGTAAGAGCATCCTTTAAATAACAATATTTTCTGATGTTAATGTCAAATTAATCCAAGAAATGAATATGTATTGATGGTATTCTTTTGGGTTTTGAAAATCCTTACAACCACATAATTAAATGAGTGCCTTTAGAAATACTGATAAAAGCCCATTGCCATTCAAATATCTATACAAGACAATGGCCGTAAGCTGTGGGCTTGGGAGATTAGTTTGGCCACGAGCCAGTGTTTATCACAATATTTCCATCTCAGCTGATAAAATGTAATCATTCTTATTTAAATAGAAATCAGAATTAATGCAGGTTTTAAAGAGAAGGAATAATAAATGAATCGCACTATCTTTATTTCAGAGCTCCTGGCATATATTGTCTATTCAGAATGGAAATGCTAACGGTTGTTGTTTTGCTTTTCTACCTTGGACTTTCATTCCAGAGCCCTCAAAAATAATGAGCTATTGCTGCTCAAATATTTATTTCTTCAGCTCTACTTTAAGCAAAGTGGTTTCCATCCTTCTCTCTAGTAGGATAAACAGGGCTTTGTATATGACGGGGACACGACTGGAACTGGAGTTGGCAGGGCCTGTGCTTTGAGCTGTTTCTCCTGGAGTGGTGATGGGTTTGGACTGATCATTTTCCACTGACATGCCTGGGTCTCTTGAGATCACAAGCAGTAGGTGAGAAGGCAGCTGGTGAGCAGTAGGTGAGAAGGATGGGGTATGCAGTTGGCTTTGGGCCAGAACCATGGTGCTGCTAGCCGGCCGAGTCCAGGGTCAAGTCTGTCCCTGGAGCAGTCAGATATGGCAGCCTCCTAGAAGCAATTAGAGCTTAAAGAAACCTTATAGGTCATTTAGCCCAACGCATTCATTTTGTGGGTGAGGAAATTGAGGACCAGAAAGCGGAAGCAACTCACTCAGGGTCACCCACCAAGTTAGATTTTGTAAAGCTACCATGCAAGCAAATCAGGATGCCAGCCCCCAGCTTGGTGTTCTTTTGACTTTGTCTGGTTATTGGACCTGGAGTGGATACAACTGAGAACCATTTTGTTTGACTCTATCGATAAATTTTTGGTTAATGTCTCAAATGATTTACACCAAACAAAACCCATTTAAATTAAAACACCTCTCCATCCACTAAACCATCTCTGATAGTTAATATTAGGTGTCAATTTGATTGGATTGAAGGATGTCTAGATGGCTGGTAAAGTATTGTTTCTGGGTGTGTTTGTGAGGGTGTTGCCAGAGGAGATTTTGAGTCAGTGGACTGGGAGATAAGGAATTTTCTAGGAACTGGAGCAAAGGTCACTTTTGTTATGCATTAGCAAAGAGATTGAAGGCATTGTGCCCTTGCCCTAGAGATCTGTGGAACTTTGAACTTGAGAGTGAGTTCTCATGAGAGACCTTGTTGTTTAAAAGTGTGTGACATCTCTGTTTGCTCTCTTCCTCCTTCCCAGGCCATGTACGACGTGCCTGCTTCCTCTTCGCCATCTGCCGTGATGGTAAGTTTCCTGAGGCTTTTCCAGCCATACTTCCTGTACAGCCTATGGAACTGTAAGTTAATTAAACCTCTTTTCGTTAAAAATTACCCAGTCTCAGTTAGTTCTTTATAGCAATGCAAAAACAGACTAATACACCAATTAACCAACAAAAGGAACCATATTCTACCCCATCCCAACCCAGGATTCTTATTTTTTGGGGTGGAGAGATATAAAGAACCTCATTTTTCTCCCTTCTCCTCCTTTAAATAACATTTTAAAAAATGTAAATACAGAACGTACTCAACTTACTGTGGATTGGCTTTCTGTGGATGGTGCAAAGGCAATACACATTCAGCAGAACTTGTGCTTTGAATTTTGAATTATGACCCTTTCCTGAGCTTGCAATATGCAGTAAGATACTCTCAGTGTTGGGCTGGGCAGAGACAGTAAGCCGCAGCTCCCATCAGCCATATGATCAGGAGGGAAAACAACCGATACTCGATAGTGTACCGTGTTTCCAGACGATTTTGCACAGCTGTAGACTAATGTAGGAGTTCTGAGCACGTTGAAGGTAGGCCAGGCTAAGCTATGAGGTTAGGTGTATTAAATGCTTTCAAATGATGATATTTTCAACCTACGATGGGTTTACCAAGACATAACTCCATCAAAGGTCAGGAAACATCTGTTTGTGTACATTTAAATATAAAAAGAAAAAACCTACATTCATCCATAATTTCACTGTCTTGATAAATACTGACATTCAAAAAGTAAAATAAAATAATTACAATAGATAAAAAGTATTGATCGCTCACTGTGTTCTAGTCACTGTTCTGGGCCCTTTATTCTCTCACTTAATCCATATACCATTCCTATGAGTGGGTACCATTTTTCTCCCCCATTTTACAGATGAGGAAACTGAGGGACAGAGAGATCGAGTACCTTCCTAAGGGCATCCTCCAACAAGTGGCAGAGCTGGGATTTAACCCAGCAGTCTGGCCCCAGGGCCCAGTCTCTTCACCTTCATTCTCCATAGCCTGAGAAATGTGGATTCTTACTTTAGCCACCTCTAAGAACGTACCTGAATTTTGTTTCATTTCATCCCCAAACTTTATTATGCATCCCGTTTTTTCCATGGCCATATCATTTCTCCCAAGTAGGAATTAGGCCCTGTTAAAGTCAGTTGGTGTCAACGGATTTGCTAGAAAAAGGCATTTTGGAATCAATTTGACTGTATTGCTTTTGACTTTGTCATGAATTTCAGTTTGGGTTAAGGGTATATCAGACTTCAAAACATCTGGTTAGGTCATTTAAGAACCTTCCTGAGACTTCACAACCCCTTAAGACTTCCTTTCAAATTCGGACATTTCCTCTGTCACCACACTCTTACAAATGTTTTGAGAAATAATGAAACAATGCTTTAGTCATTTGAGAAAATGTGCAGAAGTCCTCATTAATCTGGTATCAATGAAAATAAGATATTTCACATCAGGAAAATTTCAACATAACTAAACCTTAGATTTTTCAAGAGCTTGAAATTTTTCTCTTAATGTTTTTGGTAGTTGTGGATACCTTTTTTGATCTGTTTTAATCATTTCTTGATAAACCAGAACTATAATTATAATCATTATTAATATTCCATGTGCAGTAGGGAGAGTCCTCTGGGAAAATGCTCCTTTGGGACCCGGGACTTCCAAACCATGCCACTTTGTAATGTTAACGTCCCCTAAATTACTCAACACCCTTTGATTATTTTATTTTATCTTTATTTTTTGAGACAGAGTCTCACTCTTTTGCCCAGGGCATGCAGTGGTGCAATCTCGGTTCACTACAACCTTTGCCTCCAGGTTCAAGTGATTCTCCTGCCTCAGCCTCCCGAGTAGCTGGAGCTATAGGCGTGTGCCACCATGCCCAGCTAATTTTTGTATTTTTAGTAGAGATGGGGTGTTGCCATGTTGGCCAGGCTGGTCTCCAACTCCTGGCCTCAAAGTCATCCACCAACCTCAGCCTCCCAAAGTGCTAAGATTACAGGTGTGAACCACGACACCTGGCTGACACCCTGAGATTTTAAGATAGAAGCAGGACAGATATAATTTGATGATAATGCAGTAGTTCGAATACAGACACCATGCTTGCATTTCGTGAGCATGATTGGCTGTTAGGAATAGAGTGGAGACAGTCGGTGAACTGTTTATAGATGACCTAGCCTGTGTTCTCTATGAGAGGCAAGACTATATCCTGTTCACATTTCCTAAAGGGATAGGATGCATTAGTTGGCATGTACCACTGGTGTTACCTCTGTTGCAACCACAGTGCGACTACTGTTCCCACTCTGACCATATGAAGCTTACCTGGATCCTCCGGGACTTCCTGGAAGCCAGGACACACCACCTTCTTACTCAGAGATATTACATGCTCTCCACTTTTTCACTGTTACAAACAGGGCAGCAATGAACATCTTGGGGTTACATGTGGTTTTTTTGTACATCACAGGCAAGGGCTTCTCTAGGACAGGCCCTTAGGTGTAAAACTGCTAGACATTGTCCATGTTATTTGCTACTGCTGAATTACTCTCCAAGGTCATGACACCAGTTTACATGCTCATCAGCAATGTATAAGAAGGGTCCTCATTTTTCACTCTCCTCATCAACGCTTCGTCTTAGTACCTTTCTTTGTTGCCCTTAGCTTGTGTGTTTTCGCCTGCCAAACTGATGTTTTTAAGGTAATAATTCAACCGGGAAACTTACGAGTGAGAGAAACAGTCATCTATTTCCACTGGGCAATGGCTTACTAAGGAGTTACAGTGTTCTGACCTAAAAATCAATCAGGTAGAGAAAGAAGTTACATTTTGCATGAGATTGGAGGCTGTTCGCCATTTAGCTGCTTAAAAAGGAATATTGTTGTTTAGATTTCTTAAGTATCTGTTTGGAAATCTGCTCAACCAAGACACAAGAGAGAGAAATCTTCATTTAGGACCAAGCATTCTGGCAAGTTTCTGATCTTCTTAGCCCAAGTCCCTGGGGGACCGTGTGACCGCCCCCCCAAAGGGGCAAAAGACAGAGGGTCTGGGCTTTCCCCTGGTATTCTGTTAGACTTGGGCCATGTGTGGTTTTCTCATCACCCCAGGCTGCGTATCCTGGTCTACTTTCAAAAATATCATTTAGGGGTGTTCTCCGTTCTCCTTGTCTCTTAGGGGTACCCTCTGGGGACCTCTGTATTGCTTATTGATGCCAAAGTCATGTTTGCCACACTCCACTGCCATTAACTTACTTTCCCAGACAGAACCTTGGAGTCACGCCTTTGAGACATCTGCTTCTCTCTCCCATCTCTTCTTTCCAGCTTTTACTGGCCCCTCCCCTCACTGGTCCAGGCACTATACCCTCCTCTGCCCAGGTGCCTGTACTGTTGTTTCCATCTCTCAGCCATCTTTCTTTTTCTTTTCTCCATCCTCTTCCCATCTGCCATCCACACCCTCCATCTACTGGTTCTAGTTCTAACCTGGCTTCTAATGCTGTGTGATCCTTGGTGAATTGCTTCACCACTCTGGGCCCCACGAGTGCATCTATACAGTGAGGGAATGGGATTCGATCAGCAGTCCCATACCCGAATGCAGGGCTCAGAAACAAACAAACATAAAAATAAGACTGATACACTTCATTTACATATTAAATACTAACTAAAATATTCTTCATTTTCCCATAGATACCTGTTTGCTTTTAATTTGAGTTGAAACACATTGCCCTCCTTGTCTGGCTTTCATTTTCCCACTAAGGATAGAGACAAGGGGTGAAAAGTAGGTCACGTACCTCTTGGCTATAAGAACAATAGCATGGGTGTGATGATACACAGCAAATAACACCAGTTTTCATGCTGGGAGGTAATAGGGAGCAGTGGGGACTGTGGTTAAATTGGAAAGCAGCACACACTCCCAGGCTAAAGGAAGCTACTTACTATAGTGCAGCCCAGGGTTGGCACATCTTTGCTTCCCTGAGCTCCAGCAGAATTTGGAAATTTGGACTTTTAATACAAAATCTCTGAATATTTTATTTTATTTTTTAAAAATTGGCGTCTAATTAGATGTAAAACTGCTAGACATTGTCAATTGTATCCGCTACTACTAAATTACTCTCCAAGGTGATGACACCAGTTTACGTTCTCATCAGCAATGTAAAACTGCTGATCTAACAAACATCACTATATTGGTGAGCATAAGCATAGCCCTGACAAAAGAGGCCTATGGGCCATATTCGGCTCATGAGACACCAGTTTGCTTCCTTGGAATTGCATGGCCCCTTGTAAGAGCCTCTCCGTGTTTCCAGTTAATTATTCAGCCCCTCTTAATCATGTCTTTGCTCCATGGATTTTCAGCACTTACGCATTCGATTTATACTAACCTGGCAATCGTTTCATTTATTGCTTTGCGGTTTCTCCAATAGATTCATCTCTGGGTTTATCTCATTATCTGGGTTGTGAGCTCCTTAGGGACAACCCAGACACTGGACTAGGCTCTGGGGAGAAATGCCAGATGGAAAGGTCATGGTCCCTGCCTGCAAAGAGAGAAGAAGGGAAGGTATGTAACTGACCCTGCCAGAGGGTCCCGGGGGATGTAGGGCTGACAGCACAGAGCATTTTGCTCCTCGAGTTCTCTTCCAGCAATCCAGTTGTTATCTCCACCTCTTCTGCATCTCTCAGAATTCTGCTTTATTGTTCCTTGCCTAGCTCACTGCAGAAGCCCCCAGACTGATCCCTCTATCCCCACCCCCAAAGCTACTCTGGTCCCCACCAGGCCTTTGAGATCACTGCAGCCGGAGTGAGCTGCTTATATTACAGTGGCCTACTCTAAATCTTATAGGGGCTTCTAACTACTCTTAGAATAAGCTCGCAGTTGTTAAGGGAGCCCATGAAGGCCTGCACGGTTTGGTCTCCTACCTTTTCCAGTCACATCTCCCATTTCCCCTTTGCCTTCCCTGTTTTGCCTTTCAGTTTCTCAAATACACTCTGTTTGCTCCCATCACAGGGCTTTTGCTCATACTCTTTCTTCCATTTAGACTCCACTCTTAAAATCCTTCTCATCTTTCAATCTCAACATGAGCCTTGCTTCCAGAAGAAAGGCTTTCCCAAGCCCCGAGGGCAGGTCAGGCTTCCCCATGGTCTATGGGACACCAAGAAGGAGTTACGTCTGTTTTCTTCACCATTATATTTGTGGCAGATTTTATAACACCTGGCACAGTAGGATCTCGATAAATGTTTGTTCAATGAATGAATAAAGGCCGAAAAAGGAATTGCAGGAAGGGTATGATTTTTAGAAGTATGTGCAAAGGCCCCTCTGTCCTCAACATCTAACTCCATTATCAGAAAATGAGATCTTTAAATTTACAGTAAGAAATATATTGAAAACGCTAATTTTTCCAGGAGAGAAAAAGCATCCTTCTATATCTTCTTTCCGAGAGTGGCAATTAAGAGTAGGCAGAGTGAGTGCTTGGGTGACCAGGACTGTGCCATGTGCCCAAGCATTTTCTGATCTACCAGAGCATCAAGTACCACATAGAGAGATGTGACACATATGTGAAGATGCGTTTTAGTTTTGAGAGTGCAGAGTGTGGAAGGCATTCTACTGTTTACCCCTTGCTACCCCAAGCCAGGTCTGTAGTCCAGCGGCATTGGTGGTACCTGGGAGCTTGTTAGAATGTAAACTTTATGTGGAAGGGCAATTTTTCTAGTTAACTATCACATTCCCAGTGCCGAGAATGATGTCTGGCACACTGCAGATATTCCATAAGTATTTGAATAAATGAGTGATTAAAGGAAGAAATGCTGGAGTGAAGGGATGAGGAAATATTTGAAATGATGGAAATATGAATGAACATTTGAACATTTTTTCGTGAGTGTGTACATGATGAATTGCTTCCTTAGGGGTGTGAAGCTCCAGAGAAAGAGCTGAAGACATCCCTAACAATTCCCCGGAAGAAAAGGTGAGCAATTACCCACCTGGCCTGAGAGACAGAGCTTTGACTTTGATACAAGAAAGAGAATTTTAAACTGGACTTCTCTCTTTCTTGTCCTCACCTAGTCAGTGACACATGGGAAACCCCAGCTTAGGGATTTTTTAAAAAAAATGTTTGGTCCTCACCGCATGTTCTCACTCATAGGTGGGAATTGAACAATGAGAACACATGGACACAGGAAGGGGAACATCACACTCCGGGGACGGTTGTGGGGTGGGGGCAGGGGGGAGGGATAGCATTAGGAGATATACCTAATGCTAAATGACGAATTAATGGGTGCAGCACACCAACATGGCACATGTATACATATGTAACAAACCTGCACATTGTGCACATGTACCCTAAAACTTAATGTGTAAAAAAAAAAAAAAGTTTGGTCTATTAAACAGTGTTCCTGGTACCTAGGTCAGACCAGATCAGGCTTCCCCATGGTCTGTGAGGATCCAAGAAGGGGTTTTGTCTATTTTCTTCACCATTATGTTTGTAGCAGATTTCATAATACCTGGCAGAGAGTAGGCACTCAAAACGTTTGTTCAATGAGTGAATAAAAAAAAAAGGAATTGCAGGAAGGATGCAGTTCCTCAGTACAACACAGCTTTGCTTAATCTGATCCTCAGCTGTTGCCATTATTAAGCAAGACAATGCCAGGACAGCCCCAATTTCTTGGTCCTCACGAAGCCTCAGGCCCACCTATGCCCCTTGCAACAGATCCCATGAGCAGGTCAGAGCCAGGGGAGAGAGAAAGAATGAATGACCACCAAGAGCTTGGTGATGCATCTGAATCAAGGCCTGGATACCCCAGCAAAACTTAAAAGAGAAACTACATTTTATTTCACTCTAATTTCCAGGAGAAATAGGCCTATGAAACATCAAATGCTGAATGTGGAACATAGAATATAGTATATTGTTTGGTAAATTCCCTATCATGATGAAAGTAATAATAGTTAATACTTATGAAGTGCCAACTCTGTGTTAGGTACTGTTCTAATAAATTTATTTCTATTAACCCACTTTATCTTAATCCAGTGAAGAACTATTATCACTGTCTGCTATGGTTTGAATATGATTTCCCCCATCTGAAGCTTATGTTGAAATTTGATCTCCAGTGAGGTGGTGTTAGGAGGTGGGTCCTAGTGTGATGTGTTTTGTCATGGAGGTGGATCCCTCATGAATACATTAATGCCCTTTTGCAGGCATAGATTTGTTCTGAGAGAGATAGGATTGTTATAAGTGAGCCCAGTCTCTCCTGCTTTCTCTTTGCATGCACTTCTCTTCTTGCTTTCTACCATGAGTCAAAGCGACAGGAGACCCTTGCCAGATGTGCTGCTTGATCTTGGACTTTCCAGCCACCAGAATCATGAGCCAAATAAACCTCTTTTCGAAATTACGCAGTCTCAGATACTGTGTTTTAGCAACACAAAATGGACTAAGACACCCTCTCTTTTATAGATGAGGCACTGAGAGATTAAGTAATGTCACCTAAAATCACACAGCTATTGAGTAAGTGGTAGAGGTGTAATTCAAAACCATGCAGTCAGTTTCCCCAGAGTGATTGATCCCAAACTCTACACTAACATAGCCCCTTCTGCAGTCTGAAGATTACCAAATGAAGGGATGCATGCATGTATATTTGCATGCATTCATTCTACAGATCTGGAAGCATCTTTTATAAATGAGGCCTTCTGTGCAGGGATCCAAATGCAAAAATGTAATCTTTTTCCTTGCAGCATAGTTTAGAAATGGATTCCTTGATGCTTTAATGACCATATTCACAGATGTGAACACCTGAAGGGCAAATAACTTACATGCTTTCTTCAAACTTCCACAATTAGAAAAAAAATGAATTCGAATCTGAACCTAGATGTTCTGTCTTACTTCCATCCTGATGCACTTGCTTAAAGTAACAAAGGAGATCAGACACCTAGACATGTGATAGGAATATAACAATATAACAATGCTTTGTGATTTTATAAAAATGTATAAAATACCATGGGTAGACATAGATTATGATTATGTAACAAACTAAATGCCACCATTTTAATAAAAGTTCTTGTCTCTATTATAAGCTTTCCTTGAGAGGAGGGGCAGTGCCATGGTTAATTTTATGTAACAACTTGACTGGGCTATGGGATACCCAGATAGCTGGTAAAACATTATTTCTGGGTGTGTCAGTCTGGGAGGGTGTTTTGGAAGACATTTGCATTCTACTCAGTAGACTGAATAAAGAAATCACCCTCATCAATGTGTGTGGGCATCACCTAATCCTTTGAAGGTTTGATTAGAATTCCAAGGTGGAATACAACAAGGTTGGATTTGCCCTCTTTCCTTGAGCTGAGACATCCATCTTCTTCTGCTCTTGAACATTGGCACTCTGATTCTCCAGGCTTCAGACTCAGATTTGGACTTACAACCCTGGCTACCCTGGTTCCCAGGCCTTTGGGTTTAGACTAAAATTACAGCACTAGCTTTCTGGAGACTCCACCTTGCAGAGGGTAGATTATGGGATTTCTTAGCCTGTATAATCATGTGAGCCAATTCCCACAATAAATCTCTTTCTATATACCTAAGTATATCCTACCAATTCTGTTTCTCTGGAAAACTCTGGCTAATACAGGGAGTTTGTTTTTTCCAAAGACTGAATAGGCCAGGTGCAGTGGCTAGCACTTGTATCCCAGCACTTTGGGAGGCTGAGGTGGGAGGATTGCTGGAGGCCAGGAGTTTGAGACCAGACTGGGGAGCATAGAGAGATCCGTCTCTACAAAAAAAAAATTTTTTTTAATTAGCCAGGTGTGATGACACATACCTGTAGTCCTAGCTACTTGGGAGGCTGAAGTGGGAGGATCACTTGAGCCCAGGAGGTTGTGGCTGTAGTGAGCCAAGATTGCGCCACTACACTCCAGCCTGGATGACAGAGCAAAGAGTAAAAACAAATCAACTGTGAAATGTACAACTAAGCTGTCCGTGGTTTCCATTCAGAAGGAAATAAGGTCCTGAACCTCATATTATATAGAAAGCCCTGTTTCCCCACTTATAAGAATAAATCTGGGTCCACATTTTTCCCCCTTATGGATTTAGTTGCCCACTGAGAAGGTTGCCCTTTTGTAATGAACTCTCATTAAAATGCCCAGTTAGTGACATCGATAAGTTTATCCTTTGCAGAAAGAGAGCATGCTGGGGCTATAATGACATGTGCTTTCTGTGTTCTTAAGGCATTGATTAACCCTCACCTGCCAGAAATCATTAGCAAACGGATGGCTATTTTCTGATAGTTTTGAAAGGAGGATAAGTTTTAGTAAATAATCATTGGCTTGCTTTCCCGGGGGAAAACCAGATTGGAATAGCTGTGAAACGCTACATTGGTTTATTTTTTAGTGGGTGTATTTAGGAAGGAATGGAAATTGCATTCCAAGCAGCTAATTATAGGATAAGCGTGGCTACTTAGCCAGGCAGCAAGCATGTCAACTCTGCACAGAGCTATCACATTATATATATTTTCTGTTCTCTGGATAATTAACAGGATCAAAATATTACTGCCAGATTCAAGGGGAAAATTAACACATTATCTTAATTGTCTTTTCTACTCAGGTACGAGGCATTACCATTTCAAAAAGGACTTGTCTAATACATTGGAATTTTAAACTGCAATTCCTGAAGATGCTGTTAATCCCTTTCCAAACTTTGATCTACTATTGTGATATCTTTGGACCCTGGCTCCTCTGTTTTCACTTTTGAACTACAGTCATGCATTGCTTAGAGACTGGGATATGTTCTGAGAAATGCATAGTTAGGTGATTTTGTCATTGTGCAAATATTGTAGAGTACATTTACACAAGCCTAGATGGTATAGCCTACTACACACCTAGGCTATATGGTACACCCTATTGCACTGACTACAATTGTATGTACGGTCTATCAGTGACCCAGACATCCTTATGTGGTGCCTGACTGTATTTAAAAATGGTTACAGAGGGGGCAGTGGTACATTAGAGCCAGCTTGTACTGTGTCCCAAGAGCCGAGTGCTAAATTTTCAGAAATTTTGTTAACTGGGTTAGACAAAGCTATTATTAGAATGTGAACTTTGTAAGGCCAGGCACAATGGCTCACACCTATAATCCCAGAACTTTGGGAGGCTGAGGTGGGGTGATCATTGAGGTCAGGAGTTCAAGACCAGCCTGGCCAACATGGTGAAACCCTGTCTCTACTAAAAATACAAAAAAAAGAGACGGGCTTGGTGGCGTGCACCTGTAATCCCAGCTACTAGGGAGGCTGAGGCACGAGAATCGCTTGAACCCGGGAGGCAGAGGTTGCAGTGAGTCAAGATGGCACCACTGCACTCTAGCCTGGGTGACAGAGTGAAACCCTGCCTCAACAAAAAAAAAAAGAAAAGGAAATTTACAGTTAGAAAAATTATATCAAGACAAAGGTGGTAAATACTTAAAACATATCACTTCCTGATTGCTTTACTACATTTTCCTATTCTCTATGTTTTTGAGGTTGTAGCTATTGTATCTGTATGGTGGAAATGCTATATAATGGTGAGCTAGTGCTTATCTCTTCCCAGCTTTGCACTCAGTGATATTGTGTTGGTAGCATGAACGCAGCCATGGTGGGATTTTTATACTGTGGAAACTGGCAAATACTACAAACCAGAGCTTTATTGATTGTCTAGACTAGAGGTTGGCAAACTCTGGCCTGCTGGCTGGGTGTCTATTATAATAAAGTTAATTGGGACATTTATTTACATATTGCCTATGGCTGCTTTAGTGCTACAATAGCAAAACTGAGCCGTTCCTACTGAGGCTGTATGTTCTGCAAGCCTAAAATATTTACTATCTAGCTCTTTACAAAAAAGTGGCTGACCTCTGGTCTAGATTTAGAA
Organism: Pan troglodytes; assembly: GCF_028858775.2. NCBI lineage: Eukaryota > Metazoa > Chordata > Mammalia > Primates > Hominidae > Pan > Pan troglodytes. Next base: position 52,747,492 of record NC_072416.2, on the reverse strand, counting down.
AGTGACAGAGAAAATATTGAAAATACAGAAGAAATGTATGACCTTCGTGCCCTGCCTTTAATTAGAAGAAGCCAGGATATCGGTCTTCAGGCATGGCTGTATCTAGGAGTTCAAATGATGTCACTGTGTTAGAGACATTTGAACCAGAGCAACTCCATCTTGAATAGAGACTAGGTAAAGTAAGGCTGAGACCTACTGGGCTACATTCCCAGATGGTTAGAGATTCTAAGTCGCAGGCTGAGATAGAAGGTTGGCACAAGATAGAAGTCATAAAGACTTTGCTGATAAAACAGGTTGCAGTAAAGGAGCCAGCAAAAACCAACCAAAACCAAAATGACAATGAGAGTGACCTCTGATTGTCCTCACTGCTACACTCTCACAGCGCCATGACAGTTTACAAATGCCATGGCAACATCAGGAAGTTCCCCTATATGGTCTAAAAAGGAGAGGCATGAATAATCCAGCCCTTGTTTAGCATATAATCAAGAAATAACCATAAAAATGGGCAACCAGCAGCCCTTGGGTCTGCTCTGTCTATGGAGTAGCCATTCTTTATTCCTTTACTTTCCTAATAAACTTGCTTTCACTTTACTGTATGGACTCACCCGAATTTTTTCTTGCCCAAGACCCAAGAACCCTCTCTTGGGGTCTGGATCTGGACCCTGATCTGGTAACAACCGCATCTCTCAGGTTTGCTTTCTTCTGTATTAACTTTGTTTTCAGGCTGGCTTTTCCATGATGTCACAAAATGGCTTCTCAAAGTCCCTGTCTAATATCCTTGCTGTAGTTTAGGAACTCCAGCTAAGAGAACATCACTTTCACAGTGGTTGCAGCAGGGAAAGCCCTGTGCTGTGTTAACCCGTGATGGGTCATGTGCCCACAGAGGAACCAGTCACAGAGATAAAAGTGCCTTGACTGGCAAGGCCTAACACATGGGCCCAGCCATGGAACTGGGCGTTAGGATCAGCAGCAGTCCCCACTGAATGCCCTAACTGAGAGAGAAGGAATGTGGTTCTCCAGAAGAAAATCAGGTGCCTTATTAGACAATGTGGCATTGATGGCTGGGCCGCTCAGAGCCACAGATGTCTGCTGTAAATATCATCTAAGCCCTCACGGCTGGAAGAGTGATCCGTGCACCAGTAGCTTTGGCACTGTCTGTGAGCTCATGAGAAATGCAGAATAACAGGCCCCTTCCCAGATCTAGTGACCCAGAATCTGCATTTGACAAGATCCCCAGGTGATTTGTATGTGTATTATGGTACAGGAAGTGCAGTTCTAGCAAAACTTTTCACTCTGCAGGAAACCAAGTTTCAGCAGGTTCAGTGACTTATCCAAGATCACCCAGGCTAAGCGCAAATACAGCTCCAACCGGAGCTCACTGGTGAGCTCCTGGCCACAGTTCTCTCTGCTATCCCAGATAGCTGGCCAACAAGTAGCCCCTAAATAAAACCGCTACAGGTGCTCTGATTGACCTCTTAGGCTGAAACTATCTGGAATTCTACATCCTGTCGGGAAAGGGGTTTTCAGAAGACCAGCAAATAAAAACTAACTCCCAGTATTTCCCAAAGATCCTCTTTTCAGTTCTTCATTGCAAGAAACGCAAAGTTAAATTCCTAAACTCTTATTTACACATGCATTGCTGGTGTTACATGAGTCCCAAGGCACCAGCTGGTCTTGTTTGAACTATGTTGGGCTAACACTGAACTCTGTGTATATTCATCATTATCATCATAACAACAATGATCATAATAAATATATATACTTTAAGGCCAACAGTGCTCTTTACCATTCTTGGGGCTAGCACGGAAATGCACACATTTCTAGGCCTCTCCTGTATTTCCTTACATGTTGGCATCAGGAATGACACACATGGTTAACAGATTTTCCACATGTTTTTCTCCTTGGCTGACATCTCCCCACTCAATCAGAGCAAAGGCTGTGATCAGAGAGAGTGTCGATTGACTGCTTAGAGGGCATGAGCCTTCATGAAAACACAGGAATGACAGTTTATATAAATATCCTGACACTTTTTTCTTATTCTCCCGCCCTCCCTTAAATTCCCAGTTTTTATTTTTTCTTTGAGCTTAAAATTAATATTTTCTTTGTGGACATGTACTATCCCGGCATGCCTCAGAGCTCACTCAAGCAGCTTGTTAGCATTTCCTACTTAATTGGATCTCTTCCTCCCTTACCCATGTGGAATTCTCCTGCTGTGGGTTTCTAATCGATCTCATGTCAAAAAATAAGAAAAAAAGACCATCTTCCCAAATTATTATACATAGTGTAATATATTGTTTCCTTTAGTAGAATAGCCACCAAGATTTAGACTTCATATTGATGTTGTTTTGAGGGCCAGGTCTAAAAAGTTCCAATTATTTGAATAATTTGGGCAAATAGACCCCCTCTCATTTGTCCAACTTAGCTGGCTAATTGCAGCTGTTTGGTTCTGACCCAGAGGGATTTTGGCAGCTTCCAAAATACAGGGAAATAAATGATGTCATTTTTTTGGGAACAACATTAAAGTTGGAAAGATTTTAATATGCGCAATTTTCCCACTGATAACATTTTACTTTCTGGACACCCTGGAGTGGAAGGAAGATTATGCTCTATTGACAGAGGTGAAATTATTATTATTATTGTTATTATTTGAGACAGAGTCTCACTCTATCGCCCAGGCTGGAGTGCAGTGGTGCGATCTCAGCTCACTGCAACCTCCGCCTCCTGGGCTCAAGCTACTCTCCTGCCTCAGCCTCCCGAGTAGCTGGGACTACAGGCGCCTGCCACCATGCCAGGCTAATTTTTGTATTTTTAGTAGAGACGGGGTTTCACCATATTGGCCAAGCTGGTCTTGAACTCCTGACCCTGTGATCTGCCCACCTCGGCCTCCCAAAGTGCTGGGATTACAGGTGTGAGCCACTGCGCGCGGCCAAGATGAAATTATTTTTTTAGTTTGTGCTCTCAGAGATCTGTCATGATTGTGCAGTGCATAATTCTAAAAACTTCTTCAGCAACTGGAAGAGACTGGTGAACTACTGTCTTCCAGTCATTCAGATAATTCCAGCTGGCAGCAGGCTGACCTCAAGCTTTGACTACATCCACCCGGGATCTCATGGGATTCAGGTTGGTCCTGGGATGGCAATTGCCTGTGAATGGTGTCCTCCCTTTATCAGCACCGTACCTTCACACAGGAGAAGATGTTTCCCTTCCTTTGCCTTCAGTCTAGTACCTGCTTCTTCCTGAGGTTACACTGAGCATGTTTTCCTGCAGTGCCACTGTGCTGGACTTCGAAGGGACCTCATGTCTCAAAGATAGAACCATGGATCCTGTTTGAAAATGTGTTTCCTAGGCCTTCTCATTTCTGAAAGTCCAAGGAGCTCCCAGTTTGCATTCCCTGATACCCAGGGGATGACATGTCCCATGTCCAGCCCTTACTGTTGGAATTCTTCACTACTTCCTTGTCCTTATCGCCACCCCCCATACCGGGATAATCTGGCAAATATCTTTTAACTTGTCTTTGCTCAGAAACTCTAGGGAAGGTCAAATTTAGAACTCTGTTCTCAAATCCTGGTTTTGAGTATCTTGCTGTTTGATCTTGGGAGAGCACATTTATTTCTCTGGGCCTCAGTTTCCTCATCAATAAAACGGAAGGCATCGGCGAAGGTCTGTGTTAAATTCAAACCCAACAGATGAACCCATTTCAAGAGATGATGATCATCCACCCAAACCTAGAATCTGGCTTTGGCCACCTCTGAAAAGATCCAAATGATTATGCATTTGTAAGATTTGGCAAAACAATAACTAGTCTTGAAAAAAAATAGCAGGGTAGTCCTTGCCCATAGCACACATAAAGCTGCTGTTTCTTTCCTCTGTAATGAATGTTTTTCTCTCTGCTTCTGTGAATGTCTAAAGACTTCTAAAGGGAAAATTTCTACTCTAGTTTTTTCCCTTTGTGGACCAATCTTTTGAACTGCAAATATATGAGCAGAGACTATTTATGCATTCAACTTCTCCTGTACATGTTTGTTTGACTGGTAAAATAGAAGGTAAGGGACTATTTACAGATATCTTTGAGAATAATATAAGTACACAAGGGGGCCAGGAATAATAGGTTAACATCACAGAAAATGTAGGCTGCGTATAAACTTCCCAGCAGTTTGCATGATTCAATTATGAAGTAGTATCCCATAGGAAGGGCTTTGATCATCTGCACTTGAGACGTTTTCTACTTTGTCGGATTTTTGAAAAATCTCTTAGAGTGATCTTTGCACAAACAGGAGGAAATGCTGCTGAATATGAAGTCTTTTTCTGCATTAATTTCTTTCAGTTTTTTCCCCTCCATTTGCTAATTTCTTTGAATAATCATTACAATGAAGTGTAACAAAGAATCCATTCAGGATTTCAGAATAGTGATGGCATATGTGTATCTTGTAGAGCGTTATATAAGCCTAATCCAATATTGTTGGCTCCTATGTGAAGTGAAAATGTTTAACTTAGTACTCATGACTCGTAAGTGTATGTAACTTGCTTATCACTGACTCTAGATTTCTAGAAGACTAGAATACTCCATTTACATTCTTCTCTCTCTATTTTTGATGAACTGTTTCAAAGTAAAATAAGACACAGAAAAACCAAAAATATATAATTTAAAGAGTTAATGTAAGACAAGCTGGAAACCATCATTCTAAGTGAACTGTCACAAGGACAGAAAACCAAATACCGCATGTTCTCATTCATAGGTGGGAGGTGAACAATGAGAACACATGGACACAGGGAGCGGAACATCACACACTGGGGCCTGTCAGGGAGTGGGGGGCTGAGGGAGGGATAGCATTAGGAGAAATAACTAATGTAAATGATGAGTTGATGGGTGCAGCAAACCAATATGGCTCATGTATACCTATGTAACAAACCTGCACATTGTGCACATGTACCCTAGAATTTAAAGTATAATAAATACTACTACTACTACTAATAAAAGACAAGCATCCTTGCAATTGCTATTCAGATCAAGAAATATCACTTTGCCAGTCTCCCCGGATAATCCTCTATGTGCCCCCTTCTGATCATAGTGTTCTTCCTCCCAACAATCCTGACTTACAAGTTTCACTTTCTTGCATTTTAAAAATAGTTGTATGGCTGGGCGTGGTGGCTCACACCTGTAATCCCAGCAATTTGTAAGGCTGAGGTGGGCAGATCACTTGAGGTCAGGAGTTCGAGACCAGCCTGGCCAACATGGTGAAACCCCGTCTCTACTGAAAATACAAAAAATTAGCTGGGTGTGGTGGCTCGCACCTGGAATCCCAGCTACTCAGGAGGCTGAGGCAGAAGAATTGCTGGAACCCGGGAAGTGGAGGTTGCAGTGAGCAGAGATCATGTCACTGCACTCCAGCCTGTGAGACAGAGGGAGACTCTTGTCTCAAAAAAATAATAATAATAAAATAAAGAAATAAAAATAGTTGTATTAGTCAAGTGGGCATCTGTACACACTGTAATTTTTTTTTTTTTGAAATGGAGTTTCACTCTGTTACCCAGGCTGGAGTGAAGTAGTGTGATCTCTGCTCACTGCAGCCTCCCACTGCTGGATTCAAGCAATTCTCCTGCCTCAGCCACCTGAGTAGCTGAGACTACAGGTGTGTATCATCATGCCTGGCTAATTTTTGTATTTTTAGTAGAAATGGGGTTTTACCACATTGGTCAAGCTGGTCTTGAACTCCTGACCTCAGGTGATCTGCCCGCCTCGGCTTCTCAAAGTGCTGGGATTACAGCCATGAGCCGTGAGGCCCAGCCGACACTGAACTTTAGTCTTGCCCATTTAAATAGAAATGTTACATGTTTAAAGTCTCTTTTAATTTACAGGTTCTTTTTCCATCCTTTTCTCTTTTTCTTAACTATTTCTGTTGAAGAACCTAAGACATTTGACCTTAGTGTTCCCTGTAGATTTGGCTGACTGCAAATAGAGCGCAGTTTAGCATGTTCCTCTACCTGCCATTAGCGCATACTCTGGATTTCACTGGACACAGGTCTGATCTGTTTAGGAAGCATGTAGCCTGTAGTGTGTTCTTTCATCAGGAAGCATGTGAATGTGCATCTCTCCGTTTTGTCATAGTAGCAGTCACAGACACTCATTGGTGAGATCCTTCCATTTATTTGGGTTCACAAAATGGTACTATTTTAATTCTATCTTTTTTTATTTAACCGAAGTACAAATATTAAAAAATGCTTCCCCTCATCTATACTTGATTGCCCAGTGGAACAGTTTATATATGAAAGGTAGGATAAAGGCTTGATGTGGGATAAAGGCTTAATTCTTCCTCTATATTTATTAATTTTCAAGATGACAAGTTGGACCCCTATCATGCCAAAGGTGACCAATTAGTGCTGTTTTAAAGTATCAGTATAAATTGTCATCAGGCCGGGCGCGGTGGCTCACACCTGTAATCTCAGCACTTTGGGAGGCCGAGGGGGCAGATCACGAGGTCAGGAGATCGAGACCATCCTGGCTAACATGGTGAAATCCTGTCTCCACTAAAAATACAAAAAAATTAGCCAGGCATGGTGGCAGGCGCCTGTAGTCCCAGCTACTCGGGAGGCTGAGGCAGGAGAATGGCGTGAACCCGGGAGGCGGAGCTTGCAGTGAGCGGAGATTGCACCACTGCACTCCAGCCTGGGAGACAGAGTGAGACTCTGTCTCAAATAAAATAAAATGAAATAAATTGTCATCAAAAAAGAGAAAGAAACAAATTGAGTACCAAAAATAAGAAAGGAGGGAAGGAAGGAAGGAAGGAAGGAAAGGAAGGAAGGAAAGGAGGGAAGAAGGAAGGAAGGGAGACGGAGAGACAGAGAAAGGATTTGTACGTGAAAAACCATAACACACTAATAAATCAGAGATCTAAATAAATGGAGAGATATTCCATGTAGTGGCCTTTAGTTAAAAATAATGTGTCAGTATTGATTCATTGATGGTAACAAATGGGATTATAACATATATTATACTAATCTAAGCTGTTAATAATAGGGGAAACTGGATGTGGAGAATATGGAAACTCTCTGGACAATCTACACAACTTTTCTGTAAAGTAAAACAACAATGCTAAAATAAAACGTCGATTTACAAAATATCATTATGAACTCATGAATTAAACACAGTTGATGGCATTCATTCAGTTGCATCTTTTATCCTTTTGAAGCTTAAATTGTCCCATAGTTGGCCTCTTCAAAGTTGGCTCTTGAGTCCTTTTCACGTGACCCCAGTTTTTAAAAGTTTTTTAAATATCTGCTTCGACAAGATACTCCAGGCTCATCAACATAAAGCGCTGTCATTGAGATATCTGATGTCTAATTTTCTTTCTCTTATAGTCTCTTTCTCTTTTCTTTTCTAGATAGCTAAAGGATTTTCTCCTTCCTTTCTTCTTTCCTTCATCCTTCCTTGTTTTTTTTTTTCTTTTCCCTTCTGAGTTCAATCATTTTACTTGAGTGTGTCTTGATATTGGTAGCTTTGGGTCACCATTGTCAAGTGTGCAGTATACTCTTTCAATGTATAGTTTCAAATATTTTTTTCATCAGGAAAGTTTTCTTGAGTTATAATGTTTAGCATTTGTTTTCTTCCCATGCTTTGATTTTCATTTTTACATTTCTGTTATCCATGTGTTGGATATTCTTTGCCCAGCTTAAATATTTGTCACTTTATTTCAAATGCTTTTGAAAGAAAGAAATGAAGCTCTCTCTTCATTTCTTTTTCTTTTGATCCATTTACCTTAAGCTGTAATCTGTCATATTTATTACACTTGTGTTCCTTCTTATTTCATTTTCAGTTCTGAAAATTATTTTTTTAAAGTTTTTACTCTACTTATTTTTGCTGCCTCGTTTCTGAGCTTCTCTCATTCTGATTTCTATCCTTTGCATCTTGCATATTTTCTTACTGTATTTTAGCTCATTGTAAAATAGAAGTTTATCCATTTTGTGAGCATATTTTTTCTGGCAAGCTTTCATTGTGTGTAAGAATGCTGTACTGCATCTTTTTTTTTCCTTATAGTAACTTCATATGGAATTTACCTTGATGCGTTTTTGCTTGTGATACTTTTTGCAATAATACTGCTGCTCATCTTTACATAAAATTAGCTTTCCTGAACTTTTAAAAGGGAGTATAATTCAGGGTATCTTTCATAGCTTTAGAACAAAGTTGTTTAACCCGCAGCCTGTGGGCTCTATGTAGCCCAGGACAGCTTTGAATGTAGCCCAACACATATTTGTAAACTTTCTTAAAACATTATGAGGTGGTGTGTGTGTGTGTGTGTGTGTATGTGTGTGTGTGTGTATGGGTTTTGTTTGGTTTTCTTTTTTTTTCTCATCAGCTATTTTTAGTTAGTGTATTTTATGTGTGGCCCAAGACAATTCTTTTTTCAATGTGGCCCAGAGAAGCCAAAAGATTGGACACCCATGCTTTAGAGATTTACCCTTCTGATGTTTTTGTGTAGTATTGAGAACTATGATGGCTTACTATATTAGTCTGTTTTCACACTGCTATAAAGAACTACCTGAGACTAGGCAATTTATAAAGAAAAGAGGTCTAATTGACTCACAGTTTTGCATGGCTGAGGAGGCCTCAGGAAACTTGTAATCATGTTGGAAGGAGAAGCAGGCACCTTCTTCACAAGGTGACAGGAGAGAGAGAGAGCACAGGGGAAACCACCACTTTTAAACCATCAGATCTCATGAGAACTCTCTCACTATCACCAGAACAGCATGGAGGAAATCTGCTCCCATGATCCATTCACTTCCCACAAGCTCTCTCCTCTGACATGTGGGGATTACCATCCAGCATGAGATTTGGGTGGGGACACAGAGCCAAATCATGTCACTTACTTTCTGACATTTCCTGACTCTGCCTCCTCCATGCTTACTTGGATGTTATCCTTTGTCTCAGTGAACTCTCTCCTATTTAATTTTGATTCTGTTTCTACTGGTGTTTTCTCGGTGTGGTGTCCTCTCCTAGAAGGGAGTCCTGACATGCTAGTGTTGGAAGTTGAGTGGAATTAGACTCTTCCAGCCCCTTCATTTCTTACTGTGGACCTCTCACACTCACCCACTTTGGGATTGAGCAAAACCCCTTCATCTTAGCTGCTCTGCTATGCTCCTACTGGTCTAGCAAATACTTGGCCATTTTAAGATTCTTCTGTTTCCAGGCTCATCTAATACACTGTTGCTTCTCTCTGCTTCTTCCTGCACAGGCACTGACACCGTGTAGGTCTAGTGCTTGTTGTTGGTTTGTCCTCACCTGCTCCTGCTTGTATTTTGGGGTTCATAGGAATATTTGAAGCACAGTTTAATTATAAATGTGTCTGTAGACTTTTGCTCTTTCCATCTAGTTGCTCTATTTTATATTGGGAATTGGGGAGAGTAAAAATGATGCCACTGGCTAGGCACCATGGCTCATGCCTGTGATCCCAGAACTTTGGGAGGCAGAGGTGAGTGGACCATTTGAGGTCAGGAGTTTGAGACCAGCCTGGCCAAAATAGAGAAACCCCCATCTTTACTAAAAATACAAAAATTAGCCAGGCGTGGTGGCACACGCCTGTAATCCCAGCTACTTGGGAGGCTAAGGCAGGAGAATGGCTTGAACCCAGCAGACAGAGGTTGCAGTGAGCCGTGATCATGCCACTGCACTCCAGCCTGGGTGAAAGAGCAAGACTCCATCTCAAAAAAATAAAATAAAATGGCAAATCTTGCTGTATAGAGCTGGCTGCCAAAGCCATGAGAATATGGTCTGTTTGGGAAGTCCATTCTGACCTTTAGATTCACCTGTCCTTGGTGCCATGCAGCTAATCACGTGGCCACCACCACACCGACATCTTAGGTCTGCACCTCTCTGAGGCCTAGACTGTGTGTGAACACTATTCTCTCTTCATTCCAGTAGGTAGGACCAGGCAGAGATGTTTAAATGAAACATCAGGAGTTTAACCGAAAGAAAAGAATCCAGTCAAGTATAACGAGAGAATCTGGTTCATCCTCCATCAGGCCCTCATCTTCTGCTTGGGTTCCCTAAGAGCAGCGATTCTTAAGCTGTGCTCACTCTAGGGCCAGGAGCGCTTACATTCATCAGTGTCTCACACCTCTGGTTTTATAACAAGCATGGATAGCTCTGAAAATCTTAACATGTCATGAGCTGCTCAACAAAAACACAATTAAAGTAAGTTTCACATAATTTTGTAGTTAAAAGGGACCTTAGAGACTTACCTACTAAAAAAGTCCAGTCTTTTCTTACAGGTGAAGAAATGCAAGCTGAGATATGTTAAAGGATTTGCCCAAGGTCACATGAGCAGTGAGAAACTGGCCAAGGTCAGGCTCTGGGGTCTGGATTTTCCAGTACTGTGATTTTTCCATCTGCAGCATGTAGAATCCTGTCCTTTAAGAGACACATTAAGAAAAGGCCCTTGACCATCCATTTCACCACTAGCAGCAAACCTATTTTAATTTAATAGCTTCTCATGCTCCCCAAACAGCATTTCTTAAACTAGGTCCTTAGGCCCTTGAGATTTCTGTAGGTCTATAAGAATTTGATTTTTCTTTTCAAAGGGAATTGACTGATGCTGACTATAAAAGTTAAATAGACTTATGTTTAAGTGGATCATCTCAATATCACAGAGGATGGCAGTATTATCCAATGTAAATTATATTTTTGTGTACCTCTTGTAGAATCGTACTTTTCTTAGTTATTGTGTCATGGTTACTTTCCTTTTCCTTAAAATTCTTTTTCTAGTTTTTTTTTTTTGGTACAACTAATTAGAATGATAAGAAGCACTAAATTCCTTTCACTCCTCCATCTTCATTTTTAGTGCCCTTAAAAATATGATTTTCCTCTATTACATTATGCTAGTCTGAGGCCTTCTGTACTATTACTGGCAAAAGAAAAGAATGAAGTGTTGTAAGATCAGCAAAACTCCACGAGGAATGGAAATCATGGAGTAATTTTGTTTTACTCAAAGAAGTACTTGATACCAAGTTATGATGCACTTAAAGGTCTAATATTTGGTACTGTGTATCCATATTCTAAAGCAATGGAGATTTTCTTATGAAATAATCAAGAGATTGATTTCTAACCTTAGATCTTTTGGATGACAAGTTGTTTTCACTGAGCCCAAATACCAGGGAAAACCAATAACAAGCTTATTAACACTTTACCATGCTGCAGATTCTCCACGGAAAAACTTTATGTCCAAGTTCCTGGCAACCCTCTAAAAGCAGGTTGTATTATCTTTATCTTGCTGATGAAACACCGAGGCTAAGAGACATTATAGTTTCCCAAGATCACTCCTCCGTTCAATGACAGAGTCAGGGTTCAAGTTTGCATCTCACTGATTCTGTAGCCAGTGTCCTCTCCCATATACATGCCCAGCCCCCAACGGAAGTGTTGAACATACTCTACTGGAAGAATGCAAGGAAGTTTTAGGGCCTCCCAAGGGCAATGCACAAAGTAACTCTGAATCAGTTGTGACTAAGAGATTTCCTTTTTGTTCTACTCTCACTTACGAGTGAGAACATGTGGTGTTTGGTTTTCTGTTCCTGTGTTAGTTTGCTGAGAATGATGGCTTCCAGTTTCATCCATGTCCCTGCAAAGGACATAAACTCATTCTTTTTTATGGATGTGGAGTATTCCATGGTATACATGTGCCATATTTTCTTTATCCATTCTATAATTGATGGGCATTTGGGTTGGTTCCAAGTATTTGCTATTGTAAATAGTGCTGCAATAAACATATGTGTGCATGTGTCTTTATAGTAGAATGATTTATAATCCTTTGGGTATATACCCAGTAATGGAATTGCTGGGTCAAATGGTATTTCTCATTCTAGATCCTTGAGGAATTGCCACACTGCCTTCCACAATGGTTGAACTCATTTATAATTTATACTCCCACCAACAGTGTAAAAGTATTCCTACTTCTCCACAGCCTCACCAGCATCTGTTGTTTCCTGACTTTTTAATAATCACCATTCTAACTGGTGTGAGATGGTATCTCATTGTGGTTTTGATTTGCATTTCTTTAATGACCAGTGATGATAAACTTTTTTTCATATGTTTTTTGGCCGCATAAGTGTCTTCTTTTGAGATGTTTCTGTTCATATCCTTTGCCCACTTTTTGATGGGGTTGTTTGTTTTTTCGTGTAAATTTGTTTACGTTCCTTGTGGATTCTGGATACAGTGAGAACACATGGACACAGGGAGGGGAACATCACACACCGGAGCCTGTCACGGGGTGGAGGGCAAGGAGATGGAGAGCATTAGGACAAATACCTAGTATGTGCAGGGCTTAAAACCTAGATAATGGGTTGATAGATGCAGCAAACCACCATGGCACACGTATACCTATGAAACAAACCTCCACATTCTGCACATGTATCCCAGAACTTAAAGTAAAATAAAAGAGATTTCCTTTCGTATATTCCTTTAATACCATTGTTTACATGAAGCAGGACCCTTGGCTTGCTGGTATTGAGCCTCTTACAACCATATAGCACTTGTTAGTCTCTTTAATAGAGAGACAGCAGCTTTGGGCAAGCAACTATGAACAACTAGAATTTAATCATATTGTTGTTCTTATACCTATATTTATTTTCCGTGGTGACTTTCTTTTTATTCCAAGTGATATTAATTTCCCATTTATGGTAAGGATAAAGAAGTTTCCTTTTAAAATACATCTATCTAGATTCTTAAAAGTGAATCAATGTAAAGAAAAATGCTAAATAAGTAATAGGATCACATGCAGATAGAGGAACTATGTGAAGCTGGTACTCAAATGACTGAAGTGTTGAAAACATTGCCTTTCTCAACACTTCACTTATTTGTGGCTTGCAGAAAGTTATGTGCAGAAGGACATAAGGATAGGTTGGTGTTTACACTCTTGTTGTACAGGTTCTGCCTTGTGATACTTTAGTATTTTCTCAAAATTTGTTCATAGACATCTTGAAATTATTCAACATATATTTTCCTAAGGCCTCAACTTTCATAAGCCCCATGTTGCAGCTATAATAGAAGATGGAACACGAAAGCTTCTGGAAATAAGGTCACTTCTGGAGTGGGGATCAGGAAGACTTCCTGGAGGAAGAGGCATTTGAGTTAACTTTGAAGAATAGTAGCTCTTGACTATGTGGATGTGGGAGTAGGAAGGGAGAGGCAAAGAGAAAGGTATTCCCAACAGAGAGTGGAGGAGTACAACCTGAGTTTGGAAAACAGCAAACATCCAGTTTGCCTAGAGCCTTAAAAGACATGGTAGATTGAAGCAAAATCATCAAGATCTTTAAAAACAGGCTAGGAAGCAGGGTTTATTTTGAAATGGAGTGGGTATTCACTGAAGGCTCCTCAATAGGGAATGTGAATTATTAGGATCACACTCATAGGATCTGTCACTCAGTTGGCCCAGGAACCTGTGTTTCCCCAAATTTGTCTTTTCCTTATTTATTAATTCAGCTGCTCTGTGGCCTTATTTCCATGACTAAAAGTCCTGTCCAAAATGCCTTTTGTCTGCTTAAACTTCCATAAGTATAAATTCATTCTTTCGTGTTTCAGTTGGAATGCTCTTGGAGGGGCAGCATATTCTTAAATGCTGCACTGAGTCCAGAGAGTTGGACTTCCAAGCTGGCAGTGACCCAACATTGAAGGATTTGGGGACTTGGGGCTCATGGCTACCTTTCCATCCACAGTGAGAAATAGGAGAGTTGCCCCTCTTCTCTGTCTTTGCCTGACTCTTCACATAGAGATTATAAAGGGTCCTCCTTCAGAAACCATATTTATGAGGGGAGTAAACAGTTTGCAGGGTTTGCATATCCAGGTGGTGATGAGATGAGTCTCTTTTTAAGTCATCAGCCTATTTATCTCTGGCTGCTGGAGGAGAAACCTTGAGCACAATTTTTTGTGTGCATCAGAGGCTAACTTTTCCTTCCTGTGTTTTATAATTTTGTGTTGTGACCTCATCTTTAGTGGGGCTTTATGTGTGGGAATCTTGTTGGGGCCGGTGTAGGGGTATATCCTTCTAGTATGCTTGTTTCTATCTGCCAGATGTCCCCGGGGCTATTCTCCGTTGAGACCACTCAACTTGTGGGTTCTAGGATGAACCCCAAACAGAGTAAAAGCAATCTTGTAGTTCTGAATCCTCATGGGAGATATTTAGTTTTTCCACTTAGGCCTAGGTCTAGACAGTTAAGCTTCTTTATCTTTCTATGCTAGAGAGAATATTTCCTAGTCCATCCTGTCACTGTGGGTGTAGCTCTTTGAGTGTCCTGGCTTTATAGATACAGAAAGCATGAACTCCTATCCCTGTGTGGTTGTTAAAGCCTAAGCTCCTATTTTTCCCTGCTTGGCAACCATGAACCCCATCCTGGGACAGCTGCAGCATCAGTTCTCATATAACCCTCAAGACTTCAAATGCTTCTTTGTTTTAAGCCTTTGGGGATTTCCCTGAATTTTTTTTTCAAGCTCAGCTTTGCACTTAAAAGGATGTTCATTATATATCATCCAGCATTCCTTGAGGTTTTGTAACCAGAGATTCTTCAGGTAATCTAGTCCAAAATATTCCCAGAAATGAAGGTCTGCAAAGGAAATTAAAAGCCCTCTTTTTCACAAGCTCTACCTACCTAGCCTAAGCTGTGGCTGAATTTTCTCAAAAAAATAAACATTTTTGTTTTATGTTTGTATCAAAACATTGTATATACCCTATAAATATGTACAACTATTATATACCCATAAAAATTATAAATTAAAATTTAAAAAGAAGAAAATAAACATTGTGAGGAGATTTTGCAAGAGGGAGGAGGAAAGAATAGGAAATCCAAAATCTCCTTTTTGGATGAAGAAATAAATTAGGGTGTTTCAGGCGATAGCACTGTATGAAGGAACAATGGTATCACGGCAGGACATCTTAGTGTGTGATGTATGGCTTTTTTTCTTAAATTATGGAAGAATAATGCAACAGAGAGAAGGATATTTCATTTTAATCTTTTACATCTGTTCACAGGTACAAAAGGATAAAATAAGATAAAGCAGTCCTCTCTTGAGAAGTCCATATTTTCAAAGGCTTTTGGCATTAATGTGCTTATTAATTGTCATAGATTGTCACTGTCATCCAAAGAATATTGTGTAATATATAGTGGTCTTTGTAGGACTGAGAGAGAAAATTTCAAATTTCTCTCTTAACCTGAGCCACTTAAAATGAAAAACAAAGATCATTAAATCCTGTTCATCTGTAGTGGCTCCTAAATATAGTTTATTGGGGCTCTTAATTCACCCTCAAAAATGCTGTAATTATTAAAAGTGTCCAAGCTGTTAACTCAAACACAACATATGCCACATTTACATAATGATTTGCATATAATTTCCGTGTAATTCATTTAATGTCAAAATGCACAGTTACGTTTCCAGCCCCTCTGCCTTTTGCTCCCATGCCCTTCCCTGGCCCTGCTGTGTTAAAATGGAATATCTTACTTGTTGGAAGCTGTTTATAGATAGGTTTCCAAGATATGGCAGAATAGATAAAGTCTGTCATCTTCGGCAACAAAGATTTGGCCAAACGTTGATTTTTCCCAACTGGATTGGTTATACTGACTCTCTGCCTTGTGACCAAATGGGTGCCAGTCACTCAGTTCTGCTTGAGACATAAGGGCTTATTTTACAGGTGAATAAACTAAGCCTCACAGAGGTTCAGCCCTGTGTACCACAGCCTTCACTTGCTTTCTCTGCCTCAGCAACCCAAAGGCCAGCCCCTGCCATACAAAAGACTATCTTGCACATTTTTCACAACCTGTTACGTGCTTTTGAAAAAGACCCTCATTGGCCACAGCCCAAGTGATTATTTGTAATGCCAAAGAGGTAACTCTTGGGTTTGTCATCAAGGACAGGGAAAAATTCTTTTATCTGATTCTATAAATATATTTATCTAATTTGAGCAAGCTAACTTTCTGTCTAAACTAATTGCAATATCCTAAATGTGGCATGCCTTTTCTAGCTCCCAGCTTTGCTTTCTGCATGGGTTACTTTTCTACCTCTTTCCTCTCCCTGAATCTCTACTTAGCTGATGCCCACTCAATATTCATTGTTTGGGTTACACATTACCAAGAATGTCTTCTTCCAGGCCCTTACCACTAGGTTTGATGCCCCTAGAGTGAACTCCTGTATCATCCTGTTTGATTTGGGTTCCCTTACAAGCAAAACCTTGAGATAAGAACTGGGATGTAGATAGTTTATTAGGGTAGTGGGTTCAGGGTGTAGGAGGAAGAGAGCCAGGAAAGCAAACTGGGAGAGGAAGAAAAGCAATAATAAGATGCATGATCGAGGTGACCACTCTGGAACTTGATTCTTCTGGGTCCTCCTGCAAAGTGTATGGAATGCCTCCGGCATGGCCATCTGAACCTGGGAAATGAGATATTCATCAACTGGTTCACTCCTCATGGGCTGAGTCTCGTCCCAGGAGTTATTAATCTGCCTGTACTTTCTAGCTGTACAGGCTCATGGCCTGAGCCAGCTCTCCAGGGTTTCTGCAATGTTGAGGGCACCCAGGGGCAGAAAGTGAAGCTGTGTGACACTCAGGTTGTTAGCCTGAAATAAGTTGAAACCTGCCTGTCCACCCAGCCCTGGCTGGAGTCAGAAATAAGGCAAAGCAGATGTGAGTTGGTTACCAGATGTGTGTAGTACTGCACTTACCAACCTATATTGAATTTCTTTTCTCCTCTAGATTGCAAGCAACTTGAGGACTGGGCTGTGATCATGGGGTTTTCCGTTAGGCGAAGTGTTCCATAACTATCTGTAGAATTTAGTATTATGTATCAAATCCAGTTCAGCTTCAGAAAAGCTGGTTACCACTAAAGGTAAAGGCATAAAGTTGGTTTCTTTAATTTAACCGTTTATTTTCTCTCCAATTCTGTCTATTCTAAACAACTGGAAGAAAGTAAATGAGTCAAGGAAACCACCTGACATACAATTCCCAAAGGCAAAAGGTGAACCAAATTAGTCCAGATTCTTCACTTGAAGGTACCAGCAAATTCTGAGGCAAAATAGTAGCTGGTGATTGGTTTCATTCAGTGGAAGAGCTGCAAATAAACTAAGCTAACTGGGTAACAGCCAAGGCCATGGTTAGAGACACTGTAGCATTTTCTATCAGAAGTATGCCTGATTTGGAGTTCAAGACAAGCCTGGCCAACATGGTGAAACGCCCTCTCTACCAAAAATACAAAAATTAGCCAGGTGTGGTGGTGGGTTGCTGTAGTTCCAGCTACTCAGGAGGCTGAGGCAGGAGAATTGCTTGAACCTGGGAGGCGGAGGTTGCAGTGAACTGAGATCATGCCACTGCATTCTAGCCTGGATGATAGAGCAAGACTTCATCCAAAAAAAAAAGAAGGAAATATCCCTGATTTGTCTCCTCCTAACTTCCTTTCTCTTCCATTGCCCTTCCTGCTCTCTGATCTGGCCTCCTGCTTCTCTCCTTCATCCCTTACCCATTTTGTCCGTTCTCCACTTCTGGATTTTTGGCTTCACAAGTATGTCCATGGAATAGGTCCCTTGGAAGCCCAGAGTGAAGCTATGCGTGACAGGTTTCATAAATACTGGATCCAGCCCAGACACCATCTTCCCCCAGCACTGATGGAAACGCCCGTGGGAGATGGGGCTGTGTTTACTTTGGGCTGCACTTTTTATCAAGTAAAGGAGTAAAGGGAAGTAAAGGGGCCAGGTGTCCAGTGCTCTTCCCCAAACAAATATGGAGGCCTGACAGCTGTGGGTTGAGAGAAGCAGTGTTTAAGTAGACAAACCTTGAGGCTTCCTTCTCTGGTAGGAAACCCTCAGAAAATGGCATCAGTTGGCTGCAGAGGGGACATGACGACCCCTTTGTCATCCCCATTATTGAGTGTCTCTGTGGAGTTCTGGGTGCCATGGACGTTTCACCCTCCAGGCTGGATCCAAGTCAAGGGCTGTACCTCGCTGCTGGAACCTGCCTGTGGGGCATCCCTGAGAACCGTTCCCACACTGTAGGGGCTGGAGGCTGCCAAGACAGGGACACGGAGAGGCTCTGAGAGCCAGAGGGACATTTGGGACCACAAAGGGTGGCAGTCTATCTTCACTCCTTTCTCAGTAACTGTCAAATGCTATGAGGGAATCCTCGTTGGCACAAATGCTGTGCCTGGTAAGTCTGCTTCTAGAAATAACCATCCTGGACATGCTTAAGATGACCACTGCACTCTGTGTGTGAGTGTGTGTGTGTGTGTCTGTGTGTGTGCATGAGAGACAGAGAGAGGGAGACAGAGACAGAGAGATGCTCTTTCAATGCCTAATGTGTTTGTAATAATAATCATAGGTAAATTTATCAGGTATTACAAGCACTGTGTTAAGTGCTTTATAGGTATTGTATCACCTCATTTAATCTTTGCAACAACATTTTGAGGGGTCAGTTCTAGGAATATACCTGTGACACATATCAAAGACTGAGTCCCACACAGGTTACATGACTTACCCAAGGTCATCTTGAGTAAGTGGAGTTGTTGGTCCTCACACCCAGGTAGGTCCAACTGCAACATCATCACAGCAGAGGGTTAGAGAACCATAGGATTTGTTCCAGGCTGTGCGTGAGTACGTGTGTGTATGCGTGTGCCTGTGTGCAAGTGCGTATCTGTGTGAGTGTGTTGTATGCCTGTGTGTGAAGGTATGTGTGTGCATTCTCTCTGTGTATATGTATATAGAAAGTAGTGGTTAAGAGTGAGACCAGGCCGGGTGCAGTGGCTCACGCCTGTAATCCCAGCACTTTGGGTGACCAAGGTGGGTGGATCACCTGAGGTCAGGAGTTCAAGACCAGCCTGGCCAACATGGTGAGACCCCCGTCTCTACTAAAAATGCAACAATTAGCTGAGTGTGGTGGCGGGCACCTGTAATCCCAGCTACTCGGGAGGCTGAGGCAGGAGAATGGCTTAAACCTGGGAGGCAGAGGTTGCAGTGAGCAGAGTTTGTGCCACTGCACTCTAGCTGGGGCGACAAAGCAAGACTGTCTCAAAAAAAAAAAAAAAAAAAAAAAAAAGGAGTGCAGACCAGAGCCTCACAGCACGATTCCAGTTCCAGCTCTGTGATTTTTGTCCGTGTGATCTTCAGCAGGTAGCTTAAGCATCTCTGGGCCTCAATTTCATAATCTGTAAATTAGGCATAATAGTACCTAGCACACAGGATTGGGTGCATTTAAAAGGGTAATATGTGTGAATCCCTTGGGACAACATGGACTCATGCAGTGAAGAGTGTTACTATTTGTAGCAATAGCATATTTTTGCCCAATAATACCAAATATTGAATGATCATAACAGTAATAGGTGTGTTTACTGGCTGCCCAGTTGGACACTGTGCTGTGAATACATTCCCTGATTTAGTTCCCTCAACTCTACTATTGAGGAGGGTATCAGTATTCCCATTTTGTAGACAAGGGATTGAGTCTCAGTAAAATAATTGGCCCAAAGACAAATATCTAGTACAGGTCATAAGAAAGAAGCAAATCTTGATGGCCACGCCCTCCTGCCTACACACTTTTTATGAGTTCATTTGTTCACTATTCGGCACAATACCTTCCATACTGACTTATATGTTAATTTTTTTCCACACTGGAAATTATGCCCATCTGCCTGCTTGAGAAAAGCTTGCCACAGAGCTGCTTTTAAATGGCGACCCCTGGCAGCTTTTTAATTGCCACTATCTCTTTGAACATTTGGAATTTGTAATGAAATCACTTTCCAACCCTGATTCATCCCAAATTCAATATTCTGTTTCCTTTCAGGTTTTTTGTTTCCCCAGCAATGAAAAGATCGGTAACTTTATAAAACATCTGAAAGCATGGTGGAAGTTTCCTGGGGCTTCAAGTGTTGTGTTATGTTATCTTTGGAATAACTTTGAAGTCCCACCGGTGTAATAGAAGCCGTTATTATGTCATGGAGCTGATTAGCATGCCTGTGGGAAACATTAATTCATGCTGACATCATAGCTGGCTTGACAATCAGTTTGTTTTGCTTCTTTTTGCCCCCACCCCACCCCACCACCCCAATCCTCTTAATGTAAAGGTGATGGGCTGACTTTCTGGGGATAATGGAACATGGATGGATGTCCCCAGATGGGGCCCAACTTAACTGCAGCAGCCGCCACCTCCTGACGGCACCGGGAGGAAATGGCAAAACAAAGCCTTTGGCAGAAGCAGGGAGAGAGCTGCTGGCCCTTTGATTTGCCTTGAAAGGTTTTGATTTAGTTGGCATTCAGACTCTTGACACAGAAAACTTTTTAACTCAGTAGTCAGCATGGCTGCCTGAATCCATTTGGTTCCGGTCATTTATGATTAGGCTGATTGCCGGTGGCTCTGGTATTGCGGCAAGCTGCACCAGTCCTCATTGCATAAGACTATCACATTCCAAACTATCTCTTTCTTTTGCACAAAAGTACATTTCATTGACAAAGGAAGCTGTAAAGGGGAGACATGTAGACTCCTATTATCTCAAATTGTTAATATTTAATATGCATTAAAGAGCTATCTTTCTGCTCGCCACGTACAATTAATTTAATCACCAATGCATTGTTAAGTATCTATCAGAAATGTGAATTTTTTTTCATGATGTATTAATCTGGTAATGATGTCTTTCCTTTTACCTTTAGATTTAGTATTATTATTTTATGTTACATGGAGTGTTCTCATGGGAGCAGGAGAGAAATGATAGGAAGTGTTTGGAAGAACCTAATGACATCTAATTTGGGATGGAAAAACTTCAGGCCTTTTCTAGTTTTAATTCATCTTGGTCTCCCCTGCTCCCTTCAGGACACATGTGTCCTGCCCTCCTCCCTTGCTGTCACCTATAAGACCTAGGTTACACGTCTCTGGAACTTGAGGTGACAGTGTCCTGGAAAATATTTTCCTGTGTTAATATTTGACCTGGAAGATGGAAACTCTATGTCTGTGGAGAGCCATGGCAAAAGAAAACTGGGGAAGAATGACTTTATTTCGGTTGTATAAATAGATGACTACATTTTCCCACCCGAATCCTGTTTGCTCAACTATAAACCCCCAAAGCTCTGTACACTCCCTCTTAAAATGCTCATCACACTCACAACTACTGGTTCAGTGTCTCTCTTCCTTCGCTAGACCTAGGCTGCATAAAGGCAAGACTCATATCTGCCTTGTTCACTACCATGTCACCAATATTGAGCCCATAGAATATGCCCAAAAAATAATGCTTGAATGGTTGAGTGATTCAACCAGAGGCTAGCAGGAAACAGAATCCACTCAGATGGTTCAAGAGTCTTTAATGGAGAGCTGACTTCACAGATGTGGATAGCACTTAAAGAACAAAGAAAGGATGATGAGGCACCCAGATACTAGCAACACTGGGAACCCGTTACCATGCCAGAGCTTAAAAGGACTAACAGAAGGAATGGTATGAACAGAGCCAATGAGACCTGAAGCCTTGGAAGTGGGGCCACCTAGCAGGAACTGTGGTCATGGAGGATAGAGCCCTTGCCAGGGAACATGGCCCAGAAAAGGGAAGAAGTTGATATTATCATGTCAACATCCCTCTCCTCCTATTCTCCCATATCCTCCTGGTGCCTCCCATTGACCAAACTCAAATGAAATCCAGCTGGCAGGAGAACCTATATGATCTTAGGAATTCCAAGATAAAAACAAGGCAAAGAAGGGCAAAGGTAGATCTGGGTTGGGGCATACCATCACAGTGAAGTATTGTGTAAATCTTTCTGCCCAGCATAGCAGCCGACTGGAAAAAAATGAGAATCTAGCCACCAAATAGCACAAAACCCTTTTGCTCATAGAGAGTGGATCTATTTGTTCTTTACAATGTTACTAGCAATCTTTGGGGCGGTGCTTCCTATGCAAAGTAGAAGCAAAGCATTCAGAAAGGAACAGGAAGGACTTATTTGAAGCTGACACAATTATAGCAGATAGAGCAGACTAGGGTCACTTATTACAAGGACAACTTCTTCCACACACTTCAAAAGCCCTGAGAACATCACTATTTTAAAAATCAATGTAGTCGTCCATTTCTATAGCCTGGTTAAAGGGTAATCTACACCCTCTGTGGCAATAGGCGGGGAAATACGTTGAATTCTTTGAAGTGTTTCTCATGAGAATCATACAAATTAAAGAGTGCAATTTAAGTGGAAAAACACCTGAATATTTTATAGATCAGCTTATTTCCCCAAGTGCTAGATGAGTGCAACATTGCTGTAAATGCATAGGCTACACATAGTGTGATGGAGGATGAGAATTACAGCTAGCCCATTCCCAGTGTGTCCCTGTACCCGCTTCATTCATCCAGCAGTATGATATCTAACAGAGGTAGCACTGTACTTTCCTCATTCATTGGTAATGCTACCTCTGTTAGAAATCACTGAATGAAATGTGTCATTCATCCAGACACATTTCTACTCCTTTCTAAAAGCCAGAGCTGCCCAGAAATGGAACTGAGCTACCTTAGGAGATGCTGGGCACGCACTACTGTGAAGTGTCTGGTTCTATTGCGTGATTTGACAAATGACCTCTGATATTACTTCCCACTCTGAGAGTATGTGTCTTTCTGTTTTTATTTAATTCTCGTAACTGCACCATGAAATATTATGTGCCCCATTTTTCATAGGAGAAAGTAAGCTCTGGAAAGTCAAATGACTGTCGATACTTGCCCAGTTAGAAAAAACTACTTATGACGATCAATATTTATTGAATATCTTCCATGTACTAAGTATTGTTTTGGACCTCAGGATGATAAAGATGCATAAGATATAGTGCCTGGCCTTTACATGTTGATATTCTTATGTGGGAAACAACTATGCATTCAAGTAATCAAAACGATATTTGAAAAAGGTTGTAAGTGAGGTCTATCCCAGATGCAATAGGAACATAGAGGAGGGAAGCTTCATAGGACAAGTGAGGTTTGAACTGGTTTGAAAGGTAATTGTCAGTTTTGCTGGCAGATGAGGGGTGATGGACATTTCAGGCAGAGAAAACTAAATATGCAAAAACATGGAGGTGTCAGGAGGTGTTCTTTTGGTCAACTGCAAGAAATCCAGAATGGCTTCATCACAGGGGTAAATTGGGAGAGAGAATGGGCAAGGAGTGGATAAAGAGAAATGAAGCTCAGAAAAGCAAAATAATTTGCCCAGGGTCTCACAATAGACAGAGCTGAGAGTTGAAGCCAGGCCTACTCGTAAACCCAGTGCTTTTCTTGGTTGGGTAACAGTGAAAGTGGAGCTGATTGGACATCCTATTGTTGGGGCTTCCCTCAATAACCCTATTTGTCCATAGCAGACTTCCAGTTAATACGTATTTTTCAAGCCCCAAATATTGAGTGCCCAACCTGTGGGGAGTGCAGAGGTTTAAAAAATTCATGTTATTATTGTTTTGGAAAATGAGACTTTTGCAAAAACAAAACACATGACACACATAGAAACTGCTATAGAAATACACTTTCTCAGCTGAATGCTGATTCATCATGCTCTATTGGCTTTGTTTTATTTTCTTTCTCTACATTCTAGGTCTCCCTCATCTTATTTTATTCTCTTTCTATTCCCCATCTTCATTCTGAATCCCTGACTCCCCACAGATGCATCCTTGCTGGTGTATTTAATTGAGGTTTTTTTAATCCACACCTCCATACATCAATGTTGATACGTGTGTTTCTTTGAACAGATTTTGTATAGTTTTGCATGCTATAATTAGGTGGCATTGGACTACAGATGTAATTCTGCGTGGTCTGGGCAGCATTCTATAATCAAAAAATTATTATTTCTGTATCAAAATGTATGAATATTCATACTATGTGGGATATGAAGAGACTAACTAGCCTCAGGTCAAGTTTTGCCTCCAAAAAATTTTGTGCCAAATTT
Source organism: Pan troglodytes (assembly GCF_028858775.2). Taxonomy (NCBI): domain Eukaryota; kingdom Metazoa; phylum Chordata; class Mammalia; order Primates; family Hominidae; genus Pan; species Pan troglodytes. Next base: position 52,723,602 of record NC_072416.2, on the reverse strand, counting down.
CTTTAAAAATTTATATTTTCAGAGACTTTTGTATTTCAGAATTGCAGGTAAGGGACTATGAACGTAAAGTACCTTTTGTTCTGCCTCTGATGGGCTCCTCTGCACTTCCAACTCTGTCAATTCAAACAATGCTTCAAGAGAGGGCTATGTTCATGTCTCCCTTTGAATATTTGGGAGGATGTCTCTGTGGTGGAGGCCCAAAAGTGGGGAAGCCTTAGCGTCCTATGATTTGCACATATTTAATTTCACTAACTACTCCCAGATTTAGCTCCAGGTTAACTTCAGTAGTAAAACTCCCACCAGCAATGTATGAAAGAAGGTTCCCATTTCCAAGGATGATGATCCACACTATCACTTAATATTACATGATTGTCTAATTATTTCCCCAATTTGATTAGTACTAATAGGAAGTGCCATCACAATCTTTTTAAAATTTGCATTTATCCTATTACTAGTGAGCACTATATATGCCAGCTATTCTTTTATCCCCTACAGGGATACATCTATTCATATCCTTTTAGTTTCCCATCTCTCTCTCCTTTTTTTAGCCATATAATTTATTCTTTTATGTTTTGACTAATTGTTACCTACTCCAAGATCATAAATATATTTATTTATCTTAGTTATTGACTATATTTCTTCAGTTTATATATATATATATATATCTGTCTTCAGTTCGCCTAATTCATCTTGTGTTTATATTTTTGTATATGGTATGAGGTTGTAATCCAACTTTTTCTCCATGTTATAAGTCAATTTCTGCATTTACTAAATACTCTGTACTTTCCTCACTCATTGGTAATGCTACCTCTGTTAGATAGCACTGAAATAAAAAAATTTGCTAGGACATTGATAGAAATTGCATTGAATATATAGATTTATGTGGAGAGATTTGACATCTTTATATTGCTAAGCCATTCCATCCATGATTATGGTATGTCTTTCCATGACCTCAGGTTTTCTTTTATGCCCTTTGAAAATATTTTTATTATTTTTTCTTATAGGCCATTTGCATCCTTGCTGTGTTAAAATTTTACTTGCTGTTATAAGTAGTATCTTATATTTTATTATTATCTTCTAGTTTCTTATTGCTTGTATGAAGGCCTTGTTGACTTGTTTCTGAAAAAGAAACACATTCCACATGCCTGTAATCCCAGCTACCTGGGAGGCTGAGGAATGAGAATTGCTTAAACCCGGGAGGCGGAGGTTGCAGTGAGCTAAGATTATGCCACTGTACTCCAGCCTGGATGACAGAGTGAGACTATGTCTCAAAAAAAAAAAAAAAAAAAAGCACGTTAAAATTTCCTCAATTAAATATGCTTTTTGTTCTAGGTTTCTTTTGTCAGATTATAGCTGTTCTCTTCTATCCTTTTAAAAAATATTTTAAAAGAAATCTTAAATATTAATGTCATTTAAAAATTTATATTTCTATTGAGATAGTCATGTGATTATTTTCCTCAAATTCCATAATTTGCTAATTATATTGACTTTTTCTAATATTAAATATTCTTATATTCTTGGGATACATCTTAGTTTGTTCATATGTGTTATTTTCAAAATGTACTGATAAATTTGGCTAGCTATTTTTCTCATGATAATTACATCTATATTCTCAAGTAAACTTGGCTTTTTTCTTTTTTATACTGTTGTTAAATAGTACTCTCTTTCTCTCCCTAATAACAGAGCTTTTCTTTCCAATTTGTTTCAAAATCACTGCAATCCTGGACTCCAGGAGACACCAACCATATTCAAGACAAGTTGTGTATGTGTCTGTGTGTGTGTGTGCGTATGCACACCTGTGAGAGAGAGAGCAAGAAACAGAGAGAATGGCTGTCCTGGTTTGGAGGAAGAATATGCATAATATATATACAAATATTATTTTCCCAGGTGAAAATGATATTAGGCATGTAGTCAAGGAATAGAAGAAGGGTAAGTTCTTTGGGTTATCTGATATCTACAGACACTGAGGTTTTCTCAGACAAAATACATTTTAGCTTGTTTGTCACATTTATTTTTGGAGACTATTATTATTGCTATCCATCTAAGCCTGAACTATGGCAAATGAGGAAAATAAGATATTTCATAGTCTTAGTCATTAGAAGTAAATAATTGTGACTTGACATATTTTAGAAAAAACAAAACTTAAAAAAGTCAGGATGGAAAAAGGAAACTAATTTCTTGTGTATATATTATGTACCAGGTACTATGCTACGGACTGTATGTATTATATCTCATTTAGTACTGATAAGAATACAATCAGTTAGATATTATATCCCTAATTTACAAAATAGGGAACAGCTCCAGGAAGCTAAATAAACCAGTTAATGGGTGGTAGAACAAGAATTCAAACCTACATCTGGCTGACTGAGTTTTCTAGTAACACCCTTGTCTTTGGTATTAGTAATCTGCCTTTTTCCCGTCCTTATGAATGTGTATCCTTGCTTATTTATTTATGACCAACCAACCCCTCCTAACCTGCTTTCCTTTTGCTATGGAAATAACCCAAGGATAGTAGTTGCCAAAGAAGCCTGAGTTAGCCTATAAATGTTTCTTCTTCTATCTTAAACTCTGGGGAGTCGCGTGGCCAGCTGCCACAGGAATAAAGAACAATAGCTTTGAGATTCCGTCTCTCCTTAAATCAGATCAGGGTCTTGGAGAAGTGACTTATTTCACAAATAAAACAAGAAAGAATAAACTCTATAACTAAGTAATTTCCATTTTCCATTTTTAATTTATCTGATGAATGAAAAACTATCTGATAGATAAACTTACAGAAATTTGAAGTTTGTAGAAAATTTCTGTTTGAGCCTGGGAAAAAAATTATTATATTTTTATGATAGAAAAATAAGTAGCAACCTACAGAATGGGAGAAAATTTTGCAATCTACCCATCTGACAAAGGTCTAATATCCAGAATCTACAAGGAATTAAACAAATTTACAAGAAAAAAACCAAACAATGCCATCAAAAAGTGGGCAAAGGATATGAAGAGACACTTCTCAAAAGAAGACATTTATGTGGCCAACAAAAATATGAAGAAAAGCTCATCATCACTGGTCATTAGAGAAATGCAAATCAAAACCACAATGAGATACCATCTCACACCAGTTAGAATGGTGATTATTAAAAAGTCAGGAAACAACAGATGCTGGTGAGGCTGTGGAGAAATAGGAACACTTTTACATAGTTGGTGGGAGTGTAAATTAGTTCAACCATTGTGGAAGACAGTGTGGCAATTCCTCAAGGATGTTGAACCAGAAATACCATTTGACCCAGCAATCCCATTACTAGGTATATTCCCAAAGGATTATAAATCATTCTACTATAAAGACACATGCACATGTATGTTTATTGCACACTATTTACAATAGCAAAGATGTGGAACCAACCCAAATGCCCATCAGTGGTAGACTGGATAAAGAAACTATGGCACATATACACCATGGAATGCTATGCAGCCCTAAAAAGAATGCATTCATGTTCTTTGCAGGGACATGGATGAAGCTGGAAGCCATCATTCTCAGCAAACTAACACAGGAACAGAAAACCAAATACCACATGTTCTCACTCATAAGTGGGAGTTGAACAATAAGAACACATGGACACAAAGAGGGGAACACTGGGGTCTGTAGGGGTGGGGCCAAGGGGAGGGATAGCATTAGGACAAATGCCTAACACATGCAGGGCTTAAATCCTAGATGATGGGTTGATAGGTGCAGCAAACCACCACGGCACATGTATACCTATGTAACAAGCCTGCACGTTTTGCACATGTATCCCAGAACTTAAAGTACAATTTTTTAAAAAAAGAAAAATAAGTAGAAAGTAATAAGAGCAATAACATATGCATAACTATAGTTTTTTATAGTTGCCAAAGCATAGTCACATTCTTTATCTCCTCTGATCCTCCCAACAATCTCCTAAAGCAGGGAAGGTGAGCTTCCATTTTACAAACAAATTGAGGCACAGAGTTTTATTCAAGTGCAGTTGTTTGGATTAATTTCCCCAAATTCTTTACCTATAGCTGTATGCATTCTCTTTGTCATGTATCTCTGCCATTTCTCCCATTGAGAGGTAAGGTATACTTGCCTGACCCTTGGTTCAGTGTTTGACCATGTAATTTGCTTTGGCCAATAGGGTTTTAGAAGATGTGATTAAAGCTGAGTCTTGAAATTACTTGCTTTGTGTGCCTGCATGTTTCCACATGTTCTCGTGCTCTTCAGACATTGCCATGAGAAGGGTAATGCAGGCTGCCCAGCTATTTCAAAGAGGAAGATAAGAGACATTTGGGGCAAAGCTGCTTCAGCTAAGATGCTCCAACCAAGTCCAACCTGGAGCAGAGCCTCCCATCTGACCTCCAGATTCTTGACCTTTCATTATATATCATTGTGGGTTTAAGCCACCCAGTTTGGAAGATAGTTTGTTACACAGCAGTAGCTTACTGATACATCAAGAAAAACCAGCTAGTAAGTGGCAGAGCTGGAATTAGAATTCAGATCTTCAAACATACAGTTTTACACACTTTCAGGTATGCTAAGTTGCTTTTCATATAGAAAGACGTTTATTTGGGTGTGAAAATACCTCAAGACTGAGCCTTTTATGGGCAGGAACCATGTCTCACTCACCTTTGATTCCTCAGAGCCTAGTCCAGTATCTTGCACATGGTAATTACTCAGGAAATAGTTATTGAAAAAACAAGAGATTAAAATATTAGGAATGTGCCTCTATCTCTTTTGTCTTATCTTACAGTTTCTAGTTAATAAAAATAAAGTCAAAAAGGAAGGTATGTTACATATGGTCAGTGAAAGTCAGCTTCTAAAAATAGGTCCCGGCAACTGTACAAAGAGGGCATGATCGTCATTTTCTTTTTCAGACATCTGTCCATATGTGGCATATTTTCTCTCTGAAGAAAGATCAAACCCCATAAAATGCATCATTTATATGCCACTCCCCATTATGAAACAGCATGGAGACCATTAATGAGAAGCAAAGGCTAAAGAAGAGTTCCATGAATCGGTTTCAGGCCGACTGCGGTGAAAATGCACAGCCCTTTGGGAATCGCACACACACAAAAAGAACAAACCTCATGCCTGATTCCTGCCTGCCCCCCACCCCTACCGCTGTCCCCTCTTCCCCAGTCGCCACAACAGCTTGAGGTAGGGAATTTGTAAAACCCACATGGAGAGCTTTTTCCTCTGATTTTTTATTCTCAGAAGTCCAACAGTGCCGATGAAGGTAGCTGTGACATTTGCAATTTTCCATGCACCAGCCCATTCCATTTTCTTTCCTGGTGCTGCTTCCATGGTACAGTAAACCTCCAGCTCTGACAATAATTACAGCCTGGATAAAATGAAGGAAGTAATAGGAACAAAGCATCGCTGTAATTGCCTTTTCATTATTTGCTAACAGTTAGTTATTCAGTCACAGGGAAAAATTGCACAGTAATTGGCTGACAATGGGGAAGCAAACGGCGAATCCCACAACTATGATATTTTTGCTTGTTGGGCTTTAGACCTTTTATTCATATTTTGATTAAACAGCTGGAGCATTAAACTGACATATGAATGTATCCTTGGTCAAATTCCGATGCATTTGTTTCTACCCCATTCAAAGTGTTAAATTTAAACTAGCACATACAGTAGACCTGTAAATAAATACTGTAGTCTATTGACTTTCAAATAAATTCCTTCTCTTTATCCAAGTTCATAAAGAAACCACAGTAGGGATAATAGCACAGACATCTTTCAACAAATCAGTTTTTGGTTGGATGTTTTAAAAAGAAAAAAACATGAAACCATAGGGTGCATGTTTTCTGCATTCAGATTTTTCTCTAATTTAACTTTGTAAACCCAAGACCTTTATAAATGGACCCTTAGGAAACATCTACTCTTATTTCCTCCTAGGGGTAGGGAAACTGAGGCACAGAGATACAACTGAGATGTTCAGAGTCATCCAGCTCTCGTCTGTTCTATATGACTGGAAACCAGGACCCTGACTCTTTCCATTTTCATGTCATTGTCTCCGCATTTTCTTGCAAGAAGGGAACTAACAAAGTAAGAAACTCCGTGGCTGTGACCTTTCTTGGATTATTCCAGGTATCCAAGGGCCTAGCCTGGGGCAATGTTTGCCATGAAGAAATGCTTGATGATGATAAAGAGGGAGAAGACCTCATTCTTACGGTCCAAGCTTAGGGATGTTTTTATTCTAGGTGACATAAATGTTATTTTGGGCCGGGCACAGTGGCTCACGCCTGTAATCCCAGCACTTTGGGAGGCTGAGGCAGGCAGATCACCTGAGGTCAGGAGTTCAAGACCAGCCTGACCAACATGGTGAAACCCTGTCTGTACTAAAAATACAAAAATTAGCTGGGTGTGGTGGTAAGCACCTGTAGTCCCAGCTATTTGAAAGGCTGAGGCAGGAAAATTGCTTGAATCCGGGAGGTAGAGGTTGCAGCGAGCCCAGATTGTGCCACTGCAATCCAGCCTGAGCAACAGAGTGAGGCTCCGTCTCAGATAAAAAAGAAAAAAAGTTATTTTGGTTAAACGGGCAGAGTATTGGTTGACGTCCATGTGGCAATTGCAGAAGGAGAAAGAAATGTAGCTGAGAAAGTGTATTTAAAGAATATGTCCAGGCTGGGCTCGGTGGCTCACGCCTGTAATCCCAGCACTTTGGGAGGCCCACGTGGGTGGATCACCTTAGGTCAGGAGTTTGAGACCAGCCTGGCCAACATGACGAAACCCTGTCTCTACTAAAAATACAAAAAATTAGCCCAGCATGGTGGCGGACACCTGTAATCCCAGCTACTTGGAAGGCTGAGGCAGGAGAATCACTTGAACCTGGGAGGCAGAAGTTGCAGTGAGCCGAGATCATGCCACTGCACTCCAGCCTGGGCCACAAGAGTGAAACTTCATCTCAAAAATAAATAAATAAATAAAAAGAAAAGGAAAGAATAGGTCCACTTGTTTGTGTGTGTCTGTGTGCATGTGTCTGTGTTGAGGACTGGAGATAGAAGATGGAATAAGCGATGCATGGTCCTCACTTAAAGATGGAGATTTTCTGTCTAGGAGATGGAAAGTGGCAGATCACACGCACATGGACTTGAACTTATTTCAACAAGCAGTTAAGAGACGCTTATGACCATGACTCCGAGGAATTAGTTACAGACAGGCAACGGGAAGAAACAGGGATATTTGGGAAAAGAATGGGTATAATATATAACTAACACTGAGAACCAGGAAATAAGCTTAGTGCCTCACATGATCTCATTTCATTGTCACAGCAGCTCTAAAGGAAAAACTTTATTATCCCCATTTCATAGACATAGAGATGAACTGTTAGATTAAACAATTTGCTCAAGAGCTTCAAGCTAGTAAGTGGCAGAGCCATTGACCAAAACCCAGAAGCTAAGCTTTGACCCTTGAAGTCACTGGTGATCTTTAGCTCTTGCAAATAGTTGGGACTTATCTAATATCCCGAGTCACTCCACAGAACATTTTTCTGATGCCAACCCACTGCAGTGCACCATGGGGATTCCAAGATGAATGGAAAGTTCCTGTCCTCAAGAAGCTTAGCATCTCCTGGTGGAAACCATAAAACCAGCACACAGCCATCAGTCTAAGGAAGAGGACACTGCTCTGCCTGTGATGACTCCATTTGGGTTTCCCCAGAAGCAAGACACTGAGTGAAAAATTCTAGTGTACCTTGTTGATTTGGGAGGTAATCCCAGGAAACACAGACAAAGGGTAAGACAAAAAAGGTCAGAAAGCCACTGGTCCAGAGCTGCTCCTGAGGGCATTAACTCTGCCTCATCTCCAGTTTACTCTGTGCATGGGCCCAGGGTACACCAGCAGCCAGGAAAAAGCCTTGGGACAGAGATTTACAGTTGTTCTCGGGGAGCATGCTTCCCTGCCTACAGGTGAGCACCCAGGAGATGTGGATGGGGTGCTGACAGCATCTGCCTTGGTGGTGATGGGCAAAGTATGTCACAGAGGGGCGGCGTTGTGGAGCAGGACTTCAAAGGCAAAGGAAAGGGCATTCTAGAGCAAGGCGCCTACACACATGGGGGCATAACTCCAGACCATCGTTTTCTAAAGGACCTGCCAGGCTCTGTACCAGAGACAGAAACTGCCCAAGATGTCAAATTCAATCCTAAAGAAATCAGGCCAGGCGCGGTGGCTCATGCCTGTAATCCCAATGCTTTGGAAGGCTGAGGTGGGTGGATCACTAGAGGTCAGAAGTTTGAGACCAACCTGGCCAACATGGTGAAATCCCATCTCAGCTTAAAAAAAAAAAAAGGTGGGCATGGTGGCGTGGTAGGGTGCCTGTAGTCTCAACTACGCAGGAGGCAGGAGAATCGCTTGCAGCCGGGAGGCAGAGGTTGCAGTGAGCTGAGATCATACCACTGCATTCCAGCCTGGGTGACAAAGCAAGACTCCATCTCAAAAAAAAAAAAAAAAAAAGGAAAGAAATCAGTCTCTTGCATATATAATAAAGGTCATATTCTTGTCTTGGCATTCAAAGCTCTTTACTTTACACTCCAGACCTAGCTTACATATTAAGAAGTTCTTAGTACCCCATCTTGGGCTCCGCTTCCTGCTCACCGTCACCAGTTTGTACTGCTGCCTGAAGTCCTGCCTTTGAAGCCCGGTCAATGCTCAAGGGTCCCAGGTTCAAGCCCACCTCCTCCACTCAACCTTTCCTGGCCAGTTCTGCTGGAGGAGACCATTGTTTTTTTGCTTGATCCTGTGCTCCTGCCCCACACACGTATGCAGCCTGCAGCCACTTAAGCAAAAAAGCCACATCCCTTAGATGCATTTCCAAATCCCTGGGCAGAAACTCTGGGGGGTTTGTGTTTGTTTTGTTTGGTTTGTTTTGTGTTTTGTGCTTTTTTGAAAAAATGTACATGGTAACAAAAACTGACCTAAACTAAAATGAAACTATTTATAGTTTTTATTTGATGTAAGTATTCATACATTTCACTGTATAAATATTCATATATTTGGTGACATAATGCAGCCTCAGACCCTGCTGAGACTTTATGTGATATGTGATATGTGTGCCATTTTTCTTTTCTACAGGCTGAGCAACTCTGAATTATAAAACACATTTCTGGCCCAAGAGATTCAGTGATGGGGTTATGAGCCAATAATTAGTAATAATAAAAATAGTAATAGTAATAGATACTCCTATAGTCCATACTGTTCTAAGTGCTTTATATGTTTTGTGCTATTAATGCTCACAAGAACCTACCAAGTTCTATTAATATCTGCATTTTCCTAATGTCCCTTAGGAAAGAAGGTCCAGGGATGTTCTGTAACTTGCCGAAGATTACATAGTAAGTGCTAGAGCCAGGGTTTGAACTCAAGGCAGTCTGGCAGAGTTGAAGCTCTTCCTGCTCCACTGTGCTTCTTTGAAGTATAAGTGTCCAGCCTTGAGGCTGTTCACAGTACTCAGTTCAAACTTTCACCGTTTCCCCCGGTTGCTCTCGTGGAAACTCTCCTCCTCTGACTGTAGATTCTCAGCTCAGAGTGCCAAGGCCTGATCCTGCTCTGGCCTGTTGAGTTGGTGCTGGGACTTGATCTCTCCAGGATACAACTTCCAGCAACTTCTTGCCATCTTTGGTGGTCCTCACCCCCTCTAACTGCACAGCCTTAGAGAGCGCAGCTTGCCTGTTGGAGCCCAGCCCCGAAACTGGCTGCAAAGTGAGCTCCAGATCTGTAGCCACTCCTTGGAAATCTCCTCTCACTGCCCCCCAAAACCCCACCCCTGCCCCTTGAACAGCTTGCAGCCCTCCTGCCTTGCCTACCCATCTAAGGTGGGAGACCATGTAGGTCTGTGTACTGAGTACGACTCCAGGACCTTATGCATAGGAGGACCTTAGTCATGTGCAGCGACAGTGATCAAGAACTGAACGAGGAGCTCCATGGCTAGGCTCCTTTGCTAGAGCATACATGGCTTTGGTTTTGAAATTGCTCTCACACTTGGCTCTGTAGCACTCTGCAGCAAACAGTTGCATAGTGTCGGAGCTAGGATTTGAATTCAAAAAAATTGGCTCCACAGCTCATGCTCTTAACTATGATGGCAACTGCTTATTCTGTGTTAGTCACTATGATAAGCACTTTACGTGCCTTGCCTCTATTGATATTTTCAACAACCCCATGGAGAAGGTACTGGTATTGCATCCTTGTACTCTCTGAAGAGACCAAGGGACTGATAAAGTCCCAAGACCTTGTGTTCACTCCACTAGTCAACTGCCACAATCACTGGGCAGCAAACAACTCCAAGCCCAGCAGCTTGAGAAAAAGACCATTTATTTCTACTTTCACAACTGTTGGCTGGGGATGCTTTGTGGATGTCATCGGGTTCCAACAGGCTTGACTTTTAGCTGGAGGTTGGGTTCAGATCTTTTCAGCATGCCTCTCATCCTCTGTGGCTAATCCGGTCATTTCTTTGTCATGATGATAGCAAAAGCACAAGAGGCAAAACCTGATCATCCCTTTAAACCTCTGATCCTATCATACCCACTAACATCTTTTGGCCAATGGAAGCCATGTGGCTAAACCCAATGTCAACAGGCTAGGAGGTACACCTGACCCACCATGAGGCCATGGGCAGTATGGCCAAGCCGAGTATCAATGGAGGGAGGAAGTGCACTCCTTCCCAGGATGTAAGGGAAATGAGAGGCAGAAGGAATATCTGCCAAACAGTAATACACTCTACCACCTCACCTTTAGGTTAAGCCAAAAATCACTTAGGGCTCCCAAGATCTAAAGCCTGCTGTCTCAAGTGCTCTCTTTTGAGTTTTAACAAGTACCCAAGGCAGACCTTTGGGTCATAGAGAAGGCAATGCTTGTGCAGTTCATTGAGGTTTTGCCCTTGAATTTGAGTCAGAAGACATAAAGCTGCTCCTAAAACCCATGGGAGATGGTGGACTAGCCAAAGCAGTGGGGTGGTACAGGTGTGTGCGTGTCCTTCCCCTCTCTGTACACACACACGGCCCCGCATTTGTACTTCTCTCTGGGACCCAGACCTATTATTAGAGGATTAGCTTTATTTCCACCTCCTTACATGTGTGGCCATGCAGGCTTGGAATGCGTCATCAAAGTCCAAAGCAAGTCCGTTTGAATTCTTTGCTTAGCAGATCTGTCGTTTTGTGACTGCAAGGAATTATGAGAAATTCCTAAATTTTGGAGCTGTGTTTTTACTGTGAGAGGAACGAATAGAAAAAGCTCCCAGTGGATTAATTTATTTGTATTTTGTTCTAGCTCCTGACATTTGAAAAAGGCTTGAAGATCTTAACGTTTGCTATTTTGATCTCCTATGTAAGATGATAGATTAAACACAGGATCCTTGAAAATAGACTTGTTATTTTCCTCTGCAGAGGTACAAGGTCTGAAATGATTCTCTCAACTGCCAGGACAGCCGGTCCTCGACTCTTGTGCTACCACTCGTCACCATCCTCACCCTAGCAGACACTGCAAATAGATCCTAGCACTGCTACCCTCTACACCCAGGCATGGCCTCAAAGCCCTCTGGATACAGCCCTCAGGCAACCACTATTATGTGATCAGTGACTGTTACTTAATGCAACCTAGTTGCCACCCTTGCTCTAAAACTTTTCAGTTTTGAATATGCCAGGGAAATAACTTTACCCAAGTATTTATAGAGTTCAGATGAAGTTACCACCATTTTCTTTGGTTCTCCTTCTCTTTATACCACTACTCGACTCCAGAATCCCCACTCTCCAAACTCCTTAGCTCCTTGGTGGAGGAATCAAGATTCTCCACCACCTGACACTTTCACATCCCAGGACTAACATCCTTCTAATCCGTTTATCACCCTTTGCAATAGGCAAAGTTTTACTTTGGTTCCCAAGATTCCTGACCCCTACTATATAAGTCCTGGATAGTCCCTGAAGCTTGAGTGTAGGAGGAAACTATGAATATGATTAGGTTACTAATGAGTTGACTTGGAATCAATCAAAAAGGAGTTTTTCTAGGTGGGCCTGACCCAATTAGGTGAGACTTTAAAAAGAGGGACTGGGTCCTTCTCAAAGTTAGAGAGATTATCCTGCTGGCTTGAAGACCTCAGCTGCCCTGTCGTGAGAGGGCTTATGGAAGGGGCTATAAGGCAAAGACCTGGGGGTGGTCTCTAGGAGCTGAGCGTGGTCCCTGGCCAACAGCTAATGAGAAATCAGGAAACCCAACTGTACAACAGCAAGGAAATGAAATCTGCCCACAAACACAGGAGCTTGGAAGAGAAGCTCTGCAAAGAAGCACAGTCTGGCCAACACCTTGACTTCAGTCTCATGAGACCCTGAGCAGAGACTCCAGCTAGTCTAAATGCAGATATCTGACCCATGGAAACTGTGAGATAATCAATACGTGGTATCTTTTTTTCTTTTTTGAGACAGGGTCTGGCTGTGTCCAGCCAGCCTGTGTCCACCCAGGCTGGAGTGCAGGGGCATGATCATGGCTCACTGCAGCATTGACCTCTTGGGCTTAAGCAACCCTCCCAACTAAGCCTTCCAAGTAGCTAGGACTACAAGTGCATTCCACCACACTGAGCTGATTTTTTAATTTTTTATAGAGATGGAGTCTTGCTAGGTTGGCCAGACTGGTTTCAAACTCCTGGGTTCAAGCGATCTTCCCACCTCGGCCTCCCAACGTGCTGAGATTACAGGCATGAGCCACCGCTCCCAGTCAATGAGTGGTACTTTAACTCACTGAGCTTGTGTTCATCTATTACATCTCTGTTCTCAAGCCACATCCAAATACTCTTTATTATCCATACCCAGGCAAGCTCTCCTACCTCGGGGAAAACTTTGATCATAGTCTTTTTTCACTCTGAGCTCTTTCTCATCTCTGTGCCTAAACCATAACCCAAATGTCACCTCCTCCCTAAAGCCTTTTCTTGGTAGCTCTAGACATGTTACCCGAGTTTTATTGCCATAATTTTCTTTGTTTGGGCCTAGTACTGTAAGATTGCTTAGGTACGTGCTTTCTTGCTCCTTTTAAACTGTAGGTTCCCTCGGGAAGAATCAATGTCTGACTCATCCTGTACCCCCATTCCCAAACACTCACACTGTACCCAGCACACAATAGTTAATAAATGCTTATGACATAAATGTGTCTTTCCCGTGTTTTTAGGAATTCACAGTGTGTATTTGACTAACTGTATTTGGGAAATTTTCCATCTTAATACATAATGTTTTGATAATATTAAAAATGTTTACATGACCAAGAACCAAATGGAGACTTCCATGCCCAAGTATACTGGCACACTTCTCTCTTTTCTTTTATTTAATTCAATTCCATTCTCATCTGTTGTGTGCTAGGTCTTATGAGCTTAGAGTCTCAGGAGTAAAAGTGACCAACCATCCTGGTTTGCCTGGGACTAAAGGGTTTCTCAGGACATGGGACTCGGTATTGAAACCAGGACAGTTCCAGGCACACCAGGATACCTGGTCATCCTGAATGAGGGAGACATTAGTCAAAAGGCAAGTGCCACAGAGGGTGACAACTGTGCTTTGGGAGCTCAAGGTGGGGTGGCCTTATCAGCTGTCCCTTGAAAGATACCTAAGAATCATCCCGAGAAACTGAGCTAATTGGGAATATGACAGGGGCTGGCAGTATTAGTTCTAGGAATTGGAACCAGGGTAAGCAATGTCTTGGCAGTAATAGAGACAGATTTTTTAGAGAAATGTTAAGTAGTTTATATTCAATGATTAGCATCAGTTGGCCAAGCCATTCTGTACTTGATTATATGAGTGTGTGTGTGTGCGTGTGTGTGCAAGAGAGAGAAAAAGAGAGAGAGAGAGAAAGAGAGAGAGAAGAGAGGCAAAGAGAGAGAGAGGAGAGAGACAAAGACACAGAGAGAGAGAGAATGTGTGCGTTCATGTGTTTGTGTGTGTGTGTTTAAAGAGTAGCGGAGCAGTGAGATAAGGTAGGGAAATTTCAGGCAGAGAGGATAACATATGCAAAATAAACAACCTGACCATGTGCGACGCTCAGCAAACACCTCTGTGTTAGAACATTGAGATGAGACAGGGTGTCACAAGAAATGAGGCTCAGAGAGAGGTTGGACCAAATCATGGAGGACTTATGAGCCTTGCTGGAGTTTGGGTTCATCTGGTAGGTCATGGGGAGCCATTGATTGGTATTAAATAAAGGAGTGATGCGGGCCCCTTTGTATTTTAAATGGATCATTTTGGTCCCTGGGTAAGTGATGGACCTGAGACATCTAGCACAGGCAGCAAGGTGACAACAAAGAGGCTGCAGAACTTACCCAGGGACAGGTGAAAATGGCCTGAATTGAATAAGACTATGGAAATAGGGAGGACGAGACAGAGTCAAGAGACATTGAGGCCATAGAATCAAGCTTTGGTGATGGATTGGATGGGGCTGGGGCATGGTGAGGAAAAGGGTGAAGTCAAGGATAAAGTCAAGGTCTCTGGCTTGAGCAACTGAGGCAGCTGTCATTCCAGCCATGAACTAGGGACACAGAAAGAAGTGCAGACATGGTGGGGCTGGGGATAGAGTGGCCAAGGGTGAGGCAGGGAAATAAGATTAGTTCAGTTTTACAAGTTGAATTTAAGAGGATTGTGGGGCCTGTGCTCTACCAGATCAAAGGAGTGAGAGTTAAAAAGCATCAGCTGAAGTGGTTGGCCAGGAGATCCTTGGAGATCTTGCCAAAGTTGCCCACAGTGGAGTGGTGGGGAAAGAAGCCAGTTTGCAATTGACTGGGGAATGAACGGAGGTGGGGAAGTCGACAGAGTGAGTATCATTTGTAAGAAATTTGGTTGAGGAGTAAGGAGAGAGAGACAGAAGCATAGCAGGAGGAGGGTATGAGGTCAAGGTGCCCTTCAGACCACCTATGTCACAGCTTTGGTCCTTCATGTATGATTATTTATCATCCTGGGCTCCCTGGACTGTGAGATCTTGGAATCTGTCTTTCATCTCTATATGCCAAGTACTTCTTAGCATAATTCTAGCACATAGTAGATAGTAAATGTGTGTGGGATACTAGACAGGAGACTGTCATTAAAAGTGTGAAAATGTAACTAGCTGGAAATTCACATTGAGGTTACTAGAGAACCAGATATAGTTTAGAATAAATTGCTGGCTTTCTAATGTCAGTGACACCTTTCTTGCACAGTTTCAGTCTTTGAAAAACAGGAGGTAGAAGGGGCTGCGAGTTGAAATCAATATCCATTTTCGCAAAGCTCCTAATTTACAGTAATATTTACTGCCTGGTAATTAACAATAAGTAGAATCTTTGGTAAGGTCCATCATCTATCATAGAAAGTAAATATATACCAGCAGTCAGTCACTCAAGTAAAGTCCAGATTCATCTAGGAAATACTTCTTGGGTAATGAGAAACTGCAGAAGAAATATTTGATGGAGGATATGATGAAAAACAAAAGTTAGACTCCTTATAAATAAAAATTAGGAATCTAGGAGGACTGGCTACAAAACTGATGGAATTGGATTGAGAAACACAGTCAGTGGCCCATCTGTGTTAAGCTACCAGAAAAAAATATAATTAGGCACATGATTTACCCTATCCTTACCCTCTTCCTCTGTTCCCAAAGTCAAGTCCTGTATCCCACAGAGACCTGAGCATCTTTCCCTATCACATGAGTGCTGCTCTTTGAGGCAGTGTGTCTGATGGCAGACCCTAGGTACAGATAGAGTTCTCCTCACTCAAGGAAGAATAAACAGAGGAAAAGAATAACACAAATAAAAATCTACCAAAGAATATTTATCCTGAAGACCCTAATGCCAGTGACCTTTCTTTGAAGCAGTGTGTCCAACAGCAAATGCTCTGAAAATGATTTACTGCAGGAAACAGAAAATTAGAAAGTTACTGAGCATTCTCAATAGAATGCTAAAAAAGAACATCATCTTTTTGAAGAAGTAGCTGGCTTTCTAATATCAGTGAACTTTTCTCTTGTACAGTGTCTTTGTTTTTTGTGTATAAAGCAGATATACATTGACAACAGAATCTCATACAGTGGGAAAGAGGCAAGAATTATAAACAAGTTTAAAATGCAAGACAAAATTTAAATCTACATTGGAGGCAAGAAATGGCAAAATGAGAACAAGAAGATTGAATGAATGAAATGAAGGACAAACTTGAATAGTTCTATCAGGACCAAGAGATTAAAACAATGAGGTACTTTAGAAAACAGCTATGCAGGTCCAATCTAAGGATTATACAAATTTCTGAGGAAGAAACAAGCAAACCTAGAACAAAAGCATTAATCAAAGAATAGTTGGAGATAAATTTCCTGAGCTTAGAAAGATTTCCATTTGTAGATCTGAACAACTCATCACATTTCAGGCCAAACTGTTGGGGAGAGGGACTCAAATTAGCTCCCACCCTAATCTCAGAAAATTATTAACCATCCATACAAACATATCAGATTATCTAAAATGTAATACAAATTTGGAGAGAGAGTTGTGGAGCAGTTCATGTATGGCTTTGAACTAGCATTTCAGTAAGAATTTTGTCTAAAGAAGTGGTATAATCTGATTTATGTATGAAAAAGATTACACCAATGTTGATGTGAAAAAGAGACAGGGAGGGAGAAAGGTCTAGTAGAAATTGGGAGATCAGTTAGAAGAGCTATTACCATAGCCCAGGGGATCAATGGTGGTAATATTGATTAGGGTGTCAGCTGTGGAGCCAAGAAAATGATCATGTATTTGTGATATGGTTTGGCTCTGTGTCCCCACCCAAATTTCATCTTAAATTGTAATCCCCGGGTGTCGAGGGAGAGACCTGGTGGGAGGTGATTGGATCATGGGAATCGTATCCCCCATGCTGTTCTCGTGATGGTGAAAGAACTCTCATGAGAGCTGATGGTGTTTGGCAGTTCCCCCTTTCTCTCTCTCTCTCTCTCTCTCTCTCTCTCTCTCTCTCTCTCTCTCTCTGTCTCTCACTCCTGCCGCCATGTAAGACATGCCTTGGTTCCCCTTCGCCTCCCACCATGATTGTAAGTTTCCTGAGACATCCCCAGCCATGTAAATCTGTGGGTCAATTAAACCTCTTTTCTTCATAAATTTCTCAGTCTCAGGTAGTATCTTTATAGCAGTGTGAAAACAGACTAATGTAATTTGGGGTATATTTTTAAGGTATTTGCTGATGGATTATATTTCCTCTATGACAGAAAGAGAAAAGTCAAAGACCACATTAAGTTTGTGGCTTGAAAAATAGGTAAATAAAGGTGCCATTGTCTGAGACAGGCATGCTGAGAAAGGAGCATAGAAGGTGAAAATGAAGAGTTTCCATTTTGGATGCATTGAATTTTGGCTGCTGTTAGATGCATGTATTAGTTAGGGTGATACTAGCTACTGCAACATAAATCCCCATATTTCCATAGCATAAAACAAGCTTCTTTCTCACTCATGCAAGAGACCAATGCAGGTGGTCATGTGCAATGAGAGGATTTCTATATGGTGACTCAAGGATGCAGGCACTTTCCATCTTGCAGCTCCATCCTCCTCTAGGGTATATTGCACTGACAAATGGTAAAGAGAAAATGGGAAAGGCACACAGGCAAAAAATAGCATAACCCCACTTAGATGCAAGGGAGTCAGAAGGTGGAAAAGCTAGTCCTTGGCCAGGTAGCCACTTCTCAGAGATAATTACACCATGGAAGTAAGCACACGAACTTCTGATGTTAAGTCATCTTTTACCTTTCTTGTGACACCTTTCTTTTACAGTTTCAGGTCTTTGAAAAACTAGAGGTAGAAAAAACTGTACAAGAGAAAGGTGTCATGACATTAGAAAGCCACACTTGCAATCTACCTGGCAGTCAACATTTTCACTTGGATGCTTGGTCCACAGAATCCAAGTGAAAATATTGACTGCCGGGTAAAATGTAAGTATGGTAGTCAGAGGTATGATTGGGGTTGGAGATGGAAACTTGGGAGTCATTAGCATGTAGATGGTACATAAAGCCATGGAAATGGAATTAGATCATTAGGTCACACCCCTGGCCTTTTTCCATTAAAGTTGTGTGGGAATGCAGTGATGCTCATAAGTTCCCAGATGGCTGCTTTCCTGTTACAATAGCACTACTCCTCTAAAGAAGAAAAAGCTGCTTATAGTTTCTTGTGTATCCTTCTAGAAAGTTTATCTATCTATCTATCTATCTATCTATCTATCTATCTATCTATTTAATCTATCCACCCATGCTTGAACACATTTATATGTATATACATACATATCAGTAGAAAATATTTCTACATACATTTATTTGAGATGTATATGCATACCTTTTTAGGTTACAAAAATGGGATCACTCCATACATAACATACGTAACTTACTTTTTGTTTGTATTTAATATATCTTGGACATCTTTGCATAATGGTGCATGTAAGTCTCTCTCTCTCTCTCTCTCTCTCTCTCTGTCTTTAGTAGCTGCCTAGTATCCTGTGGTATAGATTTATTATAAAACAACCCCCATTAATTGGTAATTTGATTATTTATTTATGTATTATTTCCAATTCTTTCTACTTTTCCAGTGTTTTCATGAACATTCTTAGTCTTTGTTCTTAAGCAGTAATACAGTATAAGTATACATGCAAGATAAAAAATCTTAGAAAGTAAATGGTTAGGTCAAAGAGTATATACTTAAAAATTGTTTTTTACTATCTATTGACCAATTACTCTCTGAACACATTGTGGCAATATGCATTCCCCACAACAGTATATGAGTGTTTATTAGTTTTATAACCATGTAAAATGTAAGATTGATTTGAATATGCTGATATAGAAATAATATTATTTAAGAATGGGTAGGACAGTCACTATACTATGTATATAACTTTGACTTTGATTCCTGTCATATGATAATCTTTAATATGCTAAATTTCTTTAATGCAAATCTCATTTGATTCAAAAAAGCATTTGGGGGCGGGCGCGGTGGCTCACGCCTGTAATCCCAGCACTTTGGGAGGCTGAGGCAGGCAGATCACGAGGTCAGGAGATCAAGACCATCCTGGCTAACACGGTGAAACCCTGTCTCTACTAAAAATACGAAAATTAGCTGGGTGTGGTGGCAGGCGCCTGTAGCCCTAGCTACTAGGGAGACTGAGGCAGGAGAATAGTGTGAACCTGGGAGGCGGAGGTTGCAGTGAGCCGAGATCGCACCACTGCACTCCAGCCTGGGTGACAGAGCGAGACTCTGTCTCAGAAAAAAAAAAAAAAGAAAGCATTCGGTAATTCACATTTGAGAAATCTGAACTGGGCTTAAGCAATACTGCATGGCTCACATGAAATCAAATGAATAGAATACATCACTTTGCCTTCCAATGTGACCTACCCAGAAAGCTATATTAAATATATATATTATGTAATAATTGAGATATTTCCTATTTAAAAATGTCTACCGCACTTCTCCCAGGTTTTGTTGCAATGTAAATTTTGTATTATGGTTCTTAGTACATTTTTTCTTGCAGCTAGATCTTCATTAAAGTCAGTCAAGGGCTGCGCTTTTCATGTTATGAATAGGCACTGTAATAATCTAATGCAACTACTCCAAAAATCAGATTCGTAATTAGCTGAACCAACTGATTGGTATGACTTCCTGGATGCTGCTCTTTAATGTTGAACATTTATTTTGTGCTTGAAGGATTTGTTTGTGTGTTTCCTATGTGTGATGAGAGCTTTTCGATAATTAGCTCCTAAGGGATGTTGTATTCCAATAGTTAAAGAATAATTACAGCCTTATGAAAAGTGAAATGGCCTCGGCTTCCTTTTGTTGTGGTTTAATTGTATGCAACAAGTTCAGAAGGTGTCTCATTTCAAATTGTGATAGTGAAGATGTAGCTTTCATTTAAAAAATGTGAATTTGGTAAAATGGCAAATTGGTATAATTTTTAAAACAAACAAACAAATCACCCTATTAAAACAAGCCTTGTGCTATTTCATTAATTCATAATTTTGATTACAAATTAAACTGTGGCAGAGTGAGAAGTTGTAAGGTTATAACAATGAGATGGAACTTGATGAAAAAGTTCACATCAAAAGACGTCGGCTGGGGGAATGACGTTGTTGTGGGCTATTAATTAAAGCCAACCACAAAAATGAAGAAAAGTAGAATGGCAGGCTAGCTCTCACAGATCATATGGTTTGAGGCAGAAACGAGAATAAAA
This sequence comes from Pan troglodytes, assembly GCF_028858775.2. Classification (NCBI taxonomy): domain Eukaryota; kingdom Metazoa; phylum Chordata; class Mammalia; order Primates; family Hominidae; genus Pan; species Pan troglodytes. The sequence goes on along the minus strand of NC_072416.2, from coordinate 52,703,436 downwards.
CACGCTAAAAAAAAATGTTTTTCTTTAATGCCCTTCCTGTTATTTTTCAAAATTTGGTTTTTGGGGGGTTAAAAACGTTTTACATCAACAATATTAAGAAATTTTTTACTCCAAGAAAATGTGAATGATAACGGATGTTACTTTACATGATAAAGTAGTATGTTAGTTAGTATTGCTGTGGTAACGCTACATAAGAAGGCACTCCAAAACTCAGTGTCTTAAAATAACGCACATTGGTTTGTCACCCACGCGTTTGTGGGTTGGTTGCAACTTGCCTTGTGGGTTGGAGTCAGATGTGCTCCCCACATCCTTCTTGGACTAATGGCTACCCCCAACCTCATTACGCAAGGCAGAAGCACAAAGGCCAAGCCAGGATGCACAAGAGACCCATAAGGTTTCTGCTAGTCTCATGTCCACCAATCTTCTACTCATCAAAGCAGGTCACATAGTCTAGCCCAAGATCAGTGGGATGGGAAACGTGCAGTGCCTAGAACTCAAGAATGAGGGAAGGAAATACGTGCTAAACAATCATTCACATCATCACAGTAACATGTATGGATCATGATAGTTGAGACTATTTCTCCCATTGATAGGATTTGAGAAGATCCTCAAATGTTTTTTACTTCTTTCATCTGTCTTTGATTGCATTGGGTCATACTTAAATTGGAAAATGTTAAAGAAAAAAATAAAATGAGACCATTTTTCTTGCAGAACTAGATGTGGCAGGAAGTCATAAAAAACAATGCTTATTGTGAGGCGAGGTTTGGGTCAATGGAAGTATGAAGTCAATAGAGTTAAAAGAACATCTTCCATCTGTCCACCTTGAGAATCTTCTAGATCAAATGGTGTTATGTGAAAAGTAGACTTGTTCTAAAAATGCTGGAACTTTACCTAAAGTTACATTGTACCCATGCAAAACCTGTCTTGTTTCAAAGCGTTCTATGGGATTCCTTATCCCAGCACTGATGAAATCACCCACACAATTGAGGTAGCCTTGTTGAAGCCATGTGCCTTGGAAATGGTTGCCCTAAGGTGTGGTTTGGGAAGAGAAATAAAGTTGTAGAACTACCCTGGTTAAGAGAAATCCCTATTGAAGAATCACCCATCTGTTTTCTACTATTTTGAAGCAGATCATAAAGGAATTCCCAGTCATTCTGTGTTCCTTCAGCAAACAATTGGAAGAGATTCGAGATGTCCTCTGTATAGCCCCCTGTTTTTGTCCTGTACGTAGAGGATGATATTAACAAAGAAAACTCCTTGCTTGCGAACCTCTTTTTGCAAACTGCAATGGCCTCTTGAAAACAGTAAAAATGTTGCCTGGAAGAAAATTTACAGTATGTGTGCAGTACAGCCTCTGCCCCTGCCCTGCCCAGATTTCCTTGGTTCTCGCTATCCCCTGCATTCTGATGGCTTCTTGCAGAGAATATTTCCCAGCTCCTGCAATAGGCTCAGCCCATGCACCAGGCAGACCCAAAATGCTGGAAAAGGTAATATCTCCAGGGAGGCAGCCCTTAACCAGTGATGGATGGGAGTTGATGTTTAAGCACCAGAGCTTCCTCTCATCCTTTGCTCGGGACAACTGAACAGCACGTTCTATGCTCTCTCCCAGGATTTTCCAGCAGAACTGAGCCCATGTAGCTCACGGCAGCAACCGGCTTGGTAAAGCACTCTTTACTGTCTTCTTTCTATTCCCTGACTCACTTCCCCACTCCTCTACAGGTGCTTCCTGGGATCATCTCCAAAATAAACTACTTGCACCCAACTCCTCATGTCAGGAACTGTTTCAGGAGAAACCCAAGCTAACACACCGTGCACCTGAAAACCTTGACATCTGATCTGCTTTCGCCAGTTGGTATATAAAGAACCTCAAGATCCTCACTTGCTGCTTTGTCCAGGCAGTTTCACTAGTGTCAAAACAGTCTGCCAACAATGCTGACAGGTGTCTAGTCCTCTGCAGGGAAGAGTCTGTATGTCAGAGCCAGGGTCCTGAGTCACCACTGTTCCAGAGGTCTTGTCAGAAAACAAAAACTGACTGTGAAGACTTTCCCTAATATTTTGAAGTTCCCTAGTTTCTAGGGGCAAGTCTTAATGTGCTTGATTGACCTTGGCGAAGAAGATAAGCATCTGTTTTCAAAAAATTAGGGTGAATTTCTTTATCTCTTGGCATTCTTACCATATTTTTACCAAATGAATGAAATAAATCTAATGCAAGATCCTGGCATCCCTATTAGGGAAGCTGTTGCCAAAAGAAAAAAAAAAAGCTTTAAGCCCTTTGGCTTTTATTTTTATTCTGGATGAGGGGCCCAGTGGTGAAGCCACATTTCCTTGGTTTTAAGATACAATCCATTGTAAGATATGCCATTACTTTATTAACAATTCTAATTAGGGAGGGGATGCTGCCCGCATCAAATGGGCTCCAAGAGGCCACCCTTTCTTTGCTCAGAAACACTAACATGTGCCTTTGGGAACAGAGGAATTATGGGGTGGAACCTGGTCAGTGCTGGTGGAATGACCTCACTGGTACAGTTGACAGTGGCAAATCTTTGTCAGTTCAGGGGCAGATAGAAGTCATTATTGGAAATGTACTTTTGAGCAGAGTTAAAGCTTAGTTTTTGCATTATTTGTGCAATCTGTATCTGTTTCCTTTTGAGGGCAGGGAAAGTGGTTATTCATTTTTGTCTGGGAAAAAAGGAGTGAAAGACACAAAATGTTTTATGAAAATTGATCTTCTTTTATGACTATATGAAGGGAATGTCTTTCCAATGAAATAAGTGAGTTATATGCACAATTTTGCATATACTTGCATTTTTCTGAAGTTCATAGATTCCTTTAGATTTTCAAATGGGTTCACAGCCTTCAAAATGTTTTTAAATTTTTAATTAGTAATTCAGTCAAACTTCTTTAAAATGTTTTTAAATTCTAATTACTAATTCAGTCAAATTTCTTTATAAACCAAGGCTTGTGGGGGGGGGGGTTAAGTAAATTTACCCCACCGTAGAACACATAGTAAAGTATCTGTGAAGTTATTTATTTATTTATTTATTTATTGAGGTAGAGTTTCGCTCTTGCTGCCCATGCAGGAATGCAATGGTGTGATCTCAGCTCACCACAACCTCCGCCTCCTGGGTTCAAGTGTTTCTCCTGCCTCAGCCTCCCAAGTAGCTGGGATTACAGGCAGGCACCACCACGCCCAGCTAATTTTGTATTTTTCTTTTTTTTAGTAGAGACAGGGTTTTTCCATGTTGGTTAGGCTGGTCTTGATCTCCCAACCTCAGGTGATCTGCCCGCCTCGGCCTCCCAAAGTGCTGGGATTACAGGCGTGAGCCACTGCACCCAGCCTGAAGTTATTTTTAAAAGTTTGTTTTGTCATCTGGAAAATGACCAAGTTTCCCTTGTGGTCCAGTCAATCCTCCGTATCCATGGGTTCTACATCCATGGATTCAACCAACTGAAGCTCAAAAATATTAGGGAAAAAAGTTGTTTCTGTACTGCACATATAGACATTTCTTTCTGTTATTGTTCCCTAAGCAATACAGTATAATGGCCATTTACACAGCATTTACTTTGTAGTAAGTATTACAAGTAATCTAGAGATGATAAAAGTAGACAGAAGGATGCACATAGTTTATATGCAAATGCTACTCCATTTTATATTGGGGACTCGGGCATCCATGGATTTTGGTATTCCAAAGAAGGTCCTGGAACCAATTCCCCACGGATATCAAAGAACAACTGAATTGACTTTAGTATTCACTATCCTAAGAATCCTCACAACCCTTTTTATATAGTGAGGGGGGAAAAGTCCACAGTTTGGTTCAATCACAAATGCACACTTAGTAAATTAAGCCTAAAAGATTCCCCGTACATGTCTTCTTTGTTCCTTTTGCATAAATCTCAGTTACAGTCTACTTCTTTGTAAACAGTGGCTAATCTTGCAGGAATGTTCTCTCCCTGGCTTAGGGATGATCTGCCTTTTCTGTCCAGCGTCCTCCTCACCTCCACCCCCACTCCAAAAGTCTTAACCTATCTCCCGTCCTTCAGAACCTATATAATTGTGTGTTCCTTTGTGATGCTAAAAACTAAGCTTTGTTTCTTCAGGCTTTTAGGAGGGACACTTACCTTAATCCTCTTAGGTCTCTGGGCCTTGAAGTGATAGCGCTTGGGATGGTTCAGGTTTCAAGGAGCAGGCTCTCCTGGGACCTGGTTAGGTTGACCTTTCCTGGGTGGGATTCCTGCCCTGTCACCCTTGTGGGGAGCACTTTCAAACGAGTTTTGGCTTCCATAATAGTTCCCTGCTTGGATATATAACAAAGGTGCATTTAAAAAAGAGGAGAAGGGGAGGGGCGGAGAAGAGAGAAGATTCAAATTACGATACCATGTTTCTACTTTTCTACTTTTTAAATACAACTATTTTCCTAAATGTGGAGATTGGAGATGTTTTCCTTCCTTTTAATTTCTTTCTTTTTTTCTTTTTTTTTTGAGACAGAGTCTTACTCTGTCACCCAGGCTGGAGTGCAGTGGTGCCATCTTGGCTCACTGCAGCCTAGAGCTCCTGGGCTTAAGCAACCCTCCCACCTCATCCTCTCAATTAGCTGGGACCACAGGCGGGTGCCACCATGCCTGGCTAGCTTTTTTGTTTTTTGTAGAGATGAGCTCTCATTATGTTGCCCCGGCTGGTCTCGAACTCCTGGGCTCAAGCAATTCACCTGCCTCAGCCTCCTAAAGTGCTGGGATTACAGACATGAACCAACAAGCCCAGCCTCTCTTCCTTTCTTTTAAGGTGTTAGATTCCTTTTTCTTTCATTGAAATCTGATATTCCCATTATCAGGCTGTGCATTTGCTACCAAGCTACACAGAGTTTCTGAACTGGCATTCAAAGCTCTTTGTAAGTCTCATATATCTTCCTGTTATTTGGTCAACAAACTAGTCCTCCGCAAGGTGCCTTGATGAAGATCTTCTTCATCCTGAAGTGTTTTTTAAGCACCTGCACTACCCAAGAGGTAGTAAGAGGTGCAGTTACTGAGCAAGAAAAATTCAGAAAAGTCAATGTTGAAATTCACTGTGTGTGTTTTAGACTCCCTTTGGCTATTATTTGGGATTTAGTGAAACTCATTTAATACTCAGTAACTGGCCTATCTTCCTAAGAACTAAGCCAATGTCTCTTGAAATAGAGTGTTCAGGCCTCCACTGGCATCACAATCATTTAGAGGAACTCGTTGAAAATGCAAATTCTCATACCCCAGATCTGCTGAATTAAAATGTCTGGGAATAGAGACCGGGAACCTGCATTTCTGTCAAAGCTCCCCAGGTGATTCTTTTGCAGCTGAAGTTTGAGAACCACGCTGCCTCTACTTTCCCAAACCCCTTCCCTTTTCAGCTTCTTTGTACCCATTCTAGATACACTCTAGTCCCTCCTTCCTGTCCTAGACGGCAGTGTCCCAGAGATAGGAGGTGCTGCGAACATCCGTTGATTTCGTCTGTTTGAGGGATGTTGGTTCCTCCCACTTCCGGTAATAGGTCTCAGATTTCCCTCTGGGGAACCAGCCTTTTCCTACTCTTAATCACGTGATCAGACAGGGACCCACAGCCTCACACCTTAGGGGTGGATATATGACCAGGCCTGGCCAACCAGCATGCTCCCTCAACCTCAGACCCCCAGGACTGGTTCATTGGTAGGCACATGACAAAGCTAATCCTAAGAGATACAACCTAGGGCTTTTGTTGGAAAAATTGAGAAAGAGAAAATCTCTTTGTGCTGGAAATGCTGGTAACAAGAGTGACGTGAGCCTGGAACTGCTGGGGAGGAGGCAGGGTCACCTGGCTTCCACGTGGAGAGGTTCCACTCAAGAGTGCCACCAACAAAAGAGACAAACAGAGCTGAGAAATGAAAGGGGGTGGGATAAAGTCCTGTTGATGATCCTATTTTAGTCCTTGGATTCAGACATAGCTGAAAACAGACCTGCCTCGAGTTTTCAGTTCACTGAGATGGTATTTCCCCTTTTCTGCTTCTGCCAGGTTGACTTGAGTTTCTGACACTTCCCACAGAAAGAGCCCTGTTATGGCCAGGTGCAGGGGCTCACGTCTGTAATCCCAACACTTTGGGAGGCCAAGGTGGGTGGATTACTCGAGGTCAGGAGTTCAGGACCAGCCTGGCCAACATGGTGAAACCCCATTTCTACTAAAAATACAAAAATTAGCTGGGCGTGGTGGCGGGCGCCTGTAATCCCAGCTACTCAGGAGGCTGAGACAGGAGAATTGCTTGAACTCGGGAGGCAGAGGTTGCAGTGAGCCGAGATCGCGCCATTGTATTCCAGCCTGGGCAACAAGAGCAAAGCTCAGTCCAAAAAAAAAAAAAAAAAAAAAAAAGGAAAAAAAGAAAAGAAAAAGAAAAAGCCCTGTTATTGGAAAAAAAATGAAAATAACTGACCTCTTCCATGTTCAGCTTTGGTCTCGCTGAAGTCTAAGGGGGGCAGGACTTAGAGTCAGTGGTAGTCAATAAAAATATATAGGGTGAATGGTCTGGCAGCCCGGGGATATGCATAATTCTTGGCTCCAAGAGTCTTAGATTGAGTCAAGGACTGAAACATTCTGTAAAATAGTTCTGAGCACGTGCTCTATCAAGCATGAAGGTTCTTATAGGGACAATGTGACAGAATATTTGATTTAGAATTTCATGGAAAATTTCAGACCATGGTCATTATACCCTTAGCTTGGATAACACATTTTCCCCAGACTTAATACCTTAGGTGTGACCCGCAGCTGATCGGGACACTCCAAATCATTATAATCACCCTACATTTCTCCAGCTATTGTGGTGCCTACCTGGATTTAAGGAAAAGAAACAAGTTGGAGTCGTAAGCGTTGGAAGGGGAGTTAATGATTAAGAACAATGATTTTGAAGTCAGGCAGAACCAATTCCAAGTCTTGACTTTATCAATTGCTAGCTACCTAACCTGGACAAGTTGCTTAGAGATTTTGTTTATAATATGGGAATAATAATGGCACCCTTGTGCATAAGTAACTGCAGGAATTAAGTGAGATAACGCATATAATCCAGCATAATGCCTGGGTCATCATGATTACCCAATTAACATTAGTTCCTCTTATTTTTGATCTCACTCTACCTCTTTCACATTTATGCTGCATTTTTACCATCTGTTGATGTGTTCTGTAAGTGTCTCCCTCACACCCTCCTTTCAGCCCAAACTTAAGCTTTTTGCAGTAGGCACATCTGTTAACCAACTATTGCTGGTTTTGGGTCTCTGGGCCTCAATTTACCCATCTGAAAATGGAGGCAGTGCAGGGAGAAAGGATATTGTTGGACTAGATGCTCTCTAATGTTTTTACTTCTATGATTTCTTCTGTGATTCCATGAACCATAAGTACTTGGTAACCAACTAACTAGGTGTTCCTAGGAAAGCACTCAGTTTTGTATTACTTAATCCCTATTTTCATCAAGCTACTTTAAAATGTTCTTTTTTCTGCATAAGGAACTATAGGTGTGACTCTATATGTATGAATTTGGTCAAGAATCAGAATAACTTCTAGTGTATGCTTTATCATTTTACCACAAAGGCTATCAACTGGTAAGAATGTTCTTTTGAAGCTTCCAACTTAGAGGATAAATTGCATTTTTTAAAAAAACAAAGACTCCCACCATTTTTTTCATTTCTTTGATGCATATAATTCTTTTGACTTCAGCCCATTTCTCATCTTTTGGCAAATGACCAACTCACAGATTCCAAGCAATATTCAGAATGTATTCAGCTAAAACAAATCAAGTCCGACAGTTGTCACAGAAGCATTTAACCAAAATTACTTCAACATTTTAACAATGCTTGACGTTTTCAGGGATGTCTTTGAAGTACAGAGCTCCCAAAATATTTAGTGTTAACAGTTTTAGACAGGTGTTTTGCCGAAGACATGTAAAGATGTGTTGAGTGAAGATTATTATTTTGCAGTGAGTTTAGCCTCTGGAAAAATATTTATGTCTTAATTGGATGGAATTCCACCTGTCATTTTATCAAACACTTTGCTTATGGTCCATTTTGCTTGGAGTCCAAGAAAAATGAAAGTATTTTCGTTGTGAGAATTAATGTGACACATGTTTGGGCTTTGTGAAATCACTGCATTTGTTTGGTGATAATTATAAGAAAGTGTTTCAGGAACTTGAACTAGAGTTTGCAATTAGAATATACAAAATTGGTTTTGAAAGGAAAGCTTAAGAAAGAAGAGGATGATTACAAAATGTTGCAAAGGCCCTTTTATAGCAAACCAAAGTATGGAAATGAAAAATCACTTAAAACTCAAGTGGAAAAAGACCACCAATCCATTTTCTAGCGGCTTCTATCAATTTTAAGAATTAGTTTTTTTAGTGTCTGGTGCGTAGTAGGTTCTCAAAAAAGGGTAACTTCCTGCCTTTCTCTCCTCTCTTTTCCCTTCTTTGACTTCATCGCCTTTCGCTCTCCAAGCTTTTGGTTATTTACAACTCAATTTCAACAAGGACTACTGAGGATAGAAAACAACTTAGCTGCTTTTCAGTCAATCTTTCAATAAGAGCAAGGACATCTTCCTTACTCAGAGAAGTTCTTCATGTGAGAGCAGCTGATGAAGGGGTAAGGCACTAACTCCATTGTGCAAGAGAAATGAATTTGATCAACACTTCAGTGGGCTAAGGGAGGTCTCTTATGTACCTGATATGTTCCATTTAAGGACCAGCATGCATCCAATGTGTCAGCTCTGGGCAGATCTCAGCCCTATGGTCACCTTAGAGATGGGCTTCTGAAGGAAGAAGTGGTCACAGGTAAGGTGTTTGAAGTGGGGAACAAGGGATTGCTTGTTGGGGTACTTTCTGAACCTCTCATTTTGGGTGGTGTTTTTCAAAAACCTAAACAGTAAGAGGCCCAATTCAAGTTAAAAAGCAAAATCTGACCATGTGCAGTGACTCATGCCTATAATCACAGCACTTTGGGAGGCCAAGGCAGGAGGATCCCTTGAGCCCAGGAGTTTGAGACCAGCCTGGGCAACATAGGGAGACCCTATCTCCACAATTAAAAAAAATATATTAGCTGGGCATGGTGGAATGTACCTGTAGTCCCAGCTACTTGGGAGGCTGAGTTGGGAGGATTGCTTGAGCCTAGGAGGTTGAGGCTGCAGTGACCCATGATCCTATCACTGCACTGGGCAACAGAGCAAGACCCTATCTCCAAAAAAAAAAAAAAAAAGCAAAATCTCACTTTGGGGAGGTAGAAATCTAAGGAAACAGAAGAATTGATTCAGAGACTCATTTGGCCTCATAACAGCACCCCATCTCATCCTGCATTGTTGCTCCGTACAGCCCAGTAATTCTCAGATTGTGCCCAGGTCATGAAATGGAGAAATCGTTATTCACCAGGTCTCATCTTGGGCCAGAAGACTTTCCTTGGAGTGAAAATACTAGAAGTGTGCTTGGGTTAGAAACAGAGACTCCGGAGGGCCCTAGGAAGAGGTGGAAGGTTTTGAGTGAGGCAGAGAAGATATTTATCATGGGGGGAGCCAGGGAGAAGTCAAACCATGGATCTGATGAGAAACTGCGGGTGATAATGTAATTGTCCTGCACACCCCATCCCCAGATTTTTGGTAAAACTCCTGGACTCCCATGATGCTTGGTGAAGGCACTGGTGGAGTCTCCAGTTCCTGCTGATGTGGGGAAGCAACTTGTGCGGCCACAGGCATGTGGAGGAAGAGAAATGAAAGGAATGAGGTGCTCATAGACTTCTTGGCACATTTGCCACAGGCCATAGGATTGGAGTTCAAGATCAGCTGAACCTGAAGGCCTGGGCTGCCACCTGACTGCAGTTGACACACAGTTGTTGTAAGGATGGAAGCAGGGAAGCTGCTCCCACACTCTTTTTATTAGAGTGGGCCTCCTCAACCTGGGTCACATTTTTCCCAATGTTCTTTCTTATTCTCTGGTCTCTGGTATTCTTGGGTCCTTTATTGGCCCATACTCATAGATTTTTCCAGCACCATCCCTGGCGTTTGTATTGATCGAGGTAACAGTCCAGGGTTTGTTTTGTCCAGTATATGTGCCCCAATCAGGCCTTGGTGCCCACTTTTAGAATCATTCACAATTGCCCCTTTGAAATGACTCCCCTGGGTCTGTAATCAATGACTCTTTATTCCCTCAAATAACAAAATATTCATTAGGTAAACCAAAGTTATAACATTGTGTGTTATTCAATTTTGTAATGTACATGCTATACATATATACTGAAACAAACTTTTATTCAATACCTATAGGTTTGTAATTTTTAGAGACAGGATCTCTCATTGCTGTCCAGGCTCACTGTAACCTTGAGCTCCTGGGCTCAAGTGATCTTCCTGCCTCAGCCTCCTGAGTAACTGGGATTATAGACACATGCCATCATCCTCAGCTAAGTTTTGCATTGCTTTGGTAGAGATGGGATCTTGCTATGTTGCCCAGGCTGGTCTTGGATTCCTGGCTTCTTGCGATCTTCCCACCTCGGCCTCCCAAAATGCTGGGATTATAGACATGATCCACTATGCACAGCCTCAATGCCTATAGTTTTAACTCACCAGTATCTCTTTATCATTGATCTTACCAAAGCATGAGGGAGGAAAGGGGAGGAGCAGGGGGTGAGTGAACTAGGGTGAGGCAGGGATATTAAAGCCCATCCTGGTCTGCTTCTTGGTTTGGTTGACCATGACAGGTGGAAACATGTTTGAATAGAAGTCCAGAGGCATTGGACATGGACCTGGTTTAGCCACACTGTGTGTCACTCACGCCAGCAGCACAGTAATGTGTCAGACTATAGTTAAAAGTATGGACCATGGTGAAAACTCAAGCTCTGGATCTGATCCTATCTGTCTCTCTTCCTAGCTAGGGGATCTGGACCTTGGGGAGACACTTCATCTCACTAACTTCATTGTCTTCATGTGTAAGACTAGGGGAATAACAGTACTAAGCTTATAAGATCATTACACATTATAGATAAAGCGTAAAAGGCATAAAGTTTACAGACTGATCTGAATATTGTTGGACACCTAATAAGCAACTAAAAATGATATTAGTTATCGTCAAGAGGGAGAAGCAAAAGGTAATAGAACTGGTTTTTTAGTCACACATAAAATATATAAACAGATACAGATAGGGTAAACAAATTGGGACACAGTGACACTATAAACACTTTTATTAAATGGCGTGGTATACCAAGTGTCTTACAAATACTCTTTGGATCTCTATTTAATAGAAGGTGAACTTGAAGGACTCTAAAAATCTGTCGGGGAAATATTCCCAATGCAACCTCTGTCTGTGGTCCCAGCCAGCAGCAGTTAATGTTGGATACTATAATTTGTTCTGAACAATGTTTAGTAATATTCTGTGGGTGCTGTAATTCTCCCCCTTGTCACCAGCAGTTCTGAAGAGCAAGGCATTTCTGACAATTGGGTTTCCTGGTAATTGGTAGCATTCCTCCTTGTTCTTGCAGGCAACCAGACGTCCAACACTCTCAGAATGCTGATAATACAAACAAAGTAAGGCCAAGCCCAGAGATCACCTTGCTGATATTTCAACACTGGGGCTTCATTCACTAGACAAATTATTTTGCTGTATAAGCCATACTTTGAAGTACATTTATTTAGGGTATTTAGGAGGAAAATGTGCTGAGAGACTTGATTGTTTGCTTAAAATGATGTTCTCAAAACTAAAGTGTTAGCCAATTATTGTTTAAATGTTTGTGAAGAAACTGGATCAGAAAGTTCATGTTAGAGAAGACCAGAAGGACTAACTCTTCTAACTGTGGCATTTGACTTTGACCCAGATGTCAGCTGAAGTTTTCTGTCTCTTAAGAACCAAAATAAATTGGCATGATCCCAGTCCCAAGCATGGAGAGATCCTGCATGGCCCTCCTAATCTTTCAGAGGATTCTGAAAGGTAGGGAGTGGCTAATGGGTTTGTTTTGTTTTGTTTGCTTGTTTTTTCATTCCATTTGTCTGGTTTCTACTTAGTTCTACTCCGTGGATTCTCTCATCGTACTTCTGTGCTGAACGTATCCCAAAATACTTCAGCTATAGACTTTAGAGTTTTTCTTTTTCATTTTTATTTATTTTTTATTTTTAGTAGAGAAAATATCTCACTATGTTGCCCAGGCTAGTCTCGAACTCCTGGGCTTCAGTGATCCTCCCAACTTGGCCTCCCAAAGCACTAGGATTACAGGCATGAGCCACTATGCCTGGCCTAGAACTTAGACTTCATGATTTCCACATTAATACCCACGCACATAAACTCACAGAGAAGACTTTGTTAAAGTATGAGAAAAGAGACAGAGGGTGTTTGCATCACAAAAGAGCAGCCACCTTCAAATGGAACATTAGATATTTCTGTGCTCAACACTATTGGCCACAAGACTTGCTGACCCTTTCTATTGTTGCCTAGGGGTCAACTCCCCCTCCAATTCTTTTAGTAGTTTTATGTAAAGAAGTAGAAACTAAACCAGATCATCTTGACATTGCCATGTAAACTCAGATGAGACACCAGCCTCCTCTCAATCTTTGGATGGGATGAGGTACTGCATTCTTCCGGGTGTATTTCAAATAGGTAAACAGGGTACAGAGACATGAACTCATTTGTGCAGAAAAATGTTCTAGCCAGGACCCGATATACAGTCTGTTCTATAATTCACAGCCTTATTACTGGGCCCCATTATCACTACACATATTTCCATAAATGTAACCTAGTGCACTATCACCAATTCTCAAGTAATTCAGTGTTTATACACTCAACACTGAAACCTGAGTGGAGTAAGCTAAGGCATTCTTGATAGATCAGAAGGCACTTGAGAATCTTGCTCTGCTTCAAGGACATTATTGCAAACTCCAATAAAACAAACCCTGGAGGGCTGGCTAAGTAAGAAAGAGAAGACATGCTGGGCTCATGCGGGAGGCAGAAATGGGTGAAGCGTGAACACTGCTGTCTTTGTTCCTAGGGAATGTCAATGCAAGGCAGGCAACTCCACTCCAAAAACACGCAATGGGCTCCTGCAGGCTCTAGGGGGATGATAGAGACCGGGAAGATACGGTCCCCGCTCTCACGGGGCAATAGTAGTTTAGCTATGGGGGCCACAGTATCAGAAAGAAAAATTGGCATGAATTTTCTGATGAGCTCAAAGGTAGTTATGGTGACAGGGTAACAAAATGCATAAGCTGGCACCTCCCAGGGATAGGGTGGCCATCACCATCTGGGCAGTGGGCAGGGCTGTCCCAAGCCCTAACAAGGCCCTGCCTGCCTCTCCAGTGTCATCTCTCACTGAGCTCCCTTTTACTCAGCTGCTCCCAAGTCCTTGGTCTTCCCATTCTTCTTCTGACCTCAGGCCTTTTTCAAATCCTAGTCCCAGAGTCTGGACAATATGCTGCCTGCTTCAGCCAACCATGCCCTCTATTCCCCTCCACTCCTTGTGGCTTATTCCTGCTCAGTGCTCACAGAGAAACTCATCCTTCCCCATGGCACCCTTCCCTGAGCATTTCTCCCTCCACTTGCTTCAGCCAGCTATCTCTGTCTCCTTTTCATTTTGCTCCCATTGTACCTAACTGTCCTTCAATTGTCATTATAGTAACTTAATATTGGGGTTTTAAATGTTTCATATATCCCAGAAAAGTATCATGTACATTTTTTGGCTCTCTTCTGATCCCTAGCACCAAATACAGGGCCTAGTACGTGATTGACGGATGCCCAATAAATAGTTGTCAAATGAAAGGACAAAGTTTGGGTGAGCAGAGAGTAATGAGAGATGCATTATAAATGGATACTCCTAAGAAAACCATATGGATATGGCAATAGGAAAACTGTGCCTTAAAAAAGGGTGTATCATCTGGTATCCATGGTTGCAAGCAACAGAAATGGGCAGTAGCTAACTTGAGAAGAAAAGAAATGTATTAGAAACAATATATTGACTCACGGAGAGTTGAAAACTGGGACTGAACCAAGGGAAATCTATTAAATAACAGTGAGAAACACAGCCAAGGTCATCCCAGGGAACAACGTGGTTGGGGCAGCCCACCTGCCGGACTCTCCCAGGTGGTGCTGCTGGATCTCACCCCTCCTGCTGGATGCTCAACGTGGTTCTCAGCTGTTGTGCATCTTTGATTTGCTCCTGCAAAACTCCAGATCCAGATGGAGGCCCATTGCCAATAACTGGAAGAGGGACTATCTTGCTCTTTTACCTTTCACAGTGGGTTGAATGCCTTTCTTCCACCAATGTTTATAAGATGTGGGATTCTTTCCAAACAGGTAGACTATGGATACTGAGAAGATAACTTTAAAACAAATCAAGACAAAGGGCAGTGTAGACAGCTAGGGGTTAGAAAGAAAGATATGCTGAGGAAGGGAATTCTAGCAGCATTATGAGCTCGAGTAAAAGCATGGAGGTAGAAAAGTGAAAAACATGTTTGGGATTGGAAGGTGGAAGGGAATGCAAAGCAATAAGACCGGAAAGATGAGTTGGTTTCATACAGTCAAGGACATCGAGTTCTAGTTAAGGAGTCTGGCCTTCCCAGCCATTCTCTGGAACCTTAGTATATAGAGGGAACCAGGGCATAGAACGCTGGATGTAAATTTAGAGCATGTGGAAAAGCCCAGCATTTTTTTCTTAGCTCTTTCTTTCACATACAAGCTATTACTTCAAAAGTTGAAAGACATGCTGGTGCATAAAAGATGTCTATAAAACGATGACAAGAGTTGGAAGGTTTCTTAGCTTCAGGGGCTTTGGGCAGGAATTTCTGTTGGCTTGAAACTTTTATGGACACAAAGATATTCCAATGCCCATTTATTCTAGCAAATTTTGGAGAAATTCTCCAAGACGTGATAAATTTATTGCCAGGGAAAGTAGGAAGCTTCTAGACCACCCCTTTGGTGGATGCGATGAAATGACTTTGAGTCTTTTCCGCACAGTGCATCAAATTTGGGTGGGTCACTTTCTGCTGCTGCGACCTACAGGGAAGGGGGGTGGGTGCTGCTGATGGCTATCAGAGAGGGGGTTTCTCATCCTCTCCCTACATGGCAGTCTTTTGTGTGCTCGGAGGAGAGGGAGCTTCAAGCACAGGGACAAGGTGTGGCTGATGGGGCCCGATAAACCCCACACAAAAAGCCCACTGTAGTGCTGAAAGGGTCTCCAATGTAGCTCTTTAATTTCCTCGCTTGGAAATGTTTCTCCTCTTTTCATCCCCGGCCTTTATCTTAACTTCTAATCGGAGCAAAGCGGCAGCCTTTCAAATTGAACAAATAGGCTCCTCTGCTTGTGACAAGATGTACCTCATTTTCTCGGCAAGCCTTCAGCAAGGTCACACCTTTTTAATTTATTTTCTGTAAGAAAAATCTAGTTGCTGGATAGAACAAGGGCCAGATCTCGCTAGAGGTCATTTCTCAAGCTAGTCATAAAGTAGAATGGGATTAGAGCCGTTTAATATCCCGGCCCTCACCTTCCTGCCTATCATCAGCACTTAGGGAACAAACAGAAGCTTGTCTTGGCGGCGGAGATACTCAACGTGGGTTAGTCTGCTCTCTTATTTTGCTAGGGTATTTTTTTCCCTTGTGTTTATTTGTATTGCAAACATTGCTTTTACCCTCCAAACCATACATACTTAAAAATTTTAATGAAATATCATCAATTGGTGTGTTGTTAACATTTTCTAATATAAAGGAAAGGCCGGAAGAGAGCTTACTTTTCATTTATTTCAGCTCGTCATTAATTTATCTTGCCCACCACCCCAAATTTAGAATTTTTCCCATAAGATTTTTTTTCGAGGCGTTAAAAGGTGAGGTAAATGATTTTGAAATAAAGGCAACAACTTCACTGCCTATGTTTCAGTTATTGGATAATTTGCTAAAATATCTGGCCAACTTTCCTTTTCTTCCCTTAATTCTTTTTGTTTTATATTAAATAGCTTTCTTTTTCTGATGATAAAAATAGTTATGTACATTCATATATGTAAATACATAGAAAAATGTCTAGAAGATTATATACTAACCTTGAACTGTAATTGCTTCTGTGGAGGTGAATAGGAGAAGAGGGGCTCCATAAATTAACCCATTACTGAATTACTTTACAATGATAATGCATTTATGTTGAAAAGTTTAAAGAAAAAAAAAACAAAAATACTCTATTTTTGGGAGATAATTAAGAGCATGCTAGAAAAAATATCAAATAAATAAAAGGCGTCTATAAGCTAACCTTTCAGGAAAAATTAGTGATGACATTTTGTATTTCTTTCCACACTGTAATCCTGCATATTTATCTGTCCCTCTCTTCCTTTCACTATATTATATTGTGTGCATTTCTCCATTTTATTAACTAAAAGCATATTCAAGGGCTGCTAGCATTCCATCACATATGCTTACCTAATACATTTAGACATGTCAAAACCTGCTTGTTGTTTTCAATTTGTGGCTATTATTACAGGAAACATTGTAATAAAGATCCTCACATATATACATTTGTGTACATCTCAGACCATTTTATTAGGCTGAAGAAAATTCCTAGAAATAAAGTGACTAGTTCGAAGTAGAGAATATATTCAAGACTATTGATTGAAATATTTTGCAAAATTACACTATAGGAAGAATACATCCATTTAATTTTCTACCAGCAGTATTTCAAAGTGTCTATTATATTTTTTTCTTTCTTGCTGACCCTTTGAATTTGATAAGAGGAAAATGGTGATTAATTGTTACAATTTGTCTTTTTAAATTATTAGTGATGTTAAACATTTATCATTAGCTAATTGCTTGTTGGTATTCTCTTGTGAATTGGCTGTTTGGATTTTTTGACTGTTTGTTTAGAAGGGTTTCATTTTTGCTCACTGATTTGTAAACACTGTTTATAGTTTAAAGTTATTAACCTTTTGTATATAAGATATTTTGCATTCACCTACTTTGACAGCTATCTTTTGATTTTAATTATTTTAAAAATATCATAATGTTTCTTTTATTGTTATGCACACACATTTACCACTCAAGTCCTTCATGGTATTTTCATTTGCATGTAGGCTTGGAAACTTCCTTTCCACCATGAAAACTGATATCTATTTAATATTCTACTCAAGTATTTATCTTTTCATTTTTTTATGTCATCTGTGTTTATTTAGAATTATTTTTATATGTTATAAGATAGAAATAAAATTCAATTTTTCCAAATGGCCAACTGATTGTCCTAAAACTGCTTATTGCATTCATTTTCCCAAGGATTTGAAATTCTATAATCTATATTCTGTTCCACTGATCTGTCTGTTCTTGTGTCAGTAACACAGTGGTTTAATAATTTCAGTTTTATGTTTTTGTATCTGTCATCTCATTATTCTTTATTCTTCTTTTTCACAATATCTTCAATAGTCTTGCCTATTTGATTTTCAGATGAATTTTAAACCTTCCCTGTCATTTAATACTTACCAATAAACACTTAGTACTTAACCAATAATTTTTTGATCATGCAAATTCATAAATTAATTTGATCAGAATTGAATTCAACTTATAATTGGGAAGTAGTAACATTTTTCCAATATTAACTTTCTAATCCATGGACATGGTATGTCACCTCATTTATTTTTAAAAATTGTGATCCTCAATGTTTATGATTGTTTTCACATAGTCATTAAATTTTCCTATTAAGTTTAGCTGTATTTCTTTCATTATTTTTTTTTTGTTTCAGACAGAGGCTCACTCTGTCACCTAGGCTCTGGAGTGCAGTGATGTGATCTTGGCTCACTGCAACCTCTGTCTCCCAGGTTCAAGTGATTATCCTGTCTCAGCCTCCCGAGTAGCTGGGATTACAGGTGCCCACCGCCACGCCAGGCTAATTCTTGTATTTTTAGTAGAGACGGGGTTTCACCATGTTGGCCAGGTTGGTCTCGAACTCCTGAGCTAAGACAATCTGCCTGCCTCAGGCAATCCCAAAGTGCTAGGATTGCTGGCATGAGCCACCAAGCCCAGCCTATCTGTATGTATTTCAAATTTGTATTGTTATAGTAAATTGAATGGTAACTCACTTTTAAAAGGACATATATCAAATTATATTTAGGAAAATTCATTTTAAAACATTTGATATTAGTAGATAGAAATACAGTTGACCCTCAAACAACACAGGTTTAAACTGTGCAGTTCCACCTCCACATGGATTTTCTTCTGCCTCTACTAGTCCTAAGACAAGATCAACCCCTCCTCTTCTTTCTCTCCCTCAGCCTACTTGGCATGAAGATGATGAGGATGAAGACTTGTGATGATCCACTTTCACTTAATGAGCATAAGTATTTTTTTCTTTTCATTATGATTTTCTTAATATTGTTCTTTCTGGCTATTTATGTTATAGGTAAGGCTCAGGTCAGTAGTAGGTTGTTAGTCAAGTTTTAGAAGAGTTAAAAGTTATACATGGATTTTTGACTGCGTGAGGAGTCAGCACTCTGACCCCCACTTTGCTCAAGGATCAGTTGTACAAGGTGCTTCATGATGACTCTCACAATTGCCTCTAGGAGTATACTTTGAAATAAACTTTATGGAACTTACCTCTTCTGTTCCCATGTTCGTTTATTCTTTAATAAATATTTCATTCAATATGTCAATCAGCAAATATTTACTGAGTAACTACTATGTGCCAGGCTGATGATACGATGGTGAACAAAAGCAAGCATGGTTTCATCCCTAATGGAGTTTACCCTCTAGTAGAGACACTTCCACAAATAAAAGTATAACTGTGACAAGGCCTATGAGAATTGACTTTGCTAGAGAGATCAGAGAAACCTTCCCTAGGGAAGTGAGAGTGGACTGAAGGAGAAATAAGCATTAACTAAGGGACTGCGGGAATGGGATGAAAAAGGTGTTTCAGGCAGAAAGAACAGCATGTTTAAAAGCCACGTGACTGGAGGCAGCATCGTGCATTTGCGTTACTGGAAGAAGGACAATGTGGCTAAAGTGTAGAGAGCAAAAGGAGGACTGGAGGGGAGGAGGTCAGTGAGGAGACTAAGGCCAAACCATCAGGGTCCGCTAGGCCATGCTAATCACTTCCATCTTTAGTCTAGGAAGAATGGGAAGAGTTTTAAGAACTCTTTTGAGAACAGTTGATATATTTGTTTTTCAAAATGGTTGCTCTGGTTACAATTATGGAGAAGAGTTTGAAAGAGGCAAGAAGGGATGAGAGTAGACAAAAGAGAAGGTTACTTCAAGAGGTCATGGGAGAAATAAAGGTAGCTTAGGGGAGAGAGGTGCTGGTGGAGAGAGAGAAGTAGACGGATTTGAGAGAGAGCTAAGATACACAATTCACAGCACTTACTGGTAGATTAGTCATGAGAGGTTAGAAAAAAAGACTGAATCCCAGGTTATTGGCTTGGATAACAGAACTGATGGTGTAATTCATTCAGATAAGAACATCAGAAGAGAGCCAAGTTTGGGGGAAAGATCCATAGTTTGGCTTTAGACATGGGAATTTTTAGATGCCTTTGTGATATCCAAGTGGACACTTGCAGGTAGGCAGCTGAATATTCAGATCTGAAGCTCTGGGGAGAAGACTGAGCTAGAAATCTACACTTATGACTCGTCTGCAAATAGATGGTAGTTAAAGGTAGACTTTGTGTAGAGAGCAAGAATGAGATGATAAAGGTAATATATGCAAGACTGAGCCTTAATGGCTGGGTAGAGGGTGTTGAGCCTACAAAGGGAATAGAAAGAGTGGCCAGAGTGAGTAGTAAGTCACCAAAGCCAATGCAAGAAAGTATCTCAATGACATTTATGGCCGATTGATTTTTGACAAGGATGCCAAGACTATTCAATGGGGAAAGACTTCTCTCTTTAACAAACGATGCTGGGACAATTTGATATTTGCCCAAAAAAGAATTAAGTTTAAACTTCACTTCACATGATATAGGCAAATTAACTCAAAAGTGATCAACAACCTAAATATAAGAACTAAAACCCTAAAAGTCTTAGAAGAGAGCATAGGAGTAAAACTTTATGGGCTTGGATTTAGCTTTGAATTCTTAGACATGACATCAAAAGCAGAGGCAGCAACATAATTGAACTTCAACAAAGTTAAACATTTTAGTGTATCAAAAAACATAATCAAGAAAGGGAAAAGACAGCCTGCAGAATGGGAGAAAATGTTTGCATATCCTATATCTAATAAGGATCTAGTATCCAGAATATATAAAGAACTCATAGCAGCAAAAAGGCAAATGATGCAGTTAAAAATGGACAAAGAACATGATAGGTATATCTCTAGAGAAGATATTCAAATGGCCAATAAGCACATGTAAAGATGCTCAACATCATCAGTCATTAGGGAAATTAGGGAATGACTAATTAGTCATGAAGGAAATGCAAATCAAAACCACAATGAGGTACAACTTCACACCCACTAGAATGGTGATACTTTTTAAACAATAATTAATAAGTGTTGATGAGAATGTGGAGAAACTGGAACTCTTATACATTGCCAGCAAGAATGTGAAGTTTTTCAGCCCCTGTGAAGAACAGGTAGTCTCTCAAAAAGTTAAACAGAGAATTCTTATATGACCCCACAATCTACTTTTAGGTAACTCAAAAAAACTGGAAATGGGTATTTAAACAAGTACATGTACATGTATGTTCATAGAAACACTATTCATAATAACTAGAAAAAAAAGGAAAGAGCCCAAATATCTATCAAAAGATAAATGGATAAACAAACTGTAATATATCCATAAGTGAAATATTATTTAGCCATAAAAAGGAATGAAGTACAAATGCATACCACAACATAAATGAACATCTAAACCTTCTACTAAGTGAAAGAAGCCTGACATAAAGGTTACCTATTGTATGATTCCATTTATATTAAATATTCAGAAAAGATAGATCCATAGAGACACAGTATGAATTGGTGGTTGGTTGCCAGGAGTTGGGAAGAATGGAAAATGGGGATAAACTGTTAAATGGGTAAAGGATTTTGCTTTGGACTAAGTGATGGAAATGTTTTCGAACAAGATAGAGATAGTAGTTGCATGAGATTGTGAATGTACTGAATGTCTTTGAGTCACTGTAAGTGGTTAGTTTTATGCTATGTAAACTTTACCTCAATGGATTTTATTTAAGAAAGAAAGAGAGAGAGGGGGAAGGAAGGAAGGAAGGAAGGAAGGAAGGAAGGAAGGAAGGAAGGAAGGAAGGTAGGATCGATCTCAAGTGGGAGTTGGATGGCCCTGGAGCGGTCAAGAGAGAAGAGTACTGGATAGGCTTCATACTATGTAATAACACAGAGGTCATTGGTGATGTCGACCAAAGTTATTTTGGTAGAGTGATGGATACAGAAATCTGTTTGCAGTGTGTAATGAGACAGTTGAAGGTAAAGAAAGGAAGACATTAAGTCCAGACAAATCTTTTGAGTGTGACTGTGAAGGTGAAACAAGAGAGCGAAATAGGAAGTAGTGTGGCAGGAGGGGTTGTGAAGATGGACGAGACCTGAGTCTGTTCAAAGCAGTCAGGAGGGATAGCTATGGCACGCTGGGTATGTGAGGGGAAGGCTGGATGCTTACGGGGGATGTTTTCTGGAACAGTGTAGGGCCAGGAGTGGGATCTACAGCCTTGGAGACAGAGTCGGATGTAGCAGAGGGGAGAAACTCTCCTATTAGACAGGATGAACCATTTTGCCCATAGGTTCTTCAGTGATTTTTCAAAACCGGGTCCATTATCAGAGGTATGCTATAGGTTGTTTACAATACTGTGTGATGATTAGAATAATGGCCTTGGTGTAAGGCCAATCTGAGTAGGAGTTCCAGTAGTCTGCTGAGTAATGGTTGCATGATCCTGACGGCATTGCCAACCACTATGGATTTTAGTTTTATTTTACTTACATGTGAAAATCATTTCTATCTCATTGAGTGGATGGGGGTTAAATGTCATCATAACCTGCTAGGTGAGTACATATCCATTTTTGCTGCTAGAAATATGAACTCCTTGAGATCAGCGAATATGTCTTCCTCATCCCCACCATAGGGACCATAGTAGGTGCTCAGTGAAATGTGATTCAATGAAAAATACCAATATGTTTTATATATATATACACACACACACACATATATACACATATACATATATACGTATATATATGGCTGTATCATTTTAAGAAACTACACACAAATCACTGACTATTCCTCAAATTCCCTAAGATTATTTAATGGTTTGTTAATTAAAGGTAGTTAAGTTTTGGCTGCAAATTACAGAAATGGACTCCAACTAGATTATGTGAAACAGAGAGACTTAGAGGAACCCTAAAGACTTATCCACAAAGCATCTAGATCTGATAAATAAATTCAGTAAAGTTTCAGGATACAAAATCAATGTAGACAAATCAGTAGCTCTGCTATACACCAACAACCCCCAAGCTGAGAATCAAATCAAGAACTCAATCCCCTTTATAACAGCTGCAAAAGTAAAATAAAATACTTAGTAATATACTTAACCAAGGAGGTGAAGATCTTTACAAGGAAAACTATAAAACACTACTGAAAGAAATCATTGATGACACAAACAAATGGAAACACATCCCATGCTCATAGATGGGTAGAGTTAATATTGTGAAAATGACTATATTGCCAAAAGCAATCTACAAATTCAATGCAATTCCCATCAAAATACCATCATCATTCTTCACAGAACTAGAAAAAAAATCCTAAAATTCATAAGGAATCAAAAAAGAGCCCACATAGCCAAAGCAAGACTAAGCAAAAAAAAAAAAAAAAAAAAAAAAAAAATCTGGAGGCATCACATTACCCGACTTCAAATTTTACAAGTCTATAATTACCAAAACAGCATGGTACTGGTATAAAAATAGGCACATAAACTAATGGAACAGAATGGAGGACCCAGAAATAAAGCCAAATACTTACAGCCAACTGACCTTTGACAAAGCAAACAAAAACATAAAGTGGGGAAAGGATACCCTATTCAATAAATGGTGCTGGGATAATTGGCAAGCCACATGTAGAAGGATGAAACTGGATCCTCACTTCTCATCTTATACAAAAATCAACTCAAGATGGATCAAAGACTTAAATCTAAGACCTGAAACCATAAAAACTCTAGAAGATAACATCGAGAACTCTTCTAGATATTGGCTTAAGCAAAGAATTCATGACCAAGAACCCAAAAGCAAATGCAACAAAAATAAATGAGACCTAATTAAACTATAAAGCATCTGCACAGCAAAAGAAGTAATCAGCAGAGTAAAATGACAACCCATAGAATGGGTGAAACTATTCACAAACAATGCATTTGACAAAGGACTAACATCCAGAACCTACAAGGAATTCAAACAAATCAGCAAGAAAAATACAGATAATCCCATCAAAAAGTGGGTAAAAGATATGAAAAGACATTTCTCAAAGGAAGACATACAAAAGACAACAAACATATGAAAAAATGCTCAACATCACTAATTATCAGGGAAATGCAAATCTATCTGTCATCTATCTATCTATCTATCTATCTATCTATCTATCTATCTATCTATCTTCCCCTCTCTCTTTCTCTCACCAACACACACGTTTTATGTCTTTCTGCTTCAATATCTTTTTTTCTCTGTGTTCTGGATTTCTGTTTCTCAGTCTGAGTGGTAAGATATCACCAACAAAAGCTCCCAAATGTATATATGTTCAGTTTCCACCATCCTGCGAGAGACCACAGTTCCATTTCTAAAATCCTAGGACAGAGTTCTGATTGGCCCACATTGGGTCAGCTGCTTCAGCTTGGACCAATCATCTGTGACATTTACTAAGACCATGCTATCCACCTAACAATGTGGATGGAGGTGGTTAGAGGCAGGGAGCAGTTCCCAGAAATACATGTGATTGTGGGTGCTAGACTAATGTTTAGTTTCCTCTAAAACATGTAGTCCGAAATGTCTTTTTTTTTTTTTTTACAAATTTGTTTTTTACATTTTTTTACATTCTTTTTTTTACATTTTTTACATTTTTACAAATGCTTTTTATTTTTACTGTTTTTTAACTCCCAAGCTGGAGTGCACTGGCACGATCACTGCTCACTGCAGCCTCCATCTCCTGGGCTCAAGCAATCCTCCTGCTTCAGCCTCCTGAGTAGCTGGGACTACAGGCACGTGCCACCACGCCTGGCTAATTTTTGTGTGTGTATATATATATATAATATATATATATATATATATTTTTTTTTTTTTTGTAGAGGCAGGGTTTCATTCTGTTGCCCAGGCTGGTCTCAAACTCCTGTGCTCAAGCACTGTGCCCACCTTCATTCCCCAAAGTGCTGGGATTACAGGTGTGAGGCACCGTGCCCAGCCCAAAACTTCTGAATTTAGAGGAAAGCGTTTGATTTGCAAATATTCAAATGATGTTAAGTTACTATTAGTGTGATTTGCTTCAAGCACACTTTGATTAGGCCATGTCTTGGGAAATGAGAGCTACTTTGGAGTCATTGATGATTGTGGGATTCTGTCCTTTCAACACAAGCCCGGGTTTGCATAATGACTGTGTTTTTTGAAATTTGGGTGGATCTGATGTAGCTCCATTGTAGTAGGATGGCCATGAAACAAAGACATTATAATAGTGGAGCGCTGAGTGGAAAATGCTTCACAATCAGGGAACAACATAGTTTTCTGAAGCATGGCCCATGTCGAGAGCATCCCAGGATGACCACTGTGTGCTCAAAGAAAGCAAAGCAGGTGCTTTGATGGTGTCCAACAATTTGAGTTAGTAACTGTTAGTAACTGCATTCAACTATTAGTACTGCAACTCCAAATAACAACTTTGACCAGCCAGGGGTTCGTTTTTCTCTCATAAAATGAAGTCTTGAGGAAGGTTGCCCATTGGTGATGCAATGGCCATACCCCATCCCCAGACTATATCCTTCCCTTTCACCATCTCTGGCTGCCATGTCTATCTTCAAGGTTACCTCAAAATCACAAGGTGACTCCTGCTGCACCCACCATCACATCTATGTTTTAGGAAAGAAACAAACAAGAGGAAGGAGAGAGGGCAAAAAGGCCCCTATCAGCTGAGTCAGTAAACTTTTTAAGGCACTTTCTTAGAAACCTCAGTCAACAATGTCCTCTTATTTCTAGAATTTAGTTATAAGAACACTCCTACAGGCAAGGGAGGCTGGAAAATGGAGTTTTTGATTGGCTGCCATGTTGGCTTTCCCCCAGTAAGAGTTCTATGGAAAAGAAGAAGAGATGATGGAATAATGAGTTGGCAACTAGCAGAGCTTGTCTTAGCAACTTTGCTTTCTTTGATGTTCCTCAGTTTCCATATTTACATTAACAGTTCTTCCACAGGTATGTGCTACACTGTTTCCGTGCTTTGAGAGTTACCTATTTTTGTGATTTTACTTGTTTATTCATTTAACTCATGTCTTTTGAGAATCAGCTGTATGTCAGCACTGGAAATACGGCACTCAGCAAAATAAAAGAAAAATCCCTTGTCTCATGGAGCTTCATTTCAGTAGAAGGCAAATGATAAGAAAAAAATAAATTAAATAGATAGCATACTTGATGGCCACAAGTGCTCAGGCCAAGAAAATAAGGTGGAGAAGTAGAATGTTCATGATGCTTTGGAGAGGTGGTTTTGAAATTTTAAATAAAGGGCCAAAGACGATCTCATTGAGAAAGTGACTTTTGGAATCCAGGCATAAGGAAGTAGGGGAGCTAAGTCCAGGAAAAGCATTCCCAGGAGAGGAAAGTGCAAGTGCAAAGGCCCTGTGGTAGCAATACCCATGGTGTGTCTGAAGAACAGTGGGGAGGCTGGTGTGCTTAAAGCAGAGGGCACGAAGGAGCAGTGGGAGATGAGGCCAGAGGGAAAGCCAGGAGCTGATCACACAGGCCTTGGAGACCACAGGAGAAATATCTGCTTTCTGTCTTTTGCCTGTCTTCCCAGCTGGAATTTGTCTCAAGCTTTTGATAAAGCTTTTGCATTAAGTTTTATTTCACTGTTATGAAATAGCAAGTTTCTCTTCTGGTGGCCAGCACTGGATAAATCTTTCCTGCTTCTATCTCATCAGTGTTAGGCTTATCGTAATAGCATTATAGTCATGACTTTAGCTATTATACCCAATTACAGACACACACACACACACACACACAAAAAAAATTTACAAATGCTTTTTATTTTTACTGTTTTTTAAAAAAAATAGCATCACTACCCACCAGCTGGCTATACTGTGCAGGGTTTTTCATTCTCAACTCTTTGTAGAAAATTGAGTGATATGGCCTGCTGGCATTGACATGAATGAGTGCAATGATGATGATGTGTTAGAAACATATTAAATATGAAGACATCTTCAACAAAATCCTGAAGGTGATCCTTATACAAAGGGATTCCTACCAGTGGGTTTAGAGATAGGAACCAACCCAGAGGCAGATGGAATTACTTAGAGGTGGTTAGGGAAAGAATTCAAAGTGCAAGCTGGAACACAAACCTGGATTAAACCTTGCAAATGTGAAGGAATTTTTGTTATGAAATTTGTTTTTTATTTTTTTTCTTCTTTCCAAATCCCAGCCCTAAACTGTATGTCTCAGATGAATAGGGAGCAAGTGTAATTAACTGAATAGAGCAGTAAAAGGAGAATTATGGGATATGGAAAGCATTTAAATATGATTCATGGGTTTGGAGAGATTGTAAGCATGTGATAGATGCTCGGAAGAGGCCATCCGAGAGATTGTACTGAAGGCTCAATTGGGAAATGACTAAAGCATGCACCAGAATCTTGGCAGTTCACATAATTAAAAGACTAAATATTTTATAAAGATAATGCAAGTAAGATTTCACCAGCACCAGACTCTGTGCCATAAGTGATTAAACACAAACCAAAAATGCACACATGCTTTCTCTCTGGGAGGCAGGATGTCTGCTTCTTCCCTCTGGAAGCCTGGAAGGTTGAGCAATGTGCTTACCTGATTACTGAACAGATTACTAGTGTCAGGAATTAGAAAGCAAGTGTTAACGAGGTCCTTGACTATGTGGTGGATGGAGGCAGGACAAGACCTGGCATTCAAAAAGAGAAATAAATGCCCAAATCTTTCCAATCACTTATTGTCCTGGCACCCCAGAATGTCAACAGGGACTGGTTTATAAAAATAAACCATAAGCCTTCTTCAAGAAGCCAGAAAGAAGATAATATTTTTATTATCTTGGGAGAGGTCAAGATTTGTGAGACAGGAGGCAAAAAGAACTAATAAGAAAATAGAAGATATTGATAAAATGAACTTCATCAAGATTAAAAAATCTTCTCATTGAAAGAAACTGTTGTGAAAATTAAAAAGCCAAACACAGACAAGGAGAAAATATTTACAAATTGTACATTTATATCCATAATATATAAAGAACACCTGTAAATCAATAATAAAAATACAAACAACCCTATTTTTTAATGGGCAAAATAATACAAAAATAGCCAAAAGATTTGAGCTGGAACTTCATAGAAGACATATGAATGCCCAGTAAGAATATGGAAAGGTGCTTGATACTATTATTCATCAGTGAATACAAATTAAAACCACAATGAGATTGCACGAACACCCACCAGAATGGCTAAACTGAAAAAGTGTTGGAGAGCTGTTGTTATTGCCATCCTCATCCTCCACCTCCAGTTGGTGGCTGTGTGTCTCTGCTGTTGTGCCCCCTTAATGTCTCTTTATTTTGTGCCACACCCTTAGCTTTTTGACAACTCTTCCACCTTGCAACAACTTCCTCACCCATCTCCCTGGTTCCAGTTCCTCTCTCTCCATTCTTCTTCACTCTATTGCAAAGCTGGCCAAATCCTTCCCTGTTTCACCTTACCTGGGAGTTACCCAAGCCTGCCAGGCAGAGCATATCCTCCTGAGAATCCTTGACTCTCCCAAATCTCCACCCTTCTGGCCTCACTTAAGGAACCCATTCTGTCCCAGCCTTGACAAATTACAGATTCCCAAACACAAGGATTCTGCATCTGTTAGTTAATTTGTTTGTTTTACTGGAGCTCCTCCCAGCCCATCCCTATTGCCCTCAAGATAAACAACAAATTCTTTGCTATAATCTTCAAGGTTGCGCCTGGCCCCACCTCTTCATGTGTCCACTCATTCATTCCTCCTCTGCAGCCACAGGAGGGGCCATGCTCCCTCCTGCCATGGGGACTTTGCACGTGCTATTCTCTTCACTTGCAACACTCTATTCCTTCCTTCATCTAATGAACTCCTAATCAGGCTTCTGATCTCTGCCTGGTTGTCAATCAGGGAAGCTGTCCTTGCTCTTCTGACCCCTGCCCTCATCTGGACTGATCAGAGCCTCTTATCCTCATAGCACCATGAACTTTGCCTTTGCAGTGTTTATCACAGCTGTAGTGTTACATTTGCTTATTTTGTAAACCTCTCTACTATAGGCAGGGACAGCATCTGTTTCCCACCATTCTACCCAGAGCTTCCAGCGGGGCCTAGTTCCCAGTGGGAGCTGCATAAGCATTTGTGAAGGAGAAGGAGGGTTTGGTTATGTGCTCTGACTCTGGAGCCAGACTGCCTTGCTCCAGATCCCAGCTCTGCCACTTACTAGCTGTGTCACCTTCAGCAAGTGACTTGACCTCTCAGTGCTGGCTAGGACTCGAGTGCAGAATATAAGGAGGCATTCACTCTAGGGCTGCACCCTCATCCTGGCCTTGTCTCTGTGCCTCAGTTTCCTCATCTAGGACAATAGCTGTGCCTGCCTCATGGACTTGTAAAGATGAAAGGATGTCATGGATGTTGTATTTGTCCATTTCACGCTGCTCATAAAGACATACTCAAGACTGGGCAATTTACAAAACAAAGAGGTTGAATGGACTCACAGTTCTACGTGGCTGGGGAGGCCTCACAATCATGGTGGAAGGAGAAAGGCTCATCTCACATGGCAGCAGACAAGAGAATAGAACTTTATGCAGGGAAACTCCCATTTATAGAACCATCAGATCTCATGAGACTTATTCACCATCAACAGAATAGCAAGGGAAAGACTCGTCCCCCCATGATCCAATTACCTCCCACGAGGTTCCTCCCACAACACATGGGCATTGTGGGAGCTACAATTCAAGATGAGATTTGGGTGGGGACACAGCCAAACCATATCAGATGTGAAGCACGTGGACCAGCTCCTGGCAGAGGAAAATGCTGTGTGAGCCTGTGCCATCCTCATTTGTCAAGTGTCTCAAGGACCAATGCATACCTTTTCTGCCACCACTTCCTTCCTGCCAACTTAGGCCTATCTCTCTCTCTCAGGACCCCACTGTCACTGTCTTCTTCTGAAAAATAGCACTATTATTAGAACCTAGGTGAATTGTTCTCATAGTAGTTTACACATCTGTCATCCTCTAGACGAGACAAGAGCTATTTGAGGACATCTGAATCTAAATAGTTTCTCTCCCAGGATAGAGGGTGTCTTCCCAGACAACTGGTTGAAGGAATATCTACTTGTATCTCTTATTCAAGGCCAGGTCCAAAAGCCCCTCTATGAAGCTGCTGGAGTGTGTGTAATGCTGTCTCCTTGTTTAAACTTCAGGATGGGAAGCTGGTGTCAGGGAGAGGTGGGAGAGGAGGTGCAGATCCAAACGGAGCTCAGACCTGCATTCAGGAAACCCCTGTTCACTGTCGAAAGGGAAGGACAGAAATGCCCGGGAAATTCACACCTTCAGAAGAGGCATTTCTTCTTCAATTGTACCCCTGGGAAGTTTATACATGTAAGTGGTGAATAAGTCCATCTAGATAACTAACTTTTGGTTTTGGGGTAGCTTTGACTATCTAGAAAATGTTGCACATGACCGTCCCCCTGCTGTCTCACTGGTAAACAACCTCTTTTCTTTTTTTTTTTTTTTTTTTCTGTTTGTAACTCCTGGTCTGTGTCCTGTTCCCTGCCATCCATGCCTGCACATGGGGAACACTGAAGGGTCCTGGTCTCGCTTTCCTTGGCCACTTCTGGGGAGGAACCAGAATCATGGGTTCTGTCCTTTCCTCACACAGTCACTCTCACACTCAAACTCCACATGCCCTGCCCTGGCCAGACTTCTCATAGACCCATGTGGTTGGTCATGAGGGGCCCACAGTCAGGGAAAACAGATTTTCCAAGCCTGGGGATACATGCCCAGACTCGTGCCCCACGAACGGTCCATCATCTTTAGAACCAGAGAACAGTGTATGTCTTTGTTTGGGGAAGGATGAATCCATCAGAAGACCCAGCTCTGGGGGCTGATGGCAGGGTGATTCATGCCCAAATGCTGTTGATTTCAAGCCTTGTGGGAAACTGTGAAACTGAAACATGCTCTCACACAGTTGGACTCTGGTTTTTCTCCTACTCCCGCTCCTCCACCTCTTTTCTCTACAATAGGAGGAACTGAGAATAAGGGCCACCCCAGTCTTCTCCCTGCGTATATGAAAGAAATGGCTGCAAAGGGGTTAAAATTCTACAAGCAAACCTGGGCCTGATGTAGCGTGTGCTCCCACCCTCTGTTAAGCTGTAAACACTGATCACTCCTGACCTCTTAATCTGTGTCATTCCATCTGGCATCTGCAAGGGGAGAAAGTAAAGCAATCTAGAACATTATCAGTCACCTGGACTCAAGAACAGTCTAGAATGACATCAAATGGTACGTCGAATACTGTAGAGTGTATTGCTTCTAGTTAAGTCACAAAGGCTTCTGTTGCAATTATGATTTTATTCAAATCAATACTTACGACGCCTGGAAATAGAGACGGAGAGGCAGTAAGCCAACACCTAGCATGCCTTGCGGAGCACCTTTCCAATAAATATGCAAGAGTGTCTCTGCCGTGGAATCTATTGCTCCCGTGAAGTCAGCATACATATGTGAGGGGCTTAACAACGCCTGCTGCATGTATATTGGCGATTTGTCAGCATGCTAGCAATAGGAAGCAAATTTGAAAGTGCCTGGTGTTTGGCTGGCATCGTTTTTCAGAATACAAATTCAGGAAATTGCTAAATCTGGTTAATTCTTTGGAATTAACATTACACACGTTTCCCTGAATGAACTACAAGAGGTTTTGGAAACTTCCTCTTCACCTTTCTCCAGTTCTACCACCAATCTGGGGGTTCCCCACACTCCCAGCTTTCTCTCCAAGGTCTGGCCTCCTTTGGTAGTTAGCTTTTGTTTCTTTCACTTAATCATCCATCTGACAATCCTCTCAATTTTCCTTCAGGGTTAACTACCTCTCATATCAAAGTCAAAGTAGTTTGGGTGGTGTTGACTCCACCCTCACCTGTGTTTTGGTTGGGCCAATCAGATAATCCCATCCTTCTGGCCACAGTGATTGGTTCAGAGATAAACATGTGACTCAATTTGGGCCAATGAGGGTCAAGCATAGGAATTTTGTCTAAGCTCATGAGGAAGAGAAGCACTCTATTT
The DNA here is from genome assembly GCF_028858775.2 of Pan troglodytes. Classification (NCBI taxonomy): domain Eukaryota; kingdom Metazoa; phylum Chordata; class Mammalia; order Primates; family Hominidae; genus Pan; species Pan troglodytes. Next base: position 52,672,042 of record NC_072416.2, on the reverse strand, counting down.
CTGTGGGACGTCGAGCTAGGTGGAGTGAGTCTGGAGCTAGCAGGGGTGACCACAGAGAAAGGCTGTCTGAGAATAAAGCCAACAGAGTGAAGCAGAATGCAGAGGTGGTGAGAAACTGAGTCCTGATGATGATGTTAAAGCCCTTGGATCAAGCCATGCCTGAAGGCAGATATCTTAATTTTTTATTTATAAGAATACATTTTAAAATAATTATGTTTGCTAAGCAGTTACAGTTGTGTTTTCTGTCACTCACAATCAATAAATTCCTGACTGATATGCCCTAAATCCCAAGAATCTATACACACTCTGTATTTTCTCCAGTGTCGACGTTAGATAGATTAGTGAATCTAAATGGCTCTTCAAGTAACAATAAGTCATTATTTTAAAAGAAGAATGGGATTCTGGTGCAGGCAGGGAGGACTGGATCTGTGATCAGTGTCCTGGAGTTGGTGTCACTCAGCTGTAGCTTCCCCAGCACCTTACCCATTGCTCTGATCCGTGTAGTAGTGAAGTGCCATGCTTCCTCCCTAGACCCTGGTCTCAGTCATCTGTGAGTTCCACTACTTAGGGCACCGCCTGGCACCGAGGAGATGCTTGATGTGTGGCTTTGAGGAAGGCGCTTAGCTTTGGTGGGCCTCTGTCCACTCATCGGTAAAATAAGCCTCTCAACGGAGATGTTTACTAAGCTTCTTCTCGCGGCAAGGGCTCCCGCAGTATTCTGCAGAGAGAATAACACATGGGCAGCCCTGTGGCAACTCGGGAAAAAAACAACATGGCGCAACTAATAAAACTACCTTCTGTTAATGCAACTTAGTTGGAGCTAAAACTGGAACCCAGATTTTTAATTCTACTCCAGCACTATGTCCACTTATGTATGTGAGAAAGGAAGACTTGCTTTTACCAACAATTTATTGAATTCCTTTTAGTAAGGACACTGCTCCTTGGCTTCCTGTCCCTGATCTATCATGTGGGTCCATGAGTTTGTGTTATTTCTGCAAGGATGGGAGTTGGGGTGAGGAGAAGGCTCACTCTGAAATGCTGTATGTTGTTGAAATGTCTTAGTTCTGTCAGCCACAGAGCAGCTCAGAAATTCCTGCGCCGCGTGTGCACATGTCTGGAGCAAAATGAGTGTGTGAGTCTGATGTTAGGGTTATGATCATAATCACAGCAAATAACTACTTTGTATCTTGTGTTTCAGCTCTGAGCTATCAGGTTTCCTGTTACCCTCTAATGGCACCTTGCCAGCACGCCAGGTTCAAAATGGTACCATGCAATGCTGTAAGGTTGCATCTCCACTTTTGTAACAGATGTGACACTTGTCAAATAACATGCACGGCCCTTCAGTATCTCCCAGTGACTTCAGCCTGAAAGGACAGGTTAAGAGATGATCACTCTTGGAAGGGAGATATTTTGTCTGCTAAATGGTTTTCGCTGAAACAATCAAAGCTGGCAGGGATGAAGCAAGAAAAGTGCTGGAGTTTATATTCAATCTAGCTTGGGTTATAACTACATGTAGGAGAAAATGCGTTCTAAAGATGACTATGAGGGTCTCGATTTTAATGCATGAAAGAACAGCATGCTGTGCAGCTGGCAGAGCTGGGCCACATTGAGCTCAGACCAAGGGACATCAGTTCTTTCCATGTGTCTATATTCAGTGCCTGCCCTTGAATCTTTGTATCCAAGTGTGGTGGACGTCATCTTCCCAATTAAGACGTGAGTTCCACGAAGGCAGAGAATTTCAGCCTTTTTGTTAACTGTCATTTCTCCAGTGTCTAGAGCAGTGGCTGGCACAGAGTAGATGCCTATAGATTTTTGTCACCCAATGGACAGGCACAAGACGCCATTGGGTGCTTACAATATTGGAAAGGGAAAAGATGTAATGCACAAGAACTAATTATGAACACCTCGATTAAAAAAAGTATAATCCCTCTGCAATTACAGCCTTGGTTTTATGTGTCGTTTCCAAAACTTTAAACTCTGCCATCATTCATACAGGACAAGTTCCTGCTCTTAAACAACACAACAATGAAATGATTATCCTGACCCTTCTGATCACACTCCGCAATCTGGTGGCCCACAGCTGGGTTTTTGCAGCTCACACATGTGAATTTGGCCATTTAAAATATAATTAAATTAGTTACCAACATTTAAAAGCTGGGAGATTTTATATTAAAATATGAATTTCTGGCTTTCCCTTAATAATCAAAAGGCACCCATTTTCCTGTCGGGCAACAGTTGGCTGGAGCTGAGAAGCTGATGTCCCCGTGAGATGAGGCATGTGCACCCCAATTTGTTCCAGTCCTTAATTGACTCATTTTACTTACTCTTACGACCCACCCACCCCTGAGGACTTTCAAGTTTTCTGCTGGGAGATCTAGGCTGTTGTGTAAGGAGAAGAGGTCTGTTAAGTTCTGTCCATGTGAGTTTTGGGTCTGAGACAATGTAGAAAAATGTATCCTTAAGGACTTTGATCATTTTTTTGAGGATAAAGAAAACCAGCATGATTTCAGGTATGTGTGACATTAAATTTTCAAATCAGTAAGAGCAAGCTTGAAAACTTTCATAAGGATCTATGAGACAAAATCAGAGGGCAAACATTCCTTGGAGCACCTTGAGGTCACAGCCAATGTTAACTTCCAGAGAGTTTTTTTAATGACAAAGAAGCTGATTTGTTTCAGAAACAGATGCCTTTTAAAATTTTGATTTGAATTTTTTAAAAATATGTTTAATGCCATTTTTATTATTTTTGGATGAGAATTTGACCTTGCCAGCTGCGGTTGTACCTGTCATGTTTTTTCCCCCACCCTCAACACTGTAACCCCTGTCAGTGACAGATGATCCACCATGTGGGACTCAGTATTAGGTTTCAGAGTTCAAATGAAAAGTGTTGCAGAATTCAGCAGAACTTTGACACTGGAGTGGGCCACAGTTTTAGGAAGAGGCTTCAGGGAGGAAGGAAGCTGGGTTCTGAATTGCCAGGACAGCACAGGAGTGCATGAGTGGAGGACAACAGGGACAAGAGGGAGGAGCTTGGCATTGGCACTGCACCTGGCGGGCATTTGGAAAACCTGCTTTCTAAGCATTAGAGGCTGAAACCCAGGAATCAGACTGTCTGCTTTCAAATCCCGCTTTGCCTCTTGCTGTGTTACCCTGGACAGGTCACTTACCTTTGCCGAGCATCAATTTCCTTTTGTGAAAGACAGTTCCTACCCTGTAGGTTGCTGTGAAAATTCGATGAATCTAAATGCACACGCTACACAAAAAAGAGTTCATGGAACACCATAGTGCTCTATCAGTGCTTGCTGCTATCACCAGGGCCGGACTGTCGGTAGATGTGGAGGGCAGATTTGTCTTGGGAGCAGCGGGAGAATGAAGCTTCATACAGTTATCTAGAATTCTGGGATCCGATCCTCCCTCTGAGCTGCAGGTAAGACCTTGATACAATTTTGTTGCCACAAAAGGTCTGCCACTTTCTGGAAGAAAAGGACCTAATCTTAGGGTCTTTTGTACCTACTACAAGGTAAATAAAATACTTGGCACATACAACTTACTCACCAAATATTTGCTAGTTGGTTTGATTTAAAGACCCCATTCCTACCTTGGATTGGTTAGGTCAAATTTTTCAAGAGGATGCAGAAATCCCAATTCTTAGGCAAAACTTTCCCATTTTTTTTAAAGTAAACTTTGCCTGGGCTAAATAAAACACACCCACATGCTGCATTCAGGCAGTGAGCTGCTAGTGTGAAACATCTAGGCTAGATTTTTGTAGCAGACACTGTTGGTGCCCCTCAGGCCTTGTCACTTCAGGGCCTTCAGGAAGTCTAAGCTCCTGCATCCCTTTGCCTGGGGTCTTTCTCAGGCTGCAGCACTGACTGGGCTCACATGCAGGGAAATGATGCTCTTTGGAAGCAGCCCACATTCATGAATGATGAAAGCTGGTGGACAAATACCCCAGCTCCCTCCCCTCTTGGACAGGACAGTTCCAAGAAGTGTATGCATTCTATACTTGCTCCCAGTGTTCCCCACCAGTGCTGAGCCCCAGTTTGATTTGCTTGATAACACTCTTTATTGGCTGCTTTCCTTTCCCTGTTTTACTCCTCCATTTACCATCCTGTTTTCTGGGGCCACTTCCCTGCAATCTGCACGTGAATCCTCATCTTGGTGCCTACTTCTAGGGGAACCCAAACCAAAATAATTATCTTAAACACCTGTCACTTGGAAAAACAGGGTCTTCCAGAGTTATCTAGCAGGTGGCACTGGCCAGGTGTTGCAAAATGGAATAAATTTAGGCACCAAGGATCTCTTTGGCGCCAAAATAAAGTTTCATGATTGGTCTAAGGTCTTAGACAATCCCTTGTAATTTTGGAGTGGGGGAGGGGGGATCTTTTTGATTCCGGTGCATTCATTTGCATTTAAATTTGAAGTTAAGGCTTTTAGAAACTTTTAATTTCTATTTAATTATAAGAATTTCACTGCAGGGTATCTATCTGATTTAAAAGAATAATTAAAATTAAGTATAGCTGCGGTGATTTGCCACAGTGTATGGCTGTCCTTCAGGACGTTAAGCAATAGCAAATTATTTGTGGCTGGAGGTGCTCTATATGTAAATTCCCACAAGAATAGAGTTTGGTGATAGAGAAATTTAGATTATGGAAATCACACTGCAAGTTTAAACATCAGTGCCTAATAAATGCTTTCGTTGTTACCATTACTTCTCTTAATATCCTCAATTAAATGATTTAAAATAGAACAACAGATAAGCAAGATCAATTAATTTTATAAGATGATCAAAGGAATGTGGTTCGGCATTGTAAAAGCTGTAAACGTGATAATGGTTCTATCAGAGAGGAAAAATAACTTGAAGTGGCTCAAACCTTATTCGTTTATGCTCAGAGGGGCTTTATTTGTGATTAATCAAATTGTCTTTTGTAACAGGGAGAGTTTTAGGATGTGGCCCATTAATTTTAGAAAAAAATAATTCAGACATTAAAATAGATGCTATCCTCAGATGGTTATATGTCAACCATAATAAGTGATAACAACCATCAAAATATCTTGAGCCTGTAACCTGTTGGAAGGAGGCTTCGGCAGGGGCCGGGGAGCTGCCAGTGGCAATAACATTGATCCTCCTGAGCACTTAGGGAGGGGGCCCTAACTCAGCTTCTGTGTCTGCGGTCTAGGCTGCAGGCCAAATAGAAGGTACAAAAACAGCCAGAGCTTCTCTGCGTAGATGAAGGATGCGCCGGTGGGAATTTGAGAGTGGCAGAGTGAAGAGAAGGATCATTTTTGAAAGGCTACGTTTATCTGCAGTGTGTATTGAGGTTAAGAATGATTCAATTATTTATACCCCCCTGCCTTTCAAAAAAAGGAATGAAGGTAGCTTACCCCTGCCCCTGCCCAAAAGGACAGAAACGTAGAAGAACATAAAAAAACCAAAGCTGAGACATACAAGCGTGATGCGTAATGATTATGGTGGTTTGAGCTAATCCAAGGGAAAATGTTTGCAACTAAAAACAAATTTTGGCTCTGAGCTTCCTGGCAATCCAAGCAAAAAGAGAAGCATGGTGAGTTATTACCTCTTATTATCTTATTTAAAATAAAAAAGAGAAGATCTTTAATTCCTAGGAGGATTTTTTTTTTTTTTTGCGAGAGTCAGAAAGTGAATACAATCATAGGGGTTAAAAAAAAAAATCAAGGTTACAGAGTATGAAACACAAAAAGAGTTACTCTGTACGTTACCCTGGTTCATTTGGACCAGAAGTCTTAGGTCTGATAGGAGCAAATTATCAAGTGTGAGAAAACATCTGTCTTAGGATGTCAGTCCCAAAGGCCAGAAATATCACCACAAATCTAGTTTTTTCATAGACAATGTTACGTTGGTGTTGTGTAATGAGGGATAAGTACCTACTTAGCCAGAATGGGGCTGAGTGATCAAACACTGGCTTCACAACTTTCAGGGGCAGTCTGTGATTTTGAGAAGAGAGAATAAGATAGGCTGGGAAGTAGGGGGCGTCAGTGCTACCAACAAGTAAGTGGCTTTCTGTCAGGGAGCTCTCTGCAGAAACCATGGTTGGCTTTCCCCACCACTGAAAGGCTGAAGCTCAATTTGCTAAGTGGCTCATGAGCTGTGGCCTGCCCTGCATTAGCACAGCTCTTTGGGGCTTATTGAAAGTACTTTGGCAAGCTCGCTGCTTATCCAAGCCACCATGTTCTCTTCCTTTGCTGAAATTCCTGAGACTAATCTCTTGTGGCTTTCAGGTCTAATAGCAGAAAGGTAGGGCTATGGGCCAACTCCCATGGGAAAATCAGCAGGGGAGAAAGCTCTTGGGCTCAGCTGTTATTTAAGATCCTTGAAAGGTAGCTGTGCCAAGGCATTTTCCTGACCAGTGGTGACCCCTTCTCCAAATCTCAAATACGATTCCTGCAAGAACTTACCATTCTCTCCACCTTACATTACATTATTTCTGGATATGATACAAAGAGGTTGGGTTTTGGAGACAAACTTGGGTCCACATCCCCTTTTGCCTCTTATTGGTCATGAGATCCTGGGCAAATAATCTAATTTTGTTGAATCTCTATTTTCTCATCTGAGAAACAAGTCTCTCTGAGCTAATATTCATAAAGCTTCAAGATCCTCGATGTTCGTGTATAGAAACCATTCTCATGTCATAGTTTCATTTATAAATAGGTGATAGGCCCTGTTCTAGGTGTTGAGAGTACAGAGGGAATAAAATACAATTCCTTGAAGAACTCCAAGTCTACTGTGGCATGTGCCATGATGGAAGTATGTGCTGACTTTGCCCTAGAAGGAGGGGGTCCAGCTTGGCCATCTGCACAGTGGCGGGCGCTGTTAACCCAATGATCGGGACTGGAATCAAAAGAGCCAGGCTCCGACTCCTTTTTCCTAGCTTCCCAGGTCAAAGGTATTCATCTGTATTTTTAGTTGCTTCATCTACAGAAGGAAGGAGGCCTGATCTAAAGGTCATTTGGGTTCCTGCAGATGATTAGCCACGTGGAAGCTGCAAGATAGATATGAGAGAATTACATCACCCAGGAAGACTTGAATGTTAGGAAGTTCACCCAGTCTCCATCCACCCTGGATCTCTTCTACAAGATCCAAAGGGTTTCCATGAGCTGATCCCTGTTACCCAAAACAATGTGAAGAAGAAAGACAGAGGACATAATGTATTCCTGTAAAACAGTTACTAACCTTGCATTGATGATCCATCAGTATGGAGGAGCCCATCCAGCCCAGCCACTGCGATTTAGTTCAAGGAAATTGAACAGGGCAGGCATCCTGGGCTGCTATGATGGCTGAGTGAACTGAGTCACAGTCACTCTGCCAAGCCAGTGGGTGTGTGCTTGAGCTGAAGCACTAAACTTCATCAGCAGTGTAATTCCATTTACGCTATTACATAATTAAATTGAGACTTGAATTGTGCTTTTTAAAAGATTATGTGACCATATGTAGCTTGAACAAGCGCCAACTTCGAGAAAAGTGGTCTTTTTACAATCCCTTTCTATTAGGTTAGGACTCTGTTATTTCTTGTTTCATTCCCCCCTCCATCCCCAAATTTGACTTAAACCGAGTCAGTAGTTAATAAACTGATATGATTGCAGGTAAAATATTTTTATTTTAAAATATGCTTTCAGTAGGCTTTCAAACAGAAATAAAACCTTGCAGAATCCAGATCATGTATCAAGCATGGAATAGCTGCATTCCCATACTCTGAGAGAACAATGTACACTAACATTTCAAATGAATTTTTTTTCAAATCAGGTTTTAAACAGAAAGTTTTAGTGTCAGTACTGAGTAATTTAATTAGCAAATGGTACACTTAATTCTCAAAATAAGTCAGGTTAAAGAAAATGAGATCTTATGTCTAGCATAAAGCTACTCCTTTTTGAGAAATTATTTAACACTTGAAAGAATATATCTCTTGTACGCAGTAATATTAGGGAACTCAATTCCGATATGGAAATCAAACCAGGAGAGAATTTTTATGGCAATTAATTTAATAAATGAAAAGTACTAATGGCTTTAAGTGAAATCCAGACATTATTTTGAAAAGTTAATAAGAAAAATAAGCGTACTTGTAAGCCTAAGAATAATGTGACTAGTTTTTGTTTTTTTTTTAATCAAAGTAAACTGTTCCACATAAAATCCAGGCTAGTCTATGCATATGCAACAGCCCTGATTAAGATGCGTTAGAAAACCCAAATGCCATTAGATAATGAAACTGATCAGAGATATTTTCTAGTGCTTCAATTAATACCCTGGTGGTTAAACTGTAATGACTAAACTCAACTGGAGTCAAATCCAGATGTGAATTGTACTTACCGACCTCAGGGTCACTGCTTAGTGGATTGGTTTTGAAATACTACAGCACTAAATTATAATAATTGTTTTGTTTGAAAGTTCTTTTCTTTTTCATTGATAACCAAAATAAGTGTTCCCCTAAGCTCAAACATCAGCATAGAGCACAGCAGGGCATTAACACCTTCTAGCCTTGCTGTGTGTCTAGCACATAGTAGGTGCTCGGTAAATATGTGCTGGGTGAACACATAAAGAGTATGTTCAGAGAATTTATCTGATCTTACCTAAAACATTATGCTCTTTCTTTGGAGATCTTAAAGTCAGCTGGCTTGCCTTGACTGGTGTCTGCCATAAGTCAATCTTGGTTTTAATTAAAGAATTTTGAAGTAGAAGTGGACACACAATAATACTTTTTATTTGTGAATTTCTAAAAAAAGAAAGTTCAGTTATTTAATTCTCACAACAACCCTATAATCTATTATCCCAATTTTACATAGTGAGGTTAAATAACTTGAAGTTTGCACGTCCAGTATGTGGTAGAATATTTGAATGCAGTCGGCCTAGATCCTAAAGCCATTCTTTCAGCCTTGACATCGGGGGTCCACAAACGATGCCTCAAGGGCCAAATCCAACCTGTTTTTGTAAAGCAAGTTGTATTGGAACACAGCCCCACCCATTCATTTGCATATTGTCCAAAGCTACTTTCCTGCTACAACCTGACTTGAGCAGTTGCAACAGATACCACACGACCACAAAGCCCCAAGTATTGACTATCTGACCCTTTAATAAAAAACATATCAACCCCCGCTCTATACTATTTACTTAAGAGGAAAAATAAGTCATGGGGACTGCTCAGATAAAGTTTGTGTTCAAAAAAAACCTTCCATGGAAGTCAGCCAGAATCCACTGACAGAAAGAACAATGTTCATAACCCAATTCAAGGCAGCGTGGGATGGTAGAAAGAAGAAAACGCTTTGAGGCCAGGCCAGGTGTAAATATTAACTCCACCAGTTAATAGTTATACAGATGTGAGTAAATTGTATCTTTTTTTCTAAGTCCCAATTCTCCATCTGTAAAAGTGGGCTATTTATACCTCCCATGCTGAATTGTTTTAGGGGATTAAATAGGATAATTTATGTTAAAGGCTTAATGGAGTGTCTGGCACATAGTAGCTGGTCAATAAATAAATGGTAATGAATAAACAAGGATTTATCATTGCATCTCTTTTTGTCTACATCTGTCTACATCCATATATCTGTTATCTAATGTAGGATGTCAGAATCACTGAACTGCAGTTGTTCCAGAGCGTTCATGAGAACTGAAACATTTGGAGGAGCTGTCAACCACATCATAAAACTCTTCTTTCCAAGGGTACCACAAAAGATTGGTGGTCTGGCCTTCTAGTCCTTGCTCTGGAGAGAAGTCTACTAGGGGACTGTGTTTAAACTAAGGTCAGGCAAAATAGAGCTCATTCCACACTCCTAGATGTGACCACCTCATGTGACTATTGTCCCCATGTACTTCTGATAAAGCTCACCCTGAAATAATGTGATTTCCCCTCACAGTGTGCTGAGGGGGGCCACAGAAGGCATCTGAGAGGCTTTCATTCCTCCAACTTCTGTGCTTCTTGGGAGTATACCTTGGACATTTCCAGTTGTGCTCCTGTGCCTCCTCCTTGGTCTCCAAGCACCAGCATCTATTAGTGGATGTAGTGCAATAGCTGCCACCAAAGCCCCTGAACAGTTTGCACACAACTCAGCAGCCAGAGGGATCCTTTAACCACATATGTTAGATCTTGTCACTCTCCTGAGCAAAACCCTTCTGTAGCTCCCTATTGCTCTCTAAGCAAAAGCCAATTCCTTACAAGGATGCATAAGGCCCAACACCAACGGGGCTCCACCCCATTGCTTCTCTGACCGCTTCTCTTTCTCTGCCCTTGTGCTCACTTTATTTTAGCTGCAATGGCCCTCTTGATGTCTCTTGAATGAGCCAAGCACACTCTTACTTCAGACACTGTGCACATGCTGTTACCTCTTTGCAGAACTCTGCTCCCCTAGCTATCAATATGGCCACTCTCGGCCGTCTGCCTCCCTCTGTCCTAAGCCACTGTCACCTCACATTTACTGCTTTCCCTTTTCCTGCTTTGTTTTTCTCCTAAGCATTTATCCCTACGTAACACACTGTGTATTTTTACTTAATTACCTTGTTTATGTCTGCTTCCTCTAACAAGAATCTAAGCTCCTTGAGGTCAAGGCCTTTCTGTCAGTTTTGTTTACTGCTGTATCTCTAACATTTAGAGCCCTGACTGGCACATAGTAAATGTTCAATAAATATTCATGAAGTGGGTAGATAAAATTATAGTCCTAATAACTGAGTGAAATACTCCAGCCTTCATCCTTAGAAAAGTATTTCCATGTGGAAAAACATGCGGAGTACCAAATGTCACAAACACAGAAATCATGGGACAGTATGAATTCCCGAGAAAATAGCAAGATCATGCTTGCTCTATGTGTGTGGCTTCATTCCAAAGAGACCCCTGTTCTCAATTCAAACTCAAATGGTGTCTTTTTGTCTCCTGGCATTACCTTGTCAGGTGAGGCATCCTTTGTGAGTAAGAAAGTGTCATTTGTAAGGGCCTCACAGAGCCTTGGAAGTCAACAACTACTAGATGTTTCTAGTAAATACATGTCTTTGTGCTGGCAAAGCCAAGTCATGTGACACTTCTTTCCAGTAACTGATGAAATGGCAATTACATTTTCCAAGTTGCATTTATTCAGAAGAAAATCACAGCAGAAATTCAGTATCACTAGAGAGACATGAAGTTCTTTGTCAAAATGATGATGATGATGATGATGATGATGGTGGTGGTGACGGAAATGATGACAGTACCTAAAAGTTTATTGAGTGCTCACCTGAATGTTTTTCAACTCTTGTTATACCATATAAATTTTAGGATCAGCTTGTCACCTTCTGAGAAAGAGCTGTTAGAATTTTTCTTGGAATTGTATTGAATTTATAGATTTATTTAAGAGTGATTGCTACATTTACGATATTGAACCTTCCTTCCAAAAACATTTTGAATTTATTTAGACATTATTTTATGATCTTCTATAAAATTTTATAATTTTCATTGTAAAGGACTTATACATGTTGGGATATATTTAATTCTGGGTACTTAGAAATTTATGTTGCTATTACAAATGAGGTTTTTTAAAATTACATTTTTGATAGTTCTATAGACATCTCACTGCTTTTATATTGCTCTTTTTGTACTTTCTTATAGTTTATTATAAGAGTTCTTTAGGATTTTCTATGTAGACAATTATATTAATAATGCACACGAGTAATGTGATGTTATTTCTGCCTTTAAAATTATTTTACTTTCCTATTTGATTTATTTTATTACACTTTCTAGAACCACCAGAACAATGATGAATAAAAATGGAAATAGAGATCACTTGTGTCTTATTACTGACTTTGAATGTAATACCCCTCAAGTTTTACCATAACATATGGTGTTTGCTATGAGTTTTTGGTACATATGGTTTATCGAGGTGAGAAAATCCCTTCTATTTGCTGTTTGCAATTGCTTTTGTCATGAATAAGAATTGAGTTGAACTGGAATTTTCTTTCTGCATTTATTATTTTCTTTCTGCATTTCTTTCTGCACTTATTATTCTGAATGCATTAATGTAATTCACCACACTAACAGATTAAAAAAACAAGCATAATCATAATAAATGGAGAAATAAAATTCCACTGAAAATTAAACCTAAATTCACGAGTAGGATATTTCCATGGTTTTACTTTTAAATAGCGTCCTTGTCTTGTTTTGATGTCAGTTGGAAAACCATCTTTTTCTGTTCTGGAATATAGATTGTATATAACTGGGGTTATCAGTTCTTTGATGATAACACTCACCTAACAAGTCATCTGAGCCTTGTGTTTCTGGAAAATGGTTTGTGACTACCGATCATATTTATTTAATGTACTATATAAGTTTTCTATTTCTTCCTGAGTCAATTTTGATTATTACATGTTTCTACAAATTTTCCATTCCGTCTGAGTTTTTACATTTATTCATATAAAGCTGTTCATGCCTTTCTCTTATTATTTTTAAAAGTTCTATTGCATTCATGATTGTGTTTCCTTTTTGATAATATTGTTCATTGGACCTTCTCTCTTATTTTCTTAACGAATCTTGCTAGAGTTTTGTCTGTTCATTTGTTCAAAGAGACAGCTTTTAATTTTGCTGATCAAACTATTTTGTTTCCCATTTTATTAATTTCTGTTGTTATATCTTTCCTCCTGCCATCTTTAGACTTGCTCATTTCCTAAATTCTTGAGTTTGATAATTAGCTTGATAATTCTTCTATAATATGTAACTTCAGTGCTACAGTTATTTCACTTACTATCATTTTGCCTTTGTAGTACAAGCTTCAAAAACTAATCTTTTGTCATTCAGTTCTAAATATTTCATTATTTTTACTATATTTTATTTCCTGACTCATGGCTATGTAGAAGGTTTTGGCTGTTTTTATTGTTGTTTAATCTCCAAATACATGCAAAGATTGGCTTTTTATAACTTAGTTGTATTATGGTCGTGGAATATGGTCTCTATGTAGTTTACCAATTTTGCTCCCCAAACTTCTTGAGATCTACTTATAGATTTTCTTTCCCCAAGCTATCCCTTAGTAGCAGGGTTCTTTGAGTGGCAAACTCTACCTTTATTGAACAACTTTTATTTGATCCTCTTTTAAGTAATTAACTGTGTATATTTTGAATATTAGTTTCCTTCAAAACTTGAAGATATTATTCTGTTGTTTACTAGCCTTGATTGCTTCAGGCAAGCCTATTTTCATTTTAATTGCAGTTCTTTTTTCTAAGATTTTGCTTTCAGGATTTTTCCTCTGTCTTTGGTATTCTGTACTTTCATTACCATATGTAGGAATATGGATTTCTTCAATTTATTCTCAATATTTAATGTGCTTCTTTTATTTAAGGACTCATGACTCTTCAATTCTAGGAAATTCTCAGCCTCCATCTATACTTTAGTTATGATGTTCTCCCCCATTTTTCCTATATTCATCTGTGAAAAACACTAGTGAGCCGTAAGAGTGAGCTGAGACAGTTACTCAGAATGGAGTGTGGAGACATAGAAAAACAGATCCCATGAAAGACAGATTCAGAGGATAGAGTCAGAGTCACTCTATTCTGAGTAACTTTCTCAGATCTCTCTTATGGTTCACTAGTGCTCGCCTCAGTGGTATTTAATTTGCAATTTAACTAGTCTTTTAAATTTTATATGTCAATGAGTATATGTCAATGAGTATATTTTTCATAAATATGAAGTCATTAATCAGATTATTATTTATAATTTAAAAATTTAGGCCAGGCGCAGTGGCTCACGCCTGTAATCCCAGCACTTTGGGAGGCAGAGGGAGGTGGATCACCTGAGGTCAGGAGTTCAAGACCAGCCTGGCCAACATGGTGAAACCCCTTCTCTATTAAAAATATAAATATTAGCCAGGCATGGTGGCAGTTGCCTGTAATCCCAGCTACTTGGGAGGTTGAGACAGGAGAATCACTTGAACCCAGGAAGCGGAGGTTGCAGTGAGCTGACACCATGCCACTGCACTCCAGCCTGGGCAACAGAGCGAGACTCCGTCTCAAAAAAAAAGAAAAGAAAATTTGGAAGCTGCCTAAACGTTAAAAAATTATAAGCTAAATTACAATGTATCCATGTGATAGATAATTATATAGTCATTTAAATTAAAATTAGCATGAAAAAACAGTAAAATAAAACATGAAATAAAAATATATAAAATTATACATGTGCAAGAGCACATATGTAAAAGTGAACACATAAAAATAGTTGAATTAGGGTGACTTTATTGCAGATAATCTGATCTTTTTCTTCTTCCAACTTTTCTATAGTTACGTTGTATTATTTTTTATTATTTAAAATAGTTCCTTAAAACATTTATCTTCCCGAAAGAGCATCTGGGTAAAAACTTTGAATATGAGGTCAGAATTAGCCTTTGCTTAAATATGTCACTACTGTTGAGGATTTCTAAAAGCAGAAATTCATTTCTGGATACCGGTTGATATTCAAAATCATGTTAGTATTTTTGAGTTCTTAGGTATTCTTTCTGTCCCAGAGTTGAGTTCAGAAAATTGAAATCTACGTGCTTGCATGTGTCATGGCTAAGATGCCACTAAATTTGTTTCTTGCTTCTCTTTCAAACATAGTTAATCGTTGTATTTTGCTTTGAATATCATCAATTAGGAAGTGCAAACTGCTTTTCCATTCTGAGAACTGTACATTATTTATTTATTTATTTATTTATTTATTTATTTTGAGATGGAGTCTTGCTCTGTCACCCAGGCTGGAGTGCAATGGCATGATCCTGGCTCACTGCAACCTCGACATCCCACGTTCAAGCGATTCTCCTGCCTCAGCCTCCCAAGTAGCTGGGACTACAGGTGCACGCCACCATGCCAGGCTAATTTTTGTATTTTTAGTAGAGACAGGGTTTCACCATGTTGGCCAGTTTGTCTCAAACTCCTGACCTCAGGTGATCCACCTGCCTCAGCCTCCCAAAGTGCTGGGAGTACAGGCATGATCCACTGCACCTGGCTGTACCTTAAAAAAAAAAAACTACAAAAAGCATGTTGCAAAGCATAGGCCACACTTAAGTTAATGAAGTCATTTTTTTAATAAAAGATAGTTTTACATTTTTAAGAAAACTCTTCATGGCTGTGAATTTGTTAATTATAGTCATTTCTTGCACTGGCCAAAGTAAGGGTTTTCCTTACCTTATTTGGGGCTAGAACTTGACATTCACAAAAGCTGTACATGGGCGGCTCTGAGAACATCTGCAGCATAAGCATAACCTTTGATTTGGTAAACTTCATTTCCTCCTTCCTCCTAGTGTTTCAACGGTGTTTTCTCTGCAGACTCAAAGGTGCCCCTTCCCAGTTATGTGTCCTACACTGGCACTCACTCACCTTATTAAACAACAGGATCACAGGGGCAGTAAAAATGGATAAAGAGAAAACCTCTCGGAAATTTCAGGATTTTTGACTCAGTTATCTGGTCTGGGTTCTTATTTTCAAGGTGTTCCTTTGGCTTTGTAAAATTCTCTGGTCAGACCATAATCCTTAAACACCGTGATCATCATAAATGCTCTTCTGTTTCCATTTACTCTGCAGAGGTCAAAAGATGCGGCTGGTTTATGAGTTTATTCTGCCATGTATCACTACAGGCAGGTCAGCGGGCCAGCCGGATGGATGGGCAGCGCTAACCTCCTCATTTATTACTCTTGTCAACTTGGAAGGGATTTTTTTTTTTTTTTTTTTACCTTGTGAAAGGCCCATCAGCAGTGAATCAGTGAAGTGAAGACGACAGTTGATTTGTGAATTTAGATTCTATAAAGTGACTCCGCTTTGGTGGGCTGTGTAGATAAAGCAACCGTCACGATAAGGTGACGAGTGCAATTCCACAAAACCAAATTTATTGCACATTTGAGGAAATCATCCTATTTTAAAATGCCATAAATTCTAAATTGAATATTACTTATTCCCATGAATTTTGATTTATATTTTGAATATTTTTAATGGGATGCTAAATAGCCTGGGCTGGAAGTTATGAGTTTATGCATTACTTCTTGTGGGCTATTGTGACTTTCTGCAGAATATATTGGCCATTCTTAGGATTTTATTTGTGTGGACTGTGGTGGGGGTGGGGGAGTGCATTCATGCACCTGCTGAGGGCGCCCCGTGGGTAATGATATGGATGCTGGTTATAAGAAAAGGAGCTGGCTGCAACCTTCCTCCCTCCAAGCAAGCCGTCTCACAAGGAGTCTTTTGCACCCACTCAGGCAAGGTTGAAATAGCAATAGAAGGGAACATGGAATCCCCCACTCCCATCAGATACCCTCAAAATCCCCTTTACTTCTCTGTAACATTTATTGCTGCAGTGATTAACTATTTCAATGGCTACTTATTTACAGCCCATCTCCACCACTGGACACAGCTGTAGCTCCACAGAGCCTGGAGGCAGGAGACCCACCCACCACCCCAATTATAAGGACAACAAACAACTCAGGATGCTTTAGGCCTTTTCCAGTTAACTCCATTTTTTTCTTTAACTGATAGTCAAAAAGAAAACCTTTTAATTTTCAACCCTGGCTGTTGAAGCACTGAAGAATGGGTACACCCAATTGCCTTTTACCAATGAGAAAAACCAGGAAAGAGTCTTCCAACCTATGATTGAAAACTGACAGCTTTGCAGTGCCCCTCCCAGGTAGAGGCCTTCAGGCAGCATTTACCCCATAGTGGGCGGGAAGATGGCCTGGTTGGAAGTTCATTAAGTGCCGGGTGGATGGCTTCCCTCTTCCCCTTCTGGGTCCAGATCTTACTTAGCACCTGGCATGGTGTGCAGCAGCCTCTGAATTGTCAGATGAAATCTTTGGGGTTTCTCCAGCGCAGACTGGAGATACCTTGTCATTATTCCTTGAGGGAAGTGGCTGGTCTTGAGTAAATAGAAGCTTCTCACCCATTTAGAAGGTTGAACAGAGCAGATGAGTGCCTGGTAGAGCCATGGAAATCTCCAAGTCTCTTGAATACTCTTAATATTACTGTGTTTTGAGCATGGGTGTTTTATAGACAGTGGAGTTAACATGGTACTGCTAAAAATGTTTTTAAATCTCTGTAAGGCAGACTCTTATAACCTCCAGGACCTGAGCCCTCTGAAGCCCCAAAGCCCCCATATAAATTGTGCTGTTCTTCTCTGCATTTTTACTGTGGTTCCTCTTTCCATGGAGTATACAGAAAAAGAGAAATACACAAATAGGCTTTTATTTTTTTTAAGGTAGGGGGATGATTCCCTTCTCTCTGACCACCATACCTACCAAGGATGTCTAGCTAAATCTGGATAAGTTAAGTGCACAAATAACGAACTCCACATGTGACTTCATTGGCTGAGACCTCAGCTGCGGCCATCTGCTGAAATATTTCCAAGTGGTTTCTCTAGGGAGCCTGGGCTTCCTCACAACATGGTGGCTGGGTTCCAAAAGTGAGTGTTCAGAGAGAGGTAGGGATGGGGGTAATGGAGAGGAAGAAAGATAAACAGAAACAGATAGCACTGAACGCTAGGCAGAAGCTGTATTCTTTTTATGACTTAACCTCGGAAGTCAGAGAATCCCTTTTGTCATATTCCATTCATTAAAAGTAAGTCATGGCCCGATGCCATGGCTCATGGCTGTAATCCCAACACTTTGGGAGACTGAAGTGGGAGGATTATTTGAGCCCAAGACTTAGAGATCAGCCTGGGCAACATAGTGAGACCCTGTCTCTGCAAAAATAAAAATAAACATTTAGCCAGGCATGCTGGTGCACACCTACAGTCCCAGCTACTTGAGAGGCTGTGGTGGGAGAATTGTTTGAGCCCGGGAGTCGAGGCTGCAGTGAGCCATAATGGTGCCACTGCATTCCAACCTAGGCAACAAAGCAAGACTCTGTCTCAAAAAAGAAAAGTAATATAAGTCACTAAGTCTGACCTACATTCAAGGAGAGAGAAATTAGACTCCACCTTTTGGAAGGAGGAAGGCCAAATAATTTGCAAACCTTTTTAAAAACTGCCACATAGGGTCATTGTGGGGAGCAACCTTACCCTGTTGGTTGTGAGATCTGCTTCTGTGTGGTGTCCAAGACCCTGCAAAACTCCATCAGCATCTTTTGAAACCACCCAAGGACAGTAGGTTTTTGGCAAAACTTCTTTCTCACAAAGACAGGTGTTCATAGCATCTCCTGTAATGTCATTTTCTTGGTTATAGAAAGTTTGGGAGCAAAGTTCACGAGCAAATCTATGGCCACCTCATGCCATTTAATTATTTCTGGAACATTACTCCTGGGGGGAGGTATAGGTAACCATGCTGCCTCCTCTGCTTGCAATATCTCTGCCCCTTTTTTGTGTGTGCTTGGCAGGCTCTATTCATCCTTTAAGGCCCACACTTCAAACCTATCCTTTTTTTAGAGAGATAGAGATAGGATCTCACTCTGTTGCCCAGGCTGAAGTGCTGTAGTACGACCATGGCTCACTGCAGCCTCAACCTCCTGGGCTCAAGCAATCCTCCCACCTCGGCTTCCCTAGTAGCTGGGACTACAGATGTGCACCAGCACAGCTAGCTAGTTTTAAAATATGGGGTAGAGACAAGGTCTTGCTATGTTGCCCCGGCTCGTCTCAAACTCCTGGGCTCAAGTGATCATCCTACCTTGACCTCCCAAAGTGCTGGGACTACAGGTGTGGAGCCACTGCACCTGGCTGCATGTCCTCTTGGAGATATTCTAGGGTGCCCCCAAGTGGAGTTGGTTTGTCCACAGTCCATTATTTGCATGTCCATCACAGCACCAAAGAGTCTATCTATCATCTTGTCTTCTAGACAACGAGTTTCCCTAAGGGAGGAATCTTGTCCTATCCTCACCCTCAAATATAGCATTTAGAATATGCTAGGTGTTTATATTCCATACATATCGGTTCAGAGGAGCTTGGAAAAATGGACAATTGTTTTAGGCTGGCATCTTCCAACACGGGATGTGTGCAAGCTGAAGTTCGTGAGATCCTACAAAAGAAGGTTTTGTGTTAAATAAGTTGAACGAAATCTGCTTGTTTTAATTTCAGTCTCAGAGGCTCATATCAACACTTGAATGGAGCCAGTGTGGTGTAGGGTTTTAAAAATGCGAGCTCTGGGGTTAGCATTGATTTGAATTCTGGCCACACCCTTGTTCAAGTCACGAAACACATGTGCCTCATTTTTCTTAACTATAGGATAACAATCACGTTCTGAATCCTTACCTCATAGAGATGTTAATGTTGAGAGAATAAAATATTTCATGAAGGACACTTAGATGTGTTAGGAATTCAATAACTACTAGGTAATAAAATTGTCATTAAAGGCTCTGAGAAGTCCTGCAACAATAATCACAGTATTTTTCCAACTTATTTGATGGTGGAATTATTTTTTTTCACATCACACTTAATAATTTACATCCACATTTTGGGAAATGTGGCTGCAGAAGACTTGATAATATTGGAACACATTCTCTGCAAATTAGATGCTTCAAACCTAGAAAAATCTAAAGCTAGCATAATTCTTGAGGGGTTGTTGAAGGGATGAAGTTAGAATTAATGGTTAATGAATGAGTAGCTGGCAATTTTTCTCACTGATACTCTTCAATTGATGGCTGCTGTCCTTTCTGAGAATTCTTAACCTTGATGAAAGTGTTTCAGATGTATTTGACTGCACTTTTGTAGTAGCCAGCAACATGCAAGAGGAAATACAAGCACGTTGGGTGATCTTGCTGAGTCTGGCAGATACCTTCTACCATTCTTACATGTGCATTCAAGAAAAGGTGCAATGCTCCTTACAGAAAGAGCCCTCTGACTCCTGTGTGGAAAGGTGGCTTCTGCTTACAGAAATTTTGTTATTTGTTTATAGTTTGCCAGGCTGCTTCTGAGTTTGCTCAGCTCCTTGTGGAGACTTGAGGGTGTCGGGATTCCTGAATCCCTGAGTTGGTCTGGGCCCAAGGCAGCTGCTAAATAACTGTGGCTGTCTGAGAACTGAGTCAAGTAACATGGTTTTTACTGCCCCACAGCCATTTCTCCTTTTTCGTAATACATCACCTTGATCTTTCTTCGGGAAACCACTCTTTCCCCACTCCCAGGCCATGTAGCTTAGGTGGACCAACTCTACCCAGAGGTGGGCACATGACCCAGTTCTGGCCACAACACATCCAATCTCCTGCTTTAGAAATGAACCTGTGACTTAAGCCAGGTCAAGGGGGACGCCTAGGTGGAACTATTCAGAGACCCCAGGTGGTCAGACCCAGGGCAAGTGTAAGGCCTTGGCAAGAGCTGCCTTTTACCAGGGAAACCCAGACATCAAAACAGATTGAAACTCCATTGGATATAAAGTGGAGAAAGAGAAAATTTGCAATTACACACATTACAATTCCTTTCAGGAATGATAATTAATTCTATAACGGCTATCTTTTATTGGGTATTTACTATGTCCCAAGCTGGTACGTTTCCTCTATTCTAATGTACACCTCTTCCCCTTTGAACATTTCTGAAATCAGAGATATCAGTGTCTTTCAATTGAGGGCTTCTTACAACTGCCTCTAGGTAAGCAGTGGTTATGACCTTAACCAATACATCTCATTTCCATTTTTTATGAATGCCAAGGGTGATGTATGATTAAAATCTATGACTAAAGAAATCTTTAAAAAGATGTTTTCAACAAATATTCTGAACAACAGGCCAAGGATGATAGATAACTAAAATCTATGCTTATTTGCATCTTTTAAAAAAACTTTTCAACAAAGCATATGATAAGAAAACTTTGGGATATGGTTTGTCAGTGCTTTTTCCTTTTGGAGGGACAAAATAATATAGCATCCTACAATGGATGGCATCTCAGTTTCTACAAAACACGGGATTACCTTATTCATTCTTGGAGTCAGTACTATTTCACGTAAAGGAAACCATGGCTTGAGGAAGTTAGCTAATTGCTCAAATCCACCATCAAGCTCCAAGTGCTAAACCAGATAAAGCACATGAAACGGAGACAAATAAGATCAGTCCAAGACCCAAGTCATAAACGGACTTTGTTATTTGGGCAAAGAATTCTAATTTGCAGTAATAGGCAGAGCTCATCTTATTCTTTTATTGAAACAAAACATGCAATAAAAACTCCAACGTTTCTGTCTGTTCCCAAATCCAAACCTCCCCTAGCGTTGCTGCCTTAGATAACGCCGTCACAGTGCAGTAGCATTATGAAAAAGTTACTTGTAATCTACAGGATTAGATGAAAGCCGAGTTCCCAAGTCTGCTGTTTCTCTACCAGAAAATTGATACCAGGGACTTTCAGAGCTGAAAGAGACCAGTGAGCTTGTTTAAAATAACCAAGGACCCAGTTGCAACGATGTGGCAACAATTAGGATATGATTTCCTTTGGGGAAAAGTCACTCAGCTTATTTCAGCCAAATGTCCAAGTCGTTCCGGACATTTTTCTGTACAACGCACCCCCCGCTGGGTCCCCCACCAATTTTTGTAAATTAGAACCATCCAATTTGGCTTCAGAGTCTGCTCTGGGGGCACGAATTGGATTCTGGGATAAATTTTACTATGGAAAGAAGGGTTCTGGTGCAGCCTGGACTTTACTGATGGAGTGTAGGCAAACGGCAAGGGGGTGCTTTCTTCATGGGCTGCTTTGAAAACTGGCTTTCATGTGAATATCAGACGCTTTATGTCTTTGACTCGAGTGACCTCATCTACCAGAATGAAGTCATCTATCCCGCCAGGGAAGACAAACCTTCTTTCCAGAGAATCAATCAGCCCATCAAGGGTCCTCCTTACCTCCTTATCTCCAGCCAGTGAGCGAGTGAGCAGTTAAAAACCTGGCAGGCCCCAGAGAGCCCCCGTACTTCACGTTCCCTTAAATCAAAAGGGAACCCGAAGACTCTCAGGGAAGCACCAACTTGCTGCTGGGTGATCACAGCTTGACATCAGTTCAGACTTGGAGGATTGTTTCCAAGCGAGATATTTTTTGAGCACGAAAACCATGGCATTCCAGTGAACTTTAGGGGTTTCTCCTTCATGTTATTAAACTATTAACTCCTGCCAGATAGAAATGCTAGGCACATAATTGTTCGCCCAGCCTTTTCATCCCAAGCTATTGCACAACCCATAAACAGTCCAATTAGGAAACCAATTAAAACGAGAAAGAGGCTTCCTGAATTATCCAGCAGTTGGAGCAGCACTGCCTTTTCGTTGTCAGCCAGTGAAAGGTTTTTATTGCATCTGCTGAAGAGTTGAGCAAATTAAGGGAAGCGGCACAGCCGTGGGGCCCATGCCAGGCAGAGCAGCAGACAGAGCCCTTGGCCAGCTCTGAGACGCTTTGCGAGACCCCAAGGTGGGTATTCTAGAAGGAAGAAGCTTTGGCTTGCTTACTGGAACCAAGACAAAAATTCCAAATAAAATTCCAAATAAAAATGTAAATCGAGTTTATTCCTCGATTGTCACAGAGACTCTGGTGAATATGTTAAGTTTTCAGAAAGCGATTCTTTTCCTAGCAATGGGCTGCTTGCCTTGCATTCCTCAAGGCCTGCCCTGTGCCTTCCATCCTGCATCCTTCCACAAGGCTCTGAGTGGCTGTAGGACCCTCATATGACAGGAGGAGGAGGCTGACCTTGGCCAAGGTCACATATCCCTTCTTTTATCCATTCGAAAGGCTCTTGCTGTTGACCGACTATGCAGCAGACATAGCTGGGCCCTGGGGAGATGTGCAAGGCAAACACACCCAAGAGATTCCTGCCTTCACTGAGCATGCACCGCAGAGACACGCTCAGTCACTTCTCCCTGAGCTCTCGCAGCACCTCAGACATGCCTCTAGTTTAAGCCTCTACTTTTAAATGTAATCCCTGTGCATGGCACACCATAGGTACTCAAACAGGGGCTGGTGGAACTCTTGAGGGAGAGGGAGTGCCACTGATTCCTCTTCCTGAGATGGAAGTGTGCGTGCATCCGTACCAATGTGCATGCATGTGTGTGTTTGGGGGAAGACATAGTAAATAAGCTGAGTGTTTCTTGTTCTCCATGGTCTCAAGGCCTCTATACATTATTGTGGCCACTCAGAGCTCAACTGGTAGAGTTGACTTTTGACCTTGTTCCTTGCTACTTGCAAAGTTAGAAAAAGAAAAGTGCAATCAACTGACAGTGGATCTCTGAAATGCCAAGTGGCTGTACTCTAGAAAAGCCCCATTGAACTCTTTCATGGCACCAACTACATTCTCCTTTCTCCCTGAGAGATTTTGCCATGTCTCCTTTTTTCCTTTCTGGATTTTGACTCCTTGAAAGCAGACACAGAGCCTCCTTGTTGCTGCAGCCCCCATGACCCTGGTGCAGAGCCTGGCTCAAAGTGGCCTCTCACTGCCTCATTGACAGATGGACACACTTGTCTTGAATGTCCCTGACTTTCTCCACCAGAATAAGTTGCTCTTTTGAACCCATAACCTTCTGGTCTGTGTTGTATTTTAAACCAGAAGGGTGGTTTCAGGATTAGGAGTTGAGTCTGTAGCTGCAGCATCATTTTATAACAAATTAGACCTAATTCCTGATCCTCCTTGTGAAGTAACTTGGGCACATTGCATAATTTTCTTAGCCTCTATTTTCTCATCTATGAACCATGATTGATAATAGTACCTGAACCATATGCTGTAGAAAGATTTGATTGGTTAATGTGAGCAACATGCTCAGAACAAGGACAGGTGCATGCCAGGTGCTGCCTGAAATAAGCTGTTCTCATTGCTGTGCTGTGGTGCGTGTTCATGCTGTTGGCTTTCTCCTGGTGAGATGAGACCTTGGGCATGCAAACCTGCACTTGCCCCTTTTTGGGGACGCTGATGGCAAAACAGTTGGAAGGGACCTTGGGAGATTTCAGGGGCCTCTTATGTGTCCATGCTGGACACCCCTGGAGGGTTGGTCACCGTGTTTTGAGCATTTGGTCTTATATACAGCAAGCTTGTGCTTTGTGTTACCATATGTCCTGTCTCATCTAGCAAAATTGCCAACATTTGCCTGACTCTGGTGGCTAGAAGCCCAATGCCTCACAAGCCAAACTGTATGTACTAAGAGGTAGCATGGTAGAGTGATTCAGAGTATGAGCCAATCATGTTTGAATCACAGCTCTGCAGCTTACAAACTGTATGATCTTGAGTGAATTACTTAAACTCTTTCTGTCTCATTTTATTCATCCAAAAAATGGGTATAATAGCAACCTGGCACAGTGGCTCATGCTTGTAATCTCAGCACTTTGGGAGACTGTGGTGAGTGGATCACTTGAGCCCAGGAGTTCAAGACCAGTCTGGGCAACATGGTGCAACCCCGTCTCTAGTAAAAATACAAAAATTAGTTGGGCATGGTGGTGCATGCCTGTGGTCCCAACTACTTGGGAGGCTGAGGTGGGAGGATTGCTTGGGCCTGGGATGCCAAGGTTACCATGAGCCAAGATTGCGCCACTGCCCTCCAGCCTGGGCAATAGAATGAGACCCTGTCTCAAAAAAAATTTTTTTTAAAAGGGGCATAATAATAGTCCCTGCCAAACATGGTTTTTTGAGGATTAGATAAGTGAATATTTAGTAAGCTCCTTGAAAAGTGTCTACTATGTGTAAACCTATGTAAAAGTATGATAAATATATCATTTCTGATGACTCAGTGTTAGAAAGTTCTTTCTTCTATTAATCTAAAATTCATTTTTTTCTACTCACTGGAGGCTGGTAAAGTCCCTGGGTTTGAAAAGTCTTGGGTTTTGTGCCCATTATCACCTAGACTATTTCCCAGCCATGCTGTGTTGAGAAGTTACTTTTGTTCTCTGAGGCTTTATTTCCTCATCTATAAAATGGGTGCAGTCACCACAGTCCAGATTAGCATCCAAAACCTTGTCTTTAACCCAGCAGTGGTAGATCTTCTCTGGACCAGACTCATGTTAGCTTATGCTAACTAGGACTTGTGAGTCAGGCAGAATCCTAACATGTCACTTCATGAAGCTCAGGGCCACTGTCAAGAGGCCTGTAAACTTCAGAAAAATCCTAGAACAGCCAGGATGATCTTTCCAAAGCACACATTTGATGATGTCTGACCCTAGACTAAATAGCTGGCCATGAGTTACTCCCTCCCTCTCCTCCTGCCTCATCTGCCTTCATCCCCGGCTCTCCAGGCCCCACCCTGACTCAGTTGCATTTGCTCAGCTTGCTATGTTTTGTTGAGAGCAGTGTTTCACAACTGGGGGTGATTTTGCCACCTGAAGACACTGGGCAATGCCTAGAGACATTTTTGGTTGTTGAAACATGGGGAGGGGGTGCTACTGGATCTAATGATTAGAGACTAGGGATGCTACCAAAAGTCCTACAATGTATATGACAGCTCCCCCATGACAAAGAATTATGGGCCCCAAAATGTCAATAGTGCCAAGGTTGAGGAACTCTGGGCTGGATTCCGGCCCTTTCCAGAGAATTCTTCCCATCACCAATCCACTCACCTGTGCCTACCAGTATCAGTCAGGATAAGCTAGGTTATCTTGTAGTAACAAACATTCCCAAATCTTAACAGCTTAACTCCATAAATATTAATTCATTTCTTTCTAATGTTCTGTGTCCAGTGCAGGTTGGATGGGGGACTCTAGTCCACATGGTCCCTGAGGACCAGGCTCCTTTGGGACATTGCAAATTGCAGTGGTGGAGGGAAAGAGCATGGGAGATTGCTCACCAGTGTTGCTTTTGCTCATATTTTATTGGCCAATGGAAGTCACATGGCCACATCTAACCTCAAAGAGGGTGGAGAAGAGCAGTCTTCCTTTGGACCAGGGAGGAGAGAAACAGATTCTTGGTGAAGAGCCCTGATGATCACATCACACCTAGTTCAGTCTCATCCTTGGAGATTCACCTTGGATGTCATGGAGAAGCCTATCCCAATTGTCCTCCCTGGGTGTTGGGGGTACCCTTGCTCTGGGCTCCCGCCTGGGCTCATCCCATCATAACATGTGACACTCCGAGGCTTCCGTGTTGGGTGGATGGTGGGATTCTGGTTTACTACGGTGCCTCTGACACCTAACCCAGTGCTTGGCAAGAAGTAGAGCCCGGGAATGACTTTCAGAATTAACGGGCAACTGGTGGATGGATTCTCATCCTAGAGGAGATCTCAAGGAAGAGGAGGACTCTGAGATATGTGGCTGTGTGTCTGGCCCCAAAAGCTGATGGCATCAGATAGTGAAAGTCCAGCACCCCTGTCTCCACCACTGACTGAATCTGCAAGGGCATCAGAATTCTAGAACTGATATGGCCCATCGACTCCTTTCCTGGACCTGCAATGTGCTGTCTCCTTGTCTGTGTGTTTCCCAAGTTCCAAGCCTACCTCCTTTCTTTGGTGGATGAGCTCTTTGGCTAGATGTGTTTGTGTTGTTGACCTGACTGCATCAAGGTTCTCTCTGCCCCTTCTCCCACCCTGATGAGAATGGCTATCTAAGGCAGCATTTCCAAACCTGTCACTTACCTCAGACTGTCCCAAGTTTGGACATATCTTAGTCACACTCTGTCTATTATTTAATTAATATTTTCTTTTTAACTCAGCTCATATTTTTACCTAAAGAAATGTAGAAATGTATTTACAAACAAGTTCACACCAGTCTAAGATAGATGATAGATAAATAGATAGATAGATATCATTAGGCCCGGCACAGTGGCTCATGCCCACATGTAATCCCAATATCCCAAAGCTTTGGGAGGCTGAGGTAGGAGGATCCCTTGAGCCCAGGAGTTCAAGACCAGACTGGGCTATGTAGCAAGACCTCCATCCATATAAAAAAAATTTAAAAATTAGCCAGGCATGGTGGTACATGCCTGTAGCCTCATCTACTGTGGAGGCTGAGGCAAGAGGATCACTTAAGACCGAGAGCTCAAGGTTGCAGTGAGCTATGATTGTGCCACTGCACTTCAGCTTGGGTGACAGAGCGAGAACTTGTCTCTAAATAAATAAATTCAAATAGACATTATTGACCCCTTTGGGGAATTCTAGGGAATCCCTTTAGTATTTTCAAAACTGGCTACCCTTCTTGTATGACCTGTACCTCAGAGTACCCTGATAGTTGGTGAAGGAAACTTTCTTTTTTCTTTCTAGAAATGTTCTAGCTAAGAAATTAGAAAGAAATGTTGGAATTGGAACATCAATATCTTGCAACCACAAATGAATCAATGGATGTAGGCAATAATCATCAATTACCAGTATCATGAAAAGAGAGACAACAGACATTATATATACCTCCCAATGGAAGAATACAATGCTATTGATGAAATAATCTTGCAAAACATATTGAACTTGAATCTGACCAAGCCTCTAGACCTAACTATGAATTTACAGGCTATGCAAGGGACAGAGGGGCATGTTAAATGACCCACAGGATGCAGTCAGTAAATCCAGATTGTGGGAGATGCTACAAAACAGATGACCTGGCTTCCCTAATACAACCCTCCCCCAAGAAATTGCAATTTACAAGAAAGAGCCAGCGAGAGAGAATGCACCCAAATGTTAAAAGAGACATGTGGCGTAGAAAATTGCAAAGTATGGGCCTCGTTTGGATCTCAACTCAAATAAATTGAGTAAATGTGAACAGTTTACTGGGTATGAGATGATACTGGTAGTAACTGTTACTTTTTTCATTGTGATAATGGTATTATGGTTAGTTTTTTTTTAAGTCCTTATATTTTAGGGAAACACGTTGAAATATTTTCGGATGCAATAACAGGATGACCTGTGGTGGGTAGGGAAGATTGGAACAACGGTCAAATATTCCTAGATGTTGAAGCTGAGGACCTCAGAACAGAACATTGTGTTATTCTGTTCATTTAAAAAAAAAATGCTTGAACATTTCTCTAATTAAAAATCTTTAAAAACCACAGTGATGTAATAGAAAGATGAGCAGGGTTAGTGATAGCGAGTCAGGGAAGACCCAGTGAGGAATGACATCTGAATGACAAAGATGAGCCCGCCACGTGAGGACATGGGGAGTAGTCTGGGCAAAGGGAACAGCAAATACAAAGCCACCAAGATTACTCAACAGTATCTAAGAAATAATCTTGTAAAGCCTTGTAAAATGCCATATATCCCATTTTCTAAATTATATGATTAGCCAAGAGAGGATGTGAAATTAACCACTGAAAATATTGCTGCTTTGAAAATGATGCTAATTTTCAGTAGGATTTCTCTTCTCAAAATGGTGGTGCATGTACAAACCTTATGCTTCGGATTAAAATTTCAAGTGTTTTTAAGATTTTGATTAAAATTGGTTTAATTAAAAAAATGTTAATTGCCTTATTGTTCTCACTGCTTGCTGTCTGATTCCACCACTGGGATAAATCCCAGCACCTGCTGGAGTTTCACAAGCTGCCAGTTCAAACAGCCACATGTCAGGAAATAAAAGGAAAATGAAGTTTTTTTATATTTGTGAAATACTGCACCAATGCATGTAGTGTAAAATAGCCCAGTATGGTCCCAGCTGAATAGTAAGAGGGTGATTTATTCCCAAGGTTCTGTTTCCATTTTTGCTGTTTATGATAGCATATCAAGCTAGCTTTTTGATTGAATTACCACCTTGTATTCAGGCTGGGACCATGCATTATTACATATGTAAGTATAAATGTTGATGCAAATGAGTTTTCCTAATGAAAGGAGAGACAGTTTATTTTCTCTTGCATAATGGGTGGTTCTGAGGACCAGATTCATTTTCTCAAAGTGAGTACACGCTTATTTTTCAATTTGTCATCCATTCTTAGCATGAGCACCCCAATAATTCAGATCTGCAAATCTTTTAGCTTTCACATTTTAATATACTTTTTTTCATCTTTAAACCAAAATCAATTTCAATGTGATTTATCATCAGAGAATTACCTTATGTAAAATGCTTAAGTGAATGAAGAAATAACTTTAGGCCTATTGGTTTGAGAGAGCAATTTTCAGTTTTTCAGTTCTAAATAAATGGTGAGATCCCAGGTCACATTTTCATTTTATTCATTACACTGTGTGCTTTAGTTATTACTGAGTTTTTGGAAAGTCTGGGAGCTTCAAAATGAGCTGAATTACTTTTAAATATTGCTGCATTTCGTTTTCTACAATTTGAGCTACTTTGCTTGGTGTTTCTTGGTATTCTATTATCCTCTTACCTAAACCAGCTGGCCAAGTCTGCAGTTCATTTCTCTCTTCATAAATTAGGATACTAATGTTGAGCCCTAGGCTGTCTGTTTGCATATGAAATTAACTGCAGCTTCCTCGCTTCCTCAACTGAGGATTTGCTTAGTAAGTACTTGGCCAATGATTGCAATGGGAGAACCAGGCTGAAGGGAGACCCATGTGGGAACATTTTTCTCCTACCTTGGAGGAGCTGAAGGCTCTGGGTAAGCAGATCCCCTTGATAGAGTTTGCCCACTAGGCCTTCTGCGAGAACTGCGAGTTTGAGGATTAATTGCGCAGGGGTCCTCCAAGAGCACAGTGTGAGTTTAGAGATAATGGTAGCTTTCTTTCCACATGCTGGATATTTTCTAATGGTAATAATAATTCTGCTAATTTGTTAACTACTATGTATATAATTTGTTGTACATATAAATATAATTTTAATATTTATTATATTTGTATGTATAATATAAAATAAATAAATGTGTGTATTATGCTAATATATAATATATAGAATAGAAATCCTAGTAATAATAATACTCAGCGCAGGTGTGGAGGCTCACGCCTGTAATCCCAGCACTTTGGGAGGCCTAGGCAGGCAGATCACCTGAGGTCATGAGTTTGAGACCAGCCTGGCCAACATGGTGAAAACCTGTCTGTACTAAAAATACAAAAAAATTAGCTAGGCATTGCAGATGCCTGTAGTCCCAGTTTCTCAGGAGGCTGAGGCAGGAGAATCGCTTGAACCCAAGAGGCAGAGGTTGCAGTGAGCCAAGATTGAACCACTGCACTCCTGCCTGGGAGACACAGTGAGACTCCATCTCAAATAATAATAATAATAATCAGATATTTATTGAGCATTTACTGTGTCCAGGCACTATGCTAAGCATCTCATTAATTATCACCTCATGTTGCATGTATCTATAGATATGTATCTATGTAATATGTATAATATCTATATATCTATATAATTATATAATTAATTAGGTGAGCATTATCTCAGTCAAGCTCCACTATACCTTCCAAGATAAGAACCACTGTAATTCCCATGGTACAGATAAAGAAGCAGAGGTTCAGGGAAGTTAAGTAATTTGTCCAGGGTCAGCCAACTAATAAGTGAAGGGAGGAGCCAAGACCTGAAACCAGAGTCTGGCCTTAAAGCATTCTTCACCTTGTAAGCATTCCACTTGAGCAAGATTTCTACTTATAAGGGAATGCTTCTTTACACAGTATTTGTCAAAATCCCAGCAATCTTCTGTCTACAAGAGGGAGAAAAAAATGTGTGCTTTAGAATCTGGACCTTAAAAGACAAATAGATGTGGTTGAGTTCTGTATTAGTCTGTTTTCATGCTGTCGATAAAGACATACCTGAGACTGGGCAATTTATAAGAGAAAGAGGTTTGATGGACTCACAGTTCCACATGGCTTGGGGAGGCCTCACAATCATGGTGGAAGGTGAAAGGCACTTCTTACATGGTGGTGGCAAGAGAGAATGAGAGAGAAGCAAAAGCGGAAACCTCTTATAAAAACCATCAGATCTTGTGAGACTTATTCACTACCATGAGAACAGTATGGCGGAAATCACCCCCATGATTCAATTATCTCCCACCAGGTCCCTTTCACAACACATGGGAATTATGGGAGTACAATTTAAAATGAGATTTGGGTGGGGACACAGAGCCAAAACATATCAAGTTCCAACTCAAGGGTTGTCACTTAATAAGTTGAGTGCCCCCCCAACCCCTGTATGTTTTTTAACCTCTTTCTACCTCAGTTTCCCCATCTGCAATATGGAGATGATGATGATAATACTGTTATTGCAAAGAATTCATGAACTCATGCAGTGCCCAGTGGGTCAGAACCTATTGAACCTCTCCAGCTATTCTGAAACTAAAATCTTACACCAGGTGGACTCAGGTGAGAGCCACCTCTGGGAGCTGTTTTAAAGGGAGTTATAATTTGCATTTCTAATTTCCCTCTAACTACTTCCCTGGCCAGTCCTCTGAGGACTTGCTCAGTGATTGATGTGATACCACTTAGAAATTTCTTTGAGTTCCCCAGAAGAAAGGTTTTTTGTACAATCCAGCTGGTGGTGTTACCGTTTAGAGAAATCTGAAAACCTAACTGTGCTGCTGATATGCACACAGGGAGTTGAAAGGGGGATTATCTTTTAAGACTTGAGAATGTTGATGTTTGCAAATATTTTCTTGCTGCCTCTTCTAATACTGCAAATTGACTGCAGAGATAATGGGCAAAGGATGACATCATACAAAACACTAGCCTTTTAAGTGCAAAGGCTGGAGGAACCACTTAGAGTAATTAGGAAATCCTTAAACAAGTGTTTGCAAAGTACTGGCTAACCTTTAATGGTTGCTTTTTTTTTCTTTTTTCCTGGCATCTAACGCTAAAAGTCTGACCTTGAATAATTATCTACCCACTGGCTTTCAGCACCAGGAACAGAAAAGCTCCCCCAGGCTGTCTGGTTGTGTGTGGACAGTACCATCAATGTGAGCGCCCTTAGCCAGTGAGTGTTCGCAGGAAGTACTCTCGCGTGAATTGTGCAAAGTGGAGCTGCACAAGGCCTTGGCGAAAGCTTCAGGATAAAGTGCTGACCTTTTGCTCCCATTTCCAAAATGGCTATCCGGTTTTTTCGGAAAGCTTGGTGAAATATCTGCTGTTTAAACTGGCCTGGATCCCACTAGTCACTATGGCCACTCAGAGAAAATCTGGCTTTCTCAGGAGTATCCTTCTGACTATTTAGGATGGTGGGTAAAATGGTTGGAAATCCTATCTTTTGGAGCACAGGGCTGTGATGAGATGGGGGAAGTAGCAGGCGAGATAGGCCTGGGGCTGATGTTGTCTTTTTAAATCTAGTTCAACGTGTGGTGTTAGCCATAAAACACTTTTTTTGCCTAAAGAACATGGACAGATAAATAGGTTAGATAGGTAGGTAGGTAGGTGGATAATAGATGGGTAGTAGATAGATGGATGATAGAGAGATGATGGATAGATGATAGATGGATAGATAATAGATACATAATAGATGGATGATGGATAGATGGATAGTTTGGCAGATGGATAGATGATAGATAATCAATAGATGGATAAAAGATAGATCAACGATAGATAAATAGATAGACAGATAGATAGGAATCTCTTTTCTGTTTACCAAAGCAATATATTTCTCCTT
Source organism: Pan troglodytes (assembly GCF_028858775.2). Classification (NCBI taxonomy): domain Eukaryota; kingdom Metazoa; phylum Chordata; class Mammalia; order Primates; family Hominidae; genus Pan; species Pan troglodytes. The sequence goes on along the minus strand of NC_072416.2, from coordinate 52,639,756 downwards.
GTAAAAAGTCTAGAGAATACGAAACTGTAAAAAAAAAAAAAAAAAAAAAAGTCAGGGTGGCTGGACGCAGTGGCTCACAGCTGTAATCCCAGCATTTTGGGAGGCCAAGATGGGAGGATTGCTTGAGTCCAGGAGTTTGAAACCGGCCTGGGCAACATAGTGAAACCTCCTCTTTACAAAAAAATTTAAAAATTAGCCAGGTGTGGTGGCTCATGCCTATAGTCTCAGCTACTCAGGAGACTGAGGTTGGAGGATCACTTGAGGTTGAGGCTGCAGTGAGCTGTAATTGTGCCACTGCACTCCAGCCTGGGGAACTGAGTGAGACCCTCTCTCAATAAAAAGAAAAAGGAAGGAAGGGAAAGGAAGAGAAGGGAAGGGGAGGGGAGGGGAGGGGAGGGAAGGGAAGGGAAGGGAAGGGAAGGAAAGGGAAGGGAAGGGAAGGGAAGGGAAGGGAAAGGGAAGGGAAAGGGAAAAAAAAAGGAAGAAAAGGGGGAGGAGGAGAAGAAGGAGGAGTAGAAGGAGAAGGAGAGGGAGGAGGAGAAAAAAGGAAGAGGAAGAGGGAGAAGAAGAAGAAGGAGGAGGAGGAGAAGGAGGAGGAGGAGGGAGCAGGAGGGAGGAGGAGGGAAGAGGGGAGGGGGAATAGGAAGAGGAAGAAGGAAGAGGAGGAGGGGGAAGAGGAAGAGGAAGAAGGAGGAGGAGAAAGGGAAGGGGAAGAAGGGGAAGGGGAAGGAGGAGAAGGAGAAGAAGAACAACAACAACAAGAGGAAGAGGAAGAGGGAAGAGGAGGAGAAGCAGAAGGAGAAGAAGGAGAGGGAGGAGGAGAAAAAAGGAAGAGGAAGAGGGAGAAGAAGAAGAAGGAGGAGGAGAAGGAGGAGGAGGAGGGAGCAGGAGGGAGGAGGAGGGAAGAGGGGAGGGGGAAGAGGAAGAGGAAGAAGGAAGAGGAGGAGAAGCAGAAGGAGAAGAAGACAGCAGTGGTGCAGGGGTAGGGGGATGTTCATGATCCTGTCTCCCAGTTAAAGAAAACTTGGATCTTATTTTCATGTGTTTTTCAATAACTGAGGTAATACTAGATGAATAATTTTGTATCTATCAATTTTCATGCCATTATCTCAAAGGCATTTCCCCAAGCTTTGTTTAATGGCTTCATAATATATGACCACAGAGCTCTACCATCATGCGCATAAGCTTTCCCCTAACAATGGACATGTAGGTTGTTTCCAGTGTTTGGTTATTCTAAACGATGCTGGGCTGGACATCTTCCCACTAACATCTCCACTTCTTCACTGAGTCCAGCCTGCAGAGTAAACCACCAGGTACAGGAAACATTCTGAGTCACTCATTGAGCCACTAATCCTATATTATTTTAACTTCCAAAGTGGAGCTTTTCAGATACTTGATGGGAAAAGAAAAATAAAAACCACATGTTTTCTTGCAACTATGTAACATTTTCTTCGAGAGTCACCTTGTTTGAGGAAAACAAAGATTAAATCAATGAGCAAAAGAGTGATATTCTGGAAAGCAAATCTACCAGATTTCCCATACCTTGTTTTACAGTGATTGGTGTTTGCTGCAAATCTTCGGCAGGGAACAGAGGTGGCATTTACACCATATGCAAACAGGTCTTTTCCTTAAGAATTAAAATAAGGGTGAACCTTCCTATCACAGTCTCTTTGTGCCCTGTGCAGACAAATGGGAACTTTTGTCCCACCATGTAGATCCCTGTTGTCTTCAGGGATGTATCATGATGTAGCATTGGAAGAAATATAGGGCAAATCTTTAGCTGCTTGCAGAATGCTTGATGACCAGTGGGCTGTGTGCATGGAAGCCCGGTGCAGCCCTCTCAAAGCAGGAACTCAGCTCACACTGAAGGCTGAGGATCTAGGGTGCCATGGCCCCATTCGAGGTTTTCTTTCTACTCCTGAACATTTCCAAGCCTCATTCTGTTCTGCAAAGGAGTCCTTTTCTCTCTGTGACACATGGAGTGCTTTGGAAAGCTAGTAGAGGAGGCAATGACCTGGGGCATAACGCATTATCTGAACATGCCTACGGAGCATCCCATTTTGGGACTCCTCTTGTGTCACTTGTTCTCTGGCCTTCTCTTCCCACCACTCTCCTCTGCCCTTTTCCTCCTCTCCTTTCTCTCCTGCTTGGGTATTAGGCCTGATTCCTTCATGGCCAGAAGAACGTGCAACTCCGTGGATGTTATTCCCTGGATTAGGGACTCAGAAACTCAATCTCCAGTTTAGCCCAGCACAGGGGTCCCTAATCCCTGGGGGCAAGTTTTAATCCTTAAACAGCAATCGTAGAGTTTAATGGAGTTTAACAGAAAGAAGAGCCACCATCGTAGTTGCTGTTTCAAATGTAAAACTATTTAAATTCTAAAGGAAATCAAATACAATCAGGCAGCAAGTCTGGGGTCTGGGATTTACATTTGTCTGCTGCATTATTTTTTGAAATCGTGCTCAAATTTAAAAAGATCATTTCTTGGTACTGTGTCTTATGCAGGTATTTATTTTTTAAACTGCTAGAAAAATGACCGGTGAAGATTAAGTTTACTTTTTCCTCTCTTCATCAACTATTTATTGAGCAACTACTATGTGCAACTACTACTGTGCTGGGCAGTGGGTGGCACAAAGAAAAGAAAATCCACCTGATCTGTGCCTTTGGGGAAGTATGCAATCTAGTGGAAGACAGATATTCAGCAGATAATCACATGTGTATACATTATTATAAGTCACAGTACGTGCTATGAAGGAAATCGAAGATTGTACCTGGAGATTTGATTTGAATTTGAGGTGGAATAGAGTGGTACAAGGAGGTGTGGGCACAGGAGCTTTTCTTAAGAGATGATGTTCCAGCTGATGTCCGAAGAAGACATACGCAACTTAACCAAGCAAAGAGCAAGAGAAAAATTTTCCAGGCAAACAATAGCAAATACAAGGGCTGTTGGAAGGGAAGACATTTGGTGGCTGAAGGAACTGAAAGCTTGTTCATCTTAGGTGGTAGGGATGGGATCAAAGAGATAGGCAGAGGCCAAATTAGCAAGATTTTGCCAGTCATGGAGTCATTGAAGCATTATCCTGAGAACAAAGGGAAAACAGTGAATTTTTAAATTTCCTTTTTTTTAAAGCAAGAAAGGGACTTGATTTTAATTTGTATTTCAATATCCCTGGGACTGCACTGAGAAGAAAGGAGCAGAGTGGGAAGGGAGACCAGCTTTGCTGGGGTCCACATGAAAGATGGTGGTGCCTCAGCCCAAGGTGTTTGTGGTGCCTAGTGCGATAACAAATATGGAAGATATTTTGCAGAGAAGGGGTAGGAACTGATCAGAAAAGGTGGATATCAAAGATAAATTCTTGATTTCTGGCTTCGAGCAGCCGTTTACATAGAAAGAAAACCATGAAGACCAGCAAACTTGTAGGTGGAAGATAAATATAAATGAATGAAGCATTAAAATAATTATTTTAGTATCTATTTAAGACCTCTGGGCCACATGCAATGGTTCATGCCTATAATCTTAGCACTGTGGGAGGCCAAAGCAGGAGAATTGTTTGAGTCCAGGAGTTGGAGACCACCCTGGGCAACATAGCAAGACCCTTTCTCTACAAACAATTAAAAAAATTAGCCAGGTGTGATGGCATACACTTGTAGTTCCAGCTACTCAGGAGGCTGAGGTGGGAGGATCACTTGGGCCTGGGAGGTCAAGGCTGCAATGAACCATGATTGTGCCACTGCACTCCAGTCTGGGTAACAGAGTGAGACCTCATCTCAAAAAAAAAAACAAAAACAAACAACAAAAAAAAAACCTCTGACTTGCCAGGTATTCTGGAAGCATAAGTCACGACTCCATGTAGATAGTCAGCTTTTGTCCTTGGAAATTTGTAATGCTGTGAAACACAGGTATTATTGCAAACATCACTCGTGTTAATATTAACAGTTACAGGTTACAGCCTATTCCTTAACACATCTCTCAGTGTAGAGGACCTAAGTGTATTCAACCCCCAAGTTTCTAGACCATTCAATGACTTTCGATAATGAATATAAATTGTCAGTCTCTCCTTGCCATCCCCAAATGGAGATATTTATCTGTTTTTATCCCAAGCAGAGCCCTGTTATCCACATTGTTCTCCTGGTAACCAGGAGGTACACAATTCTTAAGAGATATTTTAACAAGGTTTCTTATGCATCATTTCAGTAAGTTCTTTAAAATAAACAGTGTATATTATCTTTTTTTCAGGAAGTAAACGATGGCATTCATGCTATTATAAATCATGATGGATTTCCATATTCTCTACCATAAAGAATCTTTTTTTATCTCTTAGGAAAGAAAATTAAGGTTGCTGTACCATGGGATCACTTTCATTATCTTTAGCATACAAATGATCTTTTAAAAAGATTTTTTTCCCTCTATGTATGTACAGTTTCAATGATATAATTTACATTGCATCCTTCATATTAACACTCTGATCCATCATCACTAACAATGCAGGGTCTTTGTGTGAGGGGCTGTCGGACAAATGTTTTAGCTAGTGAGAAGAAAACTGTTAGCATTTGAATAGAGAATGGTACAGGAAGGATTAATAGCCTACTTTGATGGATTAGAATGTAGGGAAATTGCTCAATATTAATATGAAAATGTTTGTGAATTGGTTGCACGGTGCTGTCAATGGAAAATGATTATGTCTCCAAGCCCTTATCAGTTGAGACTTGACTTTTAGCAAAGACTTACACACAAAAGACTGAGAAGGGGTGTGGAAGATGGCTGGCTCCTGGAGCCGGGACAAAAACCCACCATTCACCCATTGGAGGCCTCGTGTCACTTTGGGTGCCCTTTCTGTAATATTGTACATCTTTATATTAACATATCTGAATATGGATTTATAATAAAAGAGAAAGGAAAATGTGGTCCATAAGTTATTATTTCTATAATTTAGCCTTTCCATCTTTTAAAGCCCAATCAGAAACTAGCAGGGTGTTGTTGCATACCCAATTGAGCTCCCTTTAACTGATCCCTTTTTTGAGGGGGGTGGTCCATGCGCAATGGCTTCCAAGATGGTAATTTGCAAGGATGGTCCACAGTTTATAAACCATGACATGAAAATGGTTATTACTGATGTCCACAAGCTCCATCAAAGCAAGCCTAATTTTAGAATGATGCCTGAAAGATTCTTTGAATATTAAAAAGTAACACTTGCTAAACTTCACTCTTGCGCTTTCAACATAAGCTTAAGCATTCATTTACCTAATTAATGTCAGGGCTTAAGGATTTTTCTAGGCCCCGTTTTTTTCTTCTATTAAAAACCCAAACACTGAAATATTGTCCTGAATATATACATTGATGTATATAAAGAGGAAACTGAACATTTAATTTACCTCCTAAAAAACAAATTTGCTCAATACAATAAAACACACACAAAAAGTGCAATAAAGCAATTTCTCTGAGGGCATTTCCTTCAGTAGAAACTAGAGCCTATTCAGGATGACTTCAGGAGCTTCCAAAATATGTACATTTATGTGTGTGTACATATATGTGTGTATATATACACATAAAGCTTCCAAAATATGTACATTTATGTGTGTGTACATATATGTGTGTATATATACACATAGAGCTTCCAAAATATGTACATTTATGTGTGTGTACATATATGTGTGTATATATACGCATAGAGCTTCCAAAATATGTACATTTATGTGTGTGTACATATATGTGTGTATATATACACATATATACACACATATATACATATGTGTATATATGTGTATATTTGTACACATATATGTACGCACATATGTATATTTGTACACATATATGTACGCACATATGTATATTTGTACACATATATGTACGCACATATGTATATTTGTACACATATATGTACGCATGTATGTATATTTGTACACATGTATGTACGCATGTATGTATATTTGTACACCTGTATGTACGCATGTGTGTATATTTGTACACATGTATGTACGTATGTATGTATATTTGTATGCATGTATGTACGCATATATGTATATTTGTACTCACATATATGTACACATATATGTATATTTGTACTCATATATGTATATTTGTACACATGTATGTACAAACGTGGATACATATCAACAGATGTATTCATGCATATATTGATATTGTTTGGGTGTTTGTCCTCTCCAAATCTCATGGTGAAATGTGATTCCCGATGCTGGAGGTGGGGCCTAGTGGGAGGTATTCTGGTCATGGGGTTGGATCCTTTGTGAATGGCTTGGTGCCCTCCCTGCAAGAATGAGTGAGTTTGGGCTCTACCAGTTCACAGGAGAGCTGGTTGTTTAAGAGCCCCTGGGATCTCTCTTGCTCCCTCTCTCACCGTGTGACATGCCTGCTCTTCACTTGCCTTCCACCATGAGTAAAAGCTTCCTGAGGCCTCACCAGAAGTTGAGCAGATACTGGTGGCCGTTCTTGTACAGACTGCAGAACTGTAGTATCTATTTAAGACCTCTGGGCAGAGTGCAATGGCTGATACCTATAATCCTAGTACTGTGGGAGGCTGAGGCAGGAGAACTGCTTGAGTCTAGGAGTTTGAGACCAGCCTGGGCAACACAGAGAGACCCTATCTCTCCAAATAAACCTCTTTTCTTTATAAATTACTGAGTCTCATATTAATTTATAGCAACACAAAGTGGACTAATACGTAAATATATATATATATATTTCTCAACAAAAGTTCAAATTCATGACAAAATCATAGCTAATAAAACTCTGCTGTTTCTTGAAAAATCTTAGACAATAGTGGCTCTCTCTGCACCTTTGTTGGAGGACTCAGGGGCATGGGGCTACCTCCTGTTCACAGTCACGGCAATGTTAAATTCACCCTCACTGACTACCATTGTGATAGAAATGACAGGCTGGGCAGCAGGAAATGCTGCTCCTAAAATCAGGCCACTGTCTTTTCCAAGAACAAAGGAATCCTAAATAGGGTCCTTAGAATATATTTTTCCTATGCAAGTTTCACATTTAGCAGCGTGCTTTAGCAGGCTTTCTGCACCTCGGAATTATTGGCATTTGGAGTGGAACAAGTCTGTCTTGTGGGGAACCATCCTGTGCATTGCAGGCGGCTTAGCAGCATCGCTGGCCTCTGCCCGCTATGTGACGGTGGAGCTCCCTTCCAGTTGTGAGAACCAGAAATGTCTCCAGACATTGCCAAATGTCCCCTGGGGGACAAAATTCCAGCTCCTCCCAGAGTTGAAAACAACTGGGCTAAAGAAACTTAAAGGTAATTATCATGAGGTATGTAGGGTTACTGTTGGAGTGAAAATTGTAAATATAATGTTAAATTACATTCTCCGTAAAATAAAAAGTGAGATTTTGTGATGTTTATTTACACATTTTTTAAAAGTAAGAATACTAGTTACCATCTATTGAATAATCATTTACCCAGCATCGAATGTTTTAACATCATTATACAGTCATCAGGGAAGAATTATCAATTAGGTAAAATGATTCCCGTTTAACAGATGAGGAAACTGAGGCTTAGATATGTTAAGTCACTTGCCTGAGTCAATCTGCTAGTATGGTACAAATGGGACCCAAGTCCGGTGGCTCAGATAGCAATGCTCTTAACCATCACTCTACTTAGCTGTGAAGCTTTCACTACAAATACCTGCATTGTGCCCCTACTGGCCTCCTGTGTTTGATGAATCTCAGGCTCCCCGTAACCCCTAAAAAAGAGCTCTGAGCCTCTGCCTTTTTCCTGGCTGACCATGACACCTTGCACCTTTCCTGCTACATTAAGCTGACATTCCTGCCTCCACATGTCTACCTACTTCCATGCTAGGACTCATCTAGAAGTCTATGGGATCCCCCAAATGTTTCCCCTTTCCCCATAGTCTCTATACATGGGATGCCCTAAAAAGGTGACATCACTTTATCCTGGCCTGGTAGACAGTAGTTTTAGTCGAGTGCTTCAAGTCACAAACCCCACCCCTTTGCACAGCCAGGTGCTGAGCCCTGGCAACATAAATGCATGCCTGCATACATAGACAATTTTGCACCAATTTTCAGGGGGTTCATAGAACTCCCAAGATCTTCCTCCCCAGATCCCGAATTAAGAACGTATTTCCAGACTAAGAAGTGAGCTCTCCTAGGATTTTGGCATAACTCAGAGTAGCACCTTCTCCATTATAAAAGAAGAAAAAAGAAAAGAAAACCTATACTGAGGTCTAATTCATGAAAATGAGCAGTCACAGTAAGCAGCAAGCAGACGCCAGGAGAGCAAGTGACAGCTTCCTGGGGCCCAGCAACCAGCATTTGGGAAAGTTGACGGTCCACAAGGCTGGCCTGTGGCAGATGTGTCCCCTGTGTGCCCCTGGGATTGGCAGCTTCATTATAGCTGTTGTCAGTGTTTGTGGAGTGCTGACCTGCACACCAGCCAGGCCTTTCTCAGGTAGAGATGTTCATTGCAACCTATTAATTCCCAGGCAAAGACAGAGTCAAGACACAGCTCTGGCGGCCCTCAATCCCACAGCTGCTCTCTCTCCCTTAATTCCTCCTTGTTTGTGGTTGAAGACTGCTCACCACTGTCTTGTCTGGTTGTTATCTTGGCCCAGATTCTCCCTCTTTTACTTTTGAATTTAAAAATATCCCCCCAAAGTTATACATATGCCTAGTTCTAAAAGATTTCCACTTGTCTCTCAGCTTTCTACTAACCCACCCCATTCTTGCTCTCTCTCTCTCTCTTTTTTTTTTTTTTGAGACAGTGTCTCACTGTGTCCCCCAGGCTGTAGTGCAGTGGCATAATCTCAGCTCACTGCAACCTCTGTTTCCCAGGTTTAAGCAATTCTCCTACCTCAGCCTCCCAAGTAGCTGGGGTTACAGGCTCACAATACCATGCCTGGCTAATTTTTGTATTTTTAGTAGAGACAAGGTTTCACTATGTTGGCTAGGCTGTTCTCAAACTCCTGACCTCAGGTGATCCACCTGCCTTGGCCTCTGGAAGTGCTGGCGTTACAGGCATGAGCCACCATGCCCGGCCCCTGCTTTCTAGAAGTGACACATTTCTTTCTGATATCCCTTTAGGCACTTATTGCTTTGTTTCTAAACAAAATGTTTGTATAGCATTTCCTAGATTTTTAAATCTAGCTATTGTCTGTGAACTTCTACGGTAGAATATGAGGCCCTGGCTCTTAAAGCATTTTCCCCACTACTGCCTCTAACACACACATGCCTTGCAACACATGGGCCCACTTCTTGCCACCTTCCTCCCAATAGTGTTATGTCACAATTGGTATTGAGTTCAATATTCAGTGTTTAAATCATATAAATATTACACACAGCTGAGCCATAGCATGATTACATTTTCTTCTTGCACAACTTTTTGTTTTCCCTGGAGTTGCTAATAGCCTTGTTTTCTGTGTATTGTTCAGTAATTCGCCTGAAGGCTCCCTATCAAAACTGTCATTCTCCTCTCAGCATTTTTAAGCATATCTTATCCATTTTGGATTCTTCTAGGAGTTATCCTCTGGACGTCAATACCACCTCATTCTCCTGCTCAATCCAGACTGGCTGTCCTCTAGATTGCCTTCCTAGAAGTCTGTATTAGGTTGGGTTCCTGTTTCCTGGAGCTATGTCTTTCTCTAACTTTTGGTGGCTATTACCTACCAACTTCTGGCTGGAGGTTCATGGAATCCCTGCTGTTTTGATACTGAAAATGACTTTTTTTCTAACCTTACTCGCAAATGTCAAGGCTGCAATTAACCCCTCTTCAAAACATCATGAAAATTCCTTGTAGTTTCCCCCACTTATTGCTCCATAGGCATTACCATATTTTGGAGTCATTACTTTTTTCAGGCTCTCAGGAGCATTGAATACACCTCTGCAATCTACTTCTCACCAACCTTTCAGATTTAATAGCAACCCACATTGTAAAGCCATTTGCCATTTGGCCAGCACTGCCACAGTCCTATCTTATTGTGGGAGGCACATAGACACGGTGAATCCTTTGTTCAAGGATGTTGAGGTTAACTCAGGACACAAGGTTCTGACTTCTGGTGAGTACAAGAGATCTCAAGAAACCAACAAAACCTGTGGCTATGGCACCAGAAAAACAGAAATGCAATAAAAATTTCAGCTTTGATTAGCTGAGCTAGAATTTTGGATTAAGAAATTATTCCAAAGAACTACTTTTATGTCAGCATACATGTAAGTTTTGTGTTTTATGGTTTTATAATTTTGTGAGCTCTATGTGGTAGGTCAAAGGAACATCATAGTATTTTCATGGCTTGGGATCTCTGTAGGTCTTAATCTGGTTTACTTCAAGTTAGGTGATTTGCTTCGCCTCCTCCTCCCTCTCTCACTCCACCTTGATCAAATGAAGTTAATTTTCTTTCTTTCCTTCCTTCCTTCCTTCTTTCCTTTCCATCTTTTTCTTTCCTTCTCTCTCTCTTTCTTCCTTCTTTCTTTCTTCCTTCCTTTCTTTCTCTCTCTCTCTCTCTCTTTCTCTCTCTCTCTTTCTCTCTTTCTTCTTTTTTTGATACAGGGCCTGACTCTGTCACCTGGGCTGGAGTGCAGTGGCATGATCTCGGCTCACTGCAACCTCTGCCTCTAGGGTTCAAGCAATTCTCTCACCTCAGCCTCTCAAGTAGCTGGGAATACAGGCATGTGCCACGCCCAGCTAATTTTTTGTATTTTTAGTAGAGATGGGGTTTTGCTGTGTTGGTCAGGCTGGTCTCAAACTCCTGACTTCAAGTGATTCACTTGCCTTGGCCTCCCAAAGTGCTGGGATTCCAGGCATGAGCCACCATACCTGGCCAAAATAAAATTAATTTCTATAACTGTGGTTAATTTGGCTCACTCAAGGAAACTAACTTTTAGACATTGCCAAAAATTTCTGCAAGTATATTCTACAGATTGAAGAGTTAACAGTTTCTCAGTTGGAAAGGAAGGAAATGATTCTCTATCCAAATCATCAGGGGAGAATTTTCAAACTATACCCTCTCTCTGATACTTTCCTCTGATCCTTAATCCACCTCTTTCCACCAAGTTCTGGAGCCAGTGTTACTGATGATGGTAGGTGGGGAAAGACAATTAAAACAATAGAATTTCACTGACCTGTATCAGAGTTCATGAACCAATTTTAGTTTTCACACAGAGAAATAGGATGTGCAAAAGCCCTGTGGCCCCCATACCCTTAATGTTCTGCTTTCTCAGGTAAGAGCTAGCTAATTTTTACAAGTAATCCTTGATGAAATACTTCAGACTCATGTCGTTTAAACATAGCTTGAAAAACATGTTCTGAAGAGTACACCTTAATTCAAAGAAAGAAGAGAAGTGATGGGATTTCCGATCATGGCAGGCAGGGGCCTTCTGTGTTTTTCAACCATAGAAAACAGTTCACCTATAAAAGCAACAAAGTAGAGAGGAAACAGGGAAGGAATTGACATCAGGAGACCCAGCTGGCAACCTCTGCTCTATCCCATCATGGCTGTGAGATTGGCGTCACTCAGCATTGCTGAATCTGTCTTCTCATTGTAAATTGAGCTAATATAAAGTATATTACACAGTCACCTGTAACCCAAATAGAGCATGTATAACAAAGTTTTTTGTAATGGGAATACAGTGTGTAAAAGACCTTTGCATACCTAAAGCATTAAATACATGTTAGGTTTTAGCAAGTTAATTCCATTTCTTAACACTTTAATGCCAACATGTAGTACTCTCACCTAATGCATCCCTCGCAAAGATGCCTTTCTATAACTCATTTTTCTGTACCTGTCAAAGAAAAAAAGATTTTCTTTTTTTCTCACGCAGCCTGCATAAAATTAAATATGTCTAAGTGGATGTATCCATCGGAGCTTTCGGTTGCAAACATAGAAGTGGACTCTTTTATCTTAAGTAGAAAGGGGGATTTATTTAACATTTATGAGAGTGGATAGAATTGATACTCAACATGGTTACTAACTCATAGGACCTGGCCATGTCCAGCTGGAAGGGAGCTGGAGCAGATTCCTCGTGGCCCCTGCTATTCTGGGAGTTATGTTTTAGGTTTCTGGAAGATGGGGAAAGCTGAACAGGTTCTAGTGGAGGGGCTCAAGCTAGGGCAGTGGTGGATACAGTTGAGAATCAGGGACAGTGGCTATTTGCTGATGGGAACAGAAGTGCTTAAACATTTTAGTCACTGGCATGGGCTCACTAGGCAGACCCGCTGAATAGCAGCACTGGCTCGGTGAGAGGACAGAGTACCCAGCTGGAGAAACATTCAGAAACCCAAGCAGTGGGGATGACACCTCCACCATCTTTCATGACACCTTCTGTGGAGGACATTGTTGCAGAGTTCGAACATCACTACTGTGAATAGTTTCCCTCTGTGCCCCCATCTTTGTGATGTTCATTTGGGATGCAAAGTCCCGGGTGGGAACATCAGGCTGGCCAAGGCTCAGCCTCCACTCTGCCTTCTGTGAATTGAGGAGAGGACGGTATGAGGCCAGCCCTATTTCCAACCATGACAGAGTCAATGGGGATTTCTTCCAAGAAGAAAAAAGACTTTGGATGTTGGGTACCCAATATCCACTAGACTGAGGGGTTAATTTTGAGACAAAGGTGCTTTCTGTAAGATTCTCTTGGAATCTGTTTCTCTTCCTCTCTTTCACCTAGAGAGTAATTCTGTAAAGAAATTATCGTCATTGTCATCATCATCATCACACAAAAAATCTTTAAAAGCTACAAGGTCATCTATAATGCGTTGCATAGCTAAAGGTCACCTTGGATTTTCATCTTGACTGCCATGCTTTTCTTCTCATTAAAATATTCGACAAGAATTCTTTGCATGAATGAACAGCTCCAAGCACCCTAGGCCCACAGCATTCTCACAAAAGATGTTACGCTGTCATAATAAATAATTGTGCTGCCAGTTGAAAATCAATATTTGTGTTATACACACATTAACACAGAAATTTGGTGTTTTTACAGTTACAATGCTTCCGAGAAGATATCGCATGATCTCTTGATGAAATAACATACATTTCCTTCCCCTTAGGTTGCTTATGAGTGGCCTTAAGAGTGGGGTTTACATTTTTATTTGTTTCTGTATTTCTACTGCACCTGGCATTGGTCTTTGATCATAGCTGTTGGTTGAAAATGCCTATCAAATTGGACTGTGAGGTTAGTACTTGAGGTTGCAAGTATATGAATATATTCTAAGTCTAAGAAGTTGTTTACAGGAAGAGGTCAAGTATAGTGGTTAGTATTACAGGTAGGATGACTAACTGTCCTGGTTTGCCAGTGTGGGTGCCCAGGACTTAGGACTTCCAGGGCCAAAACCCAGAAAGTCACAGGCTTGGGCACCAGAGTCTAGCTTTGAATCCTGCTTCCACCAATTATTAACTGCATGACTCAGTTTTCTATTTGTAAAGGGTGAATAATAACACATTTATTATTAGGCTTTGGAAATAAATATGCTCATATATATAAAGTACTCAGGGCAGTCTTGGATCATAGTATGCACTCGGTGGTTGTCAACAAATAGTAAATTCTTATAGTAATGCTTGACTATAATGTCTCCTACTAAAGCCTAAAAGATGCTTCTGTGAATCTTCTTCTTAGCATTTGTAAGTCTTTAAAAAATACTGTATATTGTAAATTTTAAACAGGAGAGAATTTGTTCCAAAACAATGTTATTTTGAAATAGAACAAACCCGCCTTTGCAAACAATGGCAAATAATGAGTCAAATTCCAAATCCCTTTGTATAATCACAGCATATCATAATGTGACACAGACTGAGAAGATTTGTAGGTGTGGGGAAAAGTGTCTTGAGACAATTGATGTGATTCCACTTTTTAGATGGCTACCAGACTGTTGGATTCTCCCCCTCCATACACACACACATGCTCACTTCCTAATACGATGCTGGTTGTTTTTGGACTGGGTACTTGAGATTTCCCAAAATTATCCAAAGGAAAAAAAAGGTTGGGGGGTAGCAAGCAGGAAAAGCCTCTTCTACCCAAATAAATACTGCTGAAATGTCACCATAGCTCTGATCTCTTTGATTTTTTTTCCCCTCTCTGATGGAAATGTTCCTGATCCCCGATTTCATGGACAAGCTGAAATGAGTGTGTAAATATTTTGCCATCACTAGGACCTGATTTCTTCATCTAAGTATTCAGATGTCTTTAGTCCACATGTGAAAGAACATAGAGGCCTTATCATCTTACATGGAAACCAGGGCATGTGCTGAAAAGCTAAACCATGGTGGAATCATTGTGGTCTGCAAAACAAAGATTTGCTGGCTCTCTGAGTGAGTGTTCCCCTGAGCCAGTGCGGCCCACTTGCTGTTAGCCTAACCTTGCTTTTAATTGGGTTTCAGCTAAGTGAGCTTAGATCACTAGGATGAAAAGAAGAAATGGTCAATAATGTGGGTGTTTTGTCTGTGCTGTCAAGTATCTGGGTATTGGGGAATGTCTGTATGGCTGAGTTCTGACTTTCTGTTACATAGGTTCATATCTTTTTTTTTTTCTCCTTAAACCACAAGATGCACTCAGAGTGTGTTAAACTCTTGGAATTGTGAGATAGCTGCACTGTTTTCTTTTTTATCCTGCTTTTTTAGAATAAAGAGTCAAAGCAACGACATGAAGCAAGTAAATATAAAACTTTAATAAAAAGAGGTTCAAACACCAGGATATAACCTGGGGTCAGTAGGAATTACCTGTGTTGTTGCTTCTGAGTGCAGAATGCACGCCCCTGGGGGTAGGTAAAATGATTTGCAGTGGGGCATTAAACAATAGAGACTGCTGCAGTGATAACGTGACTCCTTTTTTTAGCCTCATCAATCCTTCTACTTACATCTGAGAAAGTCTCATCTGGGTGCTGGTATGTCCTCAACACCCCTCCAACACTTGCAAACCTGCCTCATTACCAAGGATCAGTGGCTGAAGATTAGGAGTCTTCCTTAGGCAACAGAATCTAGCTTGAATTTAATAATATTGCTTTGTTTGCTTTTTATTTGTTTATTTACAGAGTCTCACTCTGCTATTTAGGCTGGAGTGCAGTGGTGCAATCTTGGCTCACTGCAGCCTCAACTTCCCAGGCTCAAGTGATCCTTCTGCCTTAGCCTCCCAAATAGCTGGGACCAAAGTTGTGCACCACCACGCCTAGTTAATTTTTTAAAAAAATATTTTGTAAGGATTGGGTCTTACTTTGTTGTCCAGGCTGGTCTGAAACTCCTGGGCCCAAGCAATCCTTCCACCTTGGCCTCCCAAAGTGCTGGGAATACAGGCATGAGCCACCATTTTTTATTTATTTTTTTAAATTTTATTTATTTAATTTTTTGAGATGGAGTTTCACTCTTATCACCCAGGCTGGAGTGCAATGCCACAGTCTCAGCTCACTGCAAATTTCACCTCCCAGGTTCAGGCGATTCTCCTACCTCAGCCTCCTGAAGCCTGGCACTACAGGTATGCACCACCATGCTCAGCTAATTTTGTATTTTTAGTAGAGATGGGGTTTCACCATGTTGGCCAGGCTGGTCTTGAACTCCTGACCTCAGGTGATCCACTCACCTCGGCCTCCCAAAGTGCTGGGATTAGAGGCATGCCTGGCTTTTTATTTACTTTTAACGTTTACCTTCTTTTCCATTTATTGCCATGTGTAAGTTCATTATTGCTGTTGTTTTTAAATAAAAACGTGCCTATTTAAAGAAAGCAATTAAGTAATTGTAGCACAGGTGAGTGTATGGATATAGCAGAAATCATAAAGGCAGTACATGAACAGCCCAATTTTAGGAACCACTGATCTATTTCTTCATTATGAAAGGGCAGTGTGATCTAGCCATCCACCAAATATTTATTGAGTATCTACTATGCTGTGCTGAACCCTGTGGGTCAGGGGGCAAAGTCTTTGGCCTCAGGACTGGTAAAGGAGATAGATAACAAACTAAATATATAAAATGATGTCAAAGGTAAAATGAAGAAAAATAAAACAAGGGACTGGAGAGGGAATAAGTAATGTTTCCATTTTTGACAGAGTGGTCAGGGCATGACCCTCTGAGAAGTTGCTGTCTGAGCAAAGGCCAGGAAGAAGAGAAGCGTGAACTATTGTCTATCTGGAGGGAAAGCATTTCAACAAGATGGAAAAGCCAGTGCAAAGTCCTGAGGCAGGGGCATGCCTGGTATGGTTGAGGAATAATAAGGAGGCCCATGTGGACTGCAGTGAAATTGGTAGTGACAGGCGGCAGCAAAATGCCTAGGTAGATGGGGCGAGTCCCCAGTGAAACCCCACCTCCAAGCTGAAGACAGTTTAAAGCCTGAAAGCCAAGCTACAAGTTAAATCCTCGGACCAAATTGAGAACTTGTCTTCCTGTTTGGCATGCTTTCCTCTGATGGATCCCCACCCCTTACCTATTTAACATATACCTACCCTTTCCTAATTGGTTTTCTATGCTGTTGTGCCCACCTTTGAATGGTGTCTTTGCTTTAACCTTTTTTGCATACTCACAAACCAATCCCCATCCCGTGCCTACAAAGACCCCAGACTCAGTCAGTAGAAGGGAAGATGGCCTGACTTTGGGTAAGATGACCTGCCCTTCCTGTCCCCTTTCCAGCTCCCCTCTCTGCTGAGAGCTGTTTCCATCACTCAATAACATTCTCTGCCTTCACCATCCTTCAATCATCCACATGACCTCATTCTTCTTGGATGTTGAACAAGAGCTCAGGACCCACTGAGTACAGGTAACCAGAAAAGGCAGCCACCCCACATGACCAGACAAGGTGCCAACTGAGCTGCTAACACACTGCTGTCCATCATTCTGTCAACAGTGGAACTAAAAGAGCACTCTAACAAGAGCACTGGGACTTCAGGGTCCTGGGCAACCTCACCTGGGCACTGGTGCATTCCCCTCAAGGCGATATGCCTGGTCTGCCAGTGGACCCTGCATGGAGCTTGTTCTTATGTCAGCACCTGGAGCAGCCAGCCAGATCCCGCACTCACTCATTCATGTGCTCCCTTCTGCAAGGGACTGAGTGTGGTGAACTGAGTAGATGGAATGCCCCTGCTATGAGTCCAGCGAAGGAGTCGAGAAAAATCCTGCATTAAAATGAGCAAGAAGCATGGCATACAGGGGATTGGAGGTAGATTATATAAGGCTTTATTCATGGTAAAAAGTTTTATTCATAGTGAGATGGTAGCCATTGGAAGGCTTTCAGCAGGGAAGTACATCATCTGATTTATGTTCCTAAGGGGTAACTCTGGCCACTGTGTGGAGAAGAGACTGGGGAAGGGTACACTAGAGTGTACATAGGGAGACCTGGGGAGGCTCCTGCAGGCCATCCCAGGCTGTGGCTTGTATCCAGGTGGTGGTATTGAGAACCTTCAGCCCCAGGAAGCAGCAGGACCTTTACTGGCAATTTCTAAAGGATCAGTGAAACCTGTATAAAACTGGCACTGGTTTGGAAGAACTTATACATTAGCAACAGACAAGATGATCATTTGTATTGTGTGAAGGTCTAGAATATGCCATTGTTTCTATGTAGGACCCTTTCTGTATCATCTCAAGAGAGATATAATGGCATCAGAGAAGGCTGATTTTAGAGGGCACAAGGGTGAGGAGAGAGCAAAGACCAGTGCTGGATGCTTCAGACTGGGAGAGTGTTGTCTAAAGAGAACATAATCTATCTAAATATTTTTTTTAATACTTTAAGTTCTGGGATACATGTGCAGAACATGCAGGTTTGTTACATAGGTATACATGTGCCATGGTGGTTTGCTGCACCCATCAACCCATCATCTATGTTAGGCATTTCTCCTAATGCTATCCCTCCCCTTGCCCCCCACCTCCTGACAGGCCCTGGTATGTGATGTTCCCCTCCCTGTGTCCATGTGTTCTCGTTGTTCGACTCCCACTTTTGAGTGAGAACATGTGGTATTTAGTTTTTGTTCCTGTGTTACTTTGCTGAGAATGATGTCTTTCAGCTTCATCCATGTCCCTGCAAAGGACATGAACTCATCATTTTATGTCTGCATAGTATTCCATGGTGTATATGTGCCACATTTTCTTTATCTGGTTTATCATTGATGGGCATTTGAGTTGGTTCCAAGTCTTTGCTATTGTGAATAGTGCTGCAATAAACAAACGTGTGCATGTGTCTTTATAGTAGAATGATTTATAATATTTTGACTATATACTCAGTAATGGGATTGCTGGATCAAATGGTATTTCTGGTTCTAGATCCTTGAGGAATCGCCACACTCTCTTCCACAATGGTTGAACTAATTTATACTCCCACCAACAGTGTAAAAGCGTTCCTATTTCTCACATCCTCTCCAGCATGTGTTGTTTCCTGACTTTTTAATGATCCCCGTTCTAACTGGCATAAGATGGTATCTTATGACATCTTCGTGGCTTTGATTTGTATTTCTCTAGTGACCAGTGATGATGAGCTTATATTCATATGTTCATTGGCTACATAAATGTCTTCTTTTTAGAAGTGTCTGTTCATATCCTTCACTCACTTTTTGATGGGGTCTTTTTTTGTTTTGTTTTGTAAATTTAAGTTCCTTGCAGATTCTCGATATTAGACCTTTGTCAGATGGATAGATTGCAAAAATTTTCTCCCATTCTGTAGGTTGCCTGCTCACTCTGATTATAGTTTCTTTTGCTGTACCTAAGTTCATTAGTTTAATTAGATACCATTTGTCAATTTTGGCTTTTGTTGCAATTGTTTTTGTTGTTTTAGTCATAAAGTCTTTGCCCATGCCTATGTCCTGAATGGTATTGCCTAGGTTTTCTTCTAGGGTTTTTATGGTTTTAGGCCTTACATTTTGGTCTTTAATCCATCTTGAGTTAATTTTCATATAAGGTATAAGGAAGGGGTCCAGTTTCAGTTTTCTGCATATGGCTAGCCAGTTTTCCCTACACCATTTATTAAATAGGGAATCCTTTGCCCATTTCTTGTTTTTGTCAGGTTTGTCAAACATCATATGGTTGTGGATGTGTGATGTTATTTCTGAGGCCTCTGTTCTGTTCCATGTGTCTATATATCTGTTTTGGTACCAGTACCATGCTGTTTTGGTTACTGTAGCCTTGTAGTATAGTTTGAAGTCAGGTAGTGTGATGCCACTAGCTTTGTTCTTTTTGCTTAGGATTGTCTTGCCTATATGGGCTCTTTTTTGGTTCCTTATGGAATTTGAAGTAATTTTTTCTAACTCTGTGAAAAAAGTCAGTGGTAGCTTGATGGGAAAAGCACTGCATCTATAAATTACTTTGGGCAGTATGGCAATTTTCATGATATTGATTCTTCCTATCCATGAGCATCGAATGTTTTTCCATTTGATTGTGTCCTCTGTTATTTCCCTGAGCAGTGGTTTGTAGTTCTCCTTGAAGAGGTCCTTCACATCCCTTGTAAGTTGTATTCCTAGGTATTTTATTCTGTTAGTAGCAACTCTGAATGGAAGTTCACTCATAATTTGTCTGTCTGTTTATCTGTTATTGGTGTATAGGAATGCTTGTGGTTTTTGCATATTGATTTTGTATCCCGAGACTTTGCTGAAGTTGCCTATCGGCTTAAGGAGTTTTTGGGCTCAGACGATGAGATTTTCTAAACATACAATCATGTCGTCTGCAAACAGAGACAATTTGACTTCCTCTCTTCCTATTTGAATGCTCTTTATTTATTTCTCTTGCCTGACTGCCCTGGACAAAACTTCCAATACTATGTTGAATAGGTGTGGTGAGAGAGGCCATCCTTGTCTTGTGCCAGTTTTCAAAGGGAATGCTTCTTTGTTCTTTTTGCTTCTTCAGTATGATATTGGCTGTGGGTTTGTCATAAATAGCTCTTATTATTTTGAGATACTTTCCATCAATACCTAGTTTATTGAGCATTTTTAGCATGAAGGGTGTTGAATTTTATCGAAGGCTTTTTCTGCATGTATTGAGATAATTATGTGGTTTTTGTCATTGGATCTGTTTATGTGATGGAGTACATTTGTTAATTTGCCTATGTTGAACAAGCCTTGCATCCCAGGGATGAAGCCAACTTGATCGTGGTAAATAAGCTTTTTGATGTGCTGCTGGATTTGGTTTGCCAGTACTTTATTGAGGATTTTCGCATTGATGTTCATCAGAGATATTGGCCTGAAACTTTCTTTTTTAGTTGTGTCTCTGCCAGGTTTTCATATCAGGCTGATGCTGGCTCATAAAATGAGTTAGGGAAGAGTCCCTCTTTTTCTTATCCAAAATGTAAAGACCATTGACACTATGAAGAAACCGCATCAACTAATGTGCCAAATAACCACCTAGCATCGTAATGACAGGATCAAATTCACACATAACAATATTAACCTTCAATGTAAATGGGCTAAATGCTCCCATCAAAAGACACAGACTGGCAAATTGGATAGAGTCAAGACCTATCGGTGTGCTATATTCAGGAGACCCATCTCACGTGCAAAGACACACGTAGGCTCAAAATAAAGGGATGGAGGAATATTTACCAAGCAAATGGAAAGCAAAAAAAAAAAAAAAAAAAAAAGCAGAGGTTGCAATCCCAGTCTCTGATAAAACAGACTTTAAATAAAGATAAAAAAAAAGACAAAGAAGAGCATTATATAATGGTAAAGGCATCAATGCAACAAGAAGAGCTAACTATACTAAATATATATGCACCCAATACAGGAGCACCCAGATTCATAAGGCAAGTTCTTAGAGACCTACAAAGAGACTTAGACTCCCACACAATAATAGTGGGAGACTTTAACACTCCACTGTCAGTATTAGACAGATCAACGAGACAGAAAGTTAACAAGGTTATTCAGGACTTGAACTCAGCTCTGAGCCAAGTGAACCTAACAGATGTCTACAGAACTCTCCACCCCAAATCAACAGAATATACATTCTTCTCAGCACCACATTGAACTTATTCTAAAATTGACCACATAACTGGAAATAAAACACTCCTCAGCAAATGCAAAAGAAGAGAAATCATAACAAACAGTCTCTCAGGCCACAGTGCAATCAAATTAGAACTCAGAATTAAGAAACTCACTAAAAACTGCACAACTACATGGAAACTGAACAATCTGCTCCTGAATGACTACTGGGTAAATAACGAAATTAAGGCAGGAATAAGTAAGTTCTTTGAAACCAATGAGAACAAAGACAAAATGTACCAGAATATCTGGGACACAGGTAAAGCAGTGTTTAGAAGGAAATTTATAGCACTAAGTGCCCACATGAGAAAGCGGGAAAGATCTAAAATCAACACCCTAATATCACAATTAAAAGAACTAGAGAAGCAAGAGCAAACAAATTCAAAAGCTAGCAGAAGACAAGGAACAACTAAGATCAGAGCAGAACTGAAGGAGATAGAGATACGAAAGACCCCTCAAAAAATCAATGAATCCAGGAGGTGTTTTTTTGAAAAGATTAACAAAATAGACCGCTAGCCAGACTAACAAAGAAAAGAGAGAAGAATCAAATAGACACAATAAGAAATGATAAAGGGGATATCACCACTGATCCCACAGAAATACAAACTACCATCACATAATACTATATACGCCTCTACGCAAATAAACTAGAAAATCCAGAACAATTTATTAAATAGGGAATCCTTTGCCCATTTCTTGTTTTTGTACCAGCTCCTCTTTGTATCTCTGATAGAATACAGCTGTGAATCCATCTGGTGCTGGGCTTTTTTTGGTTGGTAGCCTATTCATTACTGCCTCAATTTCAGAACTTGTTATTGGTCTATTCAGGGATTCAACTTCTTCCTGGTTTAGTCTTGGGAGGGTGTATGTGTCCAGGAATTTATCCATTTCTTCTGGATTTTCTAGTTTATTTGCGTAGAGGTGTATATAGTATTATGTGATGGTAGTTTGTATTTCTGTGGGATCAGTGGTGATATCCCCTTTATCATTTCTTATTGTGTCTATTTGATTCTTCTCTCTTTTCTTTGTTAGTCTGGCTAGCGGTCTATTTTGTTAATCTTTTCAAAAAAACACTTCCTGGATTCATTGATTTTTTGAGGGGTCTTTCGTATCTCTATCTCCTTCAGTTCTGCTCTGGTCTTAGTTGTTTCTTGTCTTCTGCTAGCTTTTGAATTTGTTTGCTCTTGCTTCTCTAGTTCTTTTAATTGTGATGTTAGGGTGTTGATTTTAGATCTTTCCCGCTTTCTCATGTGGGCACTTAGTGCTATAAATTTCCTTCTAAACACTGCTTTACCTGTGTCCCAGATATTCTGGTACATTGTATCTTTGTTCTCATTGGTTTCAAAGAACTTACTTATTCCTGCCTTAATTTCATTATTTACCCAGTAGTCATTCAGGAGCAGATTGTTCAGTTTCCATGTAGTTGTGCAGTTTTTAGTGAGTTTCTTAATTCTGAGTTCTAATTTGATTGCACTGTGGCCTGAGAGACTGTTTGTTATGATTTCTCTTCTTTTGCATTTGCTGAGGAGTGTTTTATTTCCAGTTATGTGGTCAATTTTAGAATAAGTTCAATGTGGTGCTGAGAAGAATGTATATTCTGTTGATTTGGGGTGGAGAGTTCTGTAGACATCTATCAGGTTCACTTGGTTCAGAGCTGAGTTCAAGTCCTGAATATCCTTGTTAACTTTCCGTCTCGTTGATCTGTCTAATATTGACAGTGGAGTGTTAAAGTCTCCCACTATTATTGTGTAGGAGTCTAAGTCTCTTTGTAGGTCTCTAAGAACTTGCCTTATGAATCTGGGTGCTCCTGTATTGGGTGCATATATATTTAGTATAGTTAGCTCTTCTTGTTGCATTGATGCCTTTACCATTATGTAATGCCCTTCTTTGTCTTTTTTTTTTATCTTTGTTTAAAGTCTGTTTTATCAGAGACTGGGATTGCAACCCCTGCTTTCTTTTTGCTTTCCATTTGCTTGGTAAATATTCCTCCATCCCTTTATTCTGAGCCTACGTGTGTCTTTGCATGTGAGATGGGTCTCCTGAATATAGCACACTTGTGGGTCTTGACTCTATCCAATTTGCCAGTCTGTGTCTTTTGATGAGGGCATTTAGCCCATTTACATTGAAGGTTAATATTGTTATGTGTGATTTTGATCCTGTCTTTACGATGCTAGGCGGTTATTTGGCACATTAGTTGATGCGGTTTCTTCATAGTGTCAATGGTCTTTACATTTTGGTATGTTTTTGCAGTGGCTGGTACTGGTTTTTCCTTTCCATATTCACTGCTTCCTTCAGGAGCTCTTGTAAGGCAGGCCTAGTGGTGACAAAATCCCTCAGCGTTTGCTTGTCTGTAAAGGATTTTATTTCTCCTTCACTTATGAAGCTTAGTTTGGCTGGATATGAAATTTTGGGTTGAAAATTCTTTTCTTTAAGAATGTTGAATATTGGTCCCCACTCTCTTCTGGCTTGTAGGGTCTCTGCAGAGAAATCTGCTGATAACCTAATGGACTTCCCTTTGTGGGTAACCTGACCTTTCTTTCTGGCTGCCCTTAATATTTTTTCCTTCATTTCAACCTTGGTGAATCTGATGATTATGTGTCTTGCTCTTCTCAAGACGTATCTTTGTGATGTTCTCCGAATTTCCTGAATTTGAATGTTGGCCTGTCTTGCTATGTTGGGGAAGTTCTCCTGGATAATATCCTGAATTGTGTTTTCCAAATTGGTTCCATTCTCCCAGTCACTTTCAGGTACACCAGTCAAATGTAGGTTTGGTCTTTTCACATAGTCCCGTATTTCTTGGAGGCTTTGTTCATTCCTTTTCATTCTTTCTTCTCTAATCTTCTCTTCACGCTTTATTTCGTTAAGCTGATCTTCAATCTCTGATATTTTTTCTTCTGCTTGATCAGTTCGGCTATCGATACTTGTGTATGCTTCACGAAGTTCTCGTGCTGTGTTTTTCAGCTCCATCAGGTCATTTATATTCTTCTCTAAACTGGTTATTCTAGTTGGCAGTTCCTGTAACCTGTTATCAAGGTTCTTAGCTTCCTTGCATTGGGTTAGAACATGCTCATTTAGCTCAGAGGAGTTTGTTATTACCCACTTTCTGAAGTCTACTTCTGTCAATTTTTCAAACACATTCTCCATCCAGTTTTGTTCCCTTGCTGGTAAGTAGTTGTGATCCTTTTGAGGAGAAGAGGCATTCTGGTTTTTGGAATTTTCAGCATTTTTGCACTGGTATTTCCTCTTCTTTGTGGATTTATCTAACTTTGATCTTTGATATTGGTGACCTTCGGATGGGGTTTTTGCATGGACATCCTTTTTGTTGATGTTAATGTTATTGCTTTATGTTTGTTAGTTTTCCTTCTAACAGTCAGGCTCCTCTCCTGCAGGTCTGCTGGAGTTTGCTGGAGGTCCACTCCAGACCCTGTTTGCCTGGGTATCACCAGTGGAGGCTGCAGAACAGCAAAGATTGCTGCCTGCTCCTTCCTCTGGAAGCTTTGTCCCAGAGGGGCACCCACCAGATGCCAGCTGGAGCTCTCCTGTATAAGGTATCTGTTGACACAGGCTGAGAGGTGTCTCCCGGTCAGGAAGCACAGGCGTCAGGGACCCACTTGAGGAGGCAGTCTGTCCCTTAGGAGAGCTCGAGTGCTGTGCTGGGAGATCCGCTGCTCTCTTCAGAGCCAGCAGGCACGAACATTTATGTCTGCTGAAGCTGTGCCCACAGCCTCCCCTTCCCCCAGGTGCTCTGTCCCAGGAAGATGGGAGTTTTATCTATAAGCCCCTGACTGGGGCTGCTGCCTCTTTCAGAGATGACCTGCCTAGAGAGGAGGAATCTAGAGAGGCAGTCTGACTACAGTGGCTTTGCCATGCTGCAGTGGGGTCCCCCCAGTTCTAACTTCCCAGAGGCTTTGTTTACACTGTGAGGGGAAAACTGCCTATCCAAGCCTCAGTAATGGTGGACACCCCTCCCCGCACCAAGCTCGAGCATCTCAGGTCAGCTTCAGACTGCTGCGCTGGCAGCGAGAATTTCAAGCCAGTGGATCTTAGCTTGCTGGGCTCTGTGGGGATGGGATCTGCTGAGCAAGACCACTTGGCTCCCTGTCTTCAGCCCCCTTTCCAGGGGAGTGAATGATTCTGTCTCACTGGCATTCCAGGCACCACTGGGGTAT
Source organism: Pan troglodytes (assembly GCF_028858775.2). Lineage (NCBI taxonomy): Eukaryota > Metazoa > Chordata > Mammalia > Primates > Hominidae > Pan > Pan troglodytes. Next base: position 52,614,687 of record NC_072416.2, on the reverse strand, counting down.
GGGAAAAAACTCCTGCAGCTAGCTTGATGTCTGCCCAAATGGCTGCCCAGTTTTGTGCTTGAAACCTAGGGCCCTGGTGGTGTAGGCACCTAAGGGAATCTCCTGGTCTGCAGGTTATGAAGACCGTGGGAAAAGCGTAGTATCTGGGCTGGACAGCACCATCCCTTACAGCATGGTCCCTCATGGCTTCCCTTTGCTAGGGGAGAGAGTTCCCTGATCCCTTGTGCTTCCCAGGTGAGATGACATTCCACCCTGCTTCTGCTCACCCTCTGTGGCCTGCACCCACTGTCTAACCAGTCCCAGGGAGATGAACCAGGTACCTCAGTTGGGAATGCAGAAATAGCGCACCTTCTGCATTGAACTCACTGGGAGCTGCAGACTGGAGCTGTTCCTATTCGGCCATCTTTGATCTATCTAAATCTTTAAATGCTTTAAACTATGCAATAAAGGTGAACACAAACTTGCTAATAAATCCTGAGAAGATACCACATGAGGATGCATGACATTGATAAGAGTGCTGGTCCTCAAACTTGGCTGTAATCCCAGCACTTCGGGAGGCTGCAGCAGGAGGATCTCTTGAGCCCAGTTCAAGGCCAGCCTGGCCAACATGGCAAGACCCCATCCCTACAAACAACATTTTACAAATTAGCTGGGCGAGGTGGTGCATGCCTGTGGTCCCAGCTACTTGGGAGGCTGAGGCGGGAGGATCACTTGAGCCCAGGATGTCAAGGCTGCAGTGAACCATGATCAAGCCACTGCACTCCAGCTTAGGTGAGAGTGAAAACCTATCTCAAAAAAAAAAAAAGAGAGAGAGAGAGAATGAGAGACTAAAAGTGAGGAAATCTTTGTTTAATTATTTGCTCTGGCATTTCCTACCTGTAAGCTGATGAACCATCCTAGTTTTCTGACACTCTCCTGGTTATGGCACTGAATGTTCTGTGTCCTGGTCAAATTGGGATAATTGGTCATCCTATGTGTGATCTTACTAAATCAGATAAAGCCTCAGAGCCTGCTAAAGTTTTCATAAGAATGAAATAAAGTATGTTCAGATGTCTAATGTAGTACCTAGCACAGAGCGGGAATCCAAAAATGCTTAATAGTTGATTTTCAAGATAATAGTTTACAATTAAAGTCACAGTGAGTTACCACTTCACACCCACCAGATGGCTAATGTGAAGAAGACTGAAAATGCCAAAGTTGTCAAGGATGTGAAGTAAGTGGAACTTTCATGGAAAAATTGGTAGAACCACTTAGAAAAACTGTTTGGCGATAGCTACTCACCCCATGCATCACCTATGACCCAGCAATTTGCATCCTAGGTATATATCCAAGAGGAATAAATATCTGTTTTCCAAGCATATGTATAGAAGCTTCATTTATAATGGTAAAAAATTAGAAACAACTCAAAAATCCATTAGTAAATTGGACATAGAAATTGTAGTATATCCATAAAGTGGAATATAGCAATAAAAATAAACTATTGCTACAGATAACAATATGGATGAATTTCACAAACATAATAGTGAAGGAAAAAAGTCAGATACAAAAGATACACAGTAGCATTTCATTTCATTTATATAGAGTTTTATTTTTTATTTTTTATTTTTTTTAACAGAGTCTTGCTCTGTCGCCTAGGCTAGAGTGCAATAGCACGATCTCGGCTCACTGCAACCTCCACCTCCTGGGTTCAAGCGATTCTCCTGCCTCAGCCTCCTGAGTAGCTGGGATTATAGGCACACACCACCAGGCCCAGCTAATTTTTGTATTTTTAATAGAGACGGGGTTTCACCATGTTGGTCAGGCTGGTCTCGAACTCTTGACCTTGTGATCTGCCCGCCTCGGCCTCCCAAGGTGCTGGGATTGCAGGTGTGAGCCACCGCACCAGGCCTATATAGAGTTTTAAAGACTCAGCCCCACCTACTCTTTGGTGTAAGAAGTCCAAAAAGTGGTTTCCATTGGAAAGCATGTGACCTGCAATGTTCTCTTTGTTCCAGGCATTGGTTACACCAGGATGTTCACTTTGTGGAAATTCGTCTACCTGTACAATGCTATTTGTGCACATTTCTATATAAATGGTGTACTTTAATAAAAAGCTTTTTAAAAAGACCGAAAGGTAGACACACAAACACAGGAAATTATTAGTCTTACAGAGAATACTAACTGAAAGCTTCAGTGGATCCCAAAAGGTTTTAGACAATTCGCAAATGAGATTTCTTAATGGCTTCTAAGAGACTGGGGATACTAAACACTTGAATAGGCATCTTTCTCCATTGAATGGTCTCCTGGGATCTCTCATCCTTACAGCACAGTGAACTACCTGCAAGTCTAACTAGGGTTACAGTCACTGTGTCCTACGCTTCTAGCTAGGTGTTTAATAGAGGGAAACTTCTCTCTTCATCTCTGCAAAGAAAGCCCAAACCTTACCAAGGCAGCATGAAGTTTCTAAGAGATTGCATTAAATTACCTAAAACAACCTGTCATATAAATCACCTTCCATCTGGCCCCAACCCTCTGAAACACAGTCCATCCACTCCTGAGAATCACCATAGACACTCTTCATCTACTTGCTGGGACTTATTTGTTAGGCTCCACCTGGCAGTTCTTAGAATTTCTGATGCTGTAAGGTATGCTAAACAAGCTGAATGCCAAAACTGCCAGATACCTACGTTAAAATGGAATTATTGGGCCGAAATCAGAAGCCATTTAAATCTTCAACAAGCTCTCATTGTGGCTCTTGATTCAGAAAACCATGGTTTCCGTGAGACCAGTGGTGTTCCTGACAGAAGTTTTGCTTGAACAGAGGAGACCTCTTCCAAGGGGTCATTTACAATAGCAAGTGCAAACGAAATGTCAAGAATCTGCAAATCTCAGTGTCTTGTCGCTTTGGTGGAAAAGAAGATGTTCCACAGGAGCATCTCAGGTGCATCTTCTCCTTCAGGTAGGAACCAAACAGCACACCGGTAGCATTTGCTCTGGGTGTATTTCACAGTAAGCTTTACAACGCACTTGCTTTTTTAACAGGTGAATGGATATGTCATCATCATCATCAGGAGTTACTCTATTTTTTGACACACAGTGTCCTTGCATAAAATAAGTCATTTCAGGTAAACCCTCCTCCCATGTCCCTCAGAGTCAAATTCAAAGTCTTCATGGGGTTCCCAGATTCTTCCTGATCTGGCCTTGTCTTATCTTGCTGATGTCACCTCTAACCTTCCAGCCACACTGGTCCCTTGCTGCTCCTGGGACACTGTAGGTGTGTTCCCACCTTGGGACTTGGCACTTCCTAGCCCTTCTGCTTGGAACACCCTCCCGCCACATATCCTATTGTCTAATTCACTCGACCCCTCCAAATCTTTGCTTTAATGTCACCAGTTTAATGGGTCCTACCCTGACTACCCTGTCCTTTCTTACCACCACTACTTTAATCCCCTCTACACTGACTTACTTTTTTTTTACACTGTTTTCACTTAACATACCATATATTTTCTTATTTTGTTTATTTTTTATTATTTGTCTTTCTACACTAGAATGTTAACTCCACAAAGTCAGGGGATTTTGTTGTTATCCTTTTGTTTGGTTCACCAGTGTATTCCAAGTACTTAACACGTAGTTGGCATGTAGTAGGTGCTCAACAAATATCTGTTGAATGTTAAATGCCTAAAATTTGGGGGGCTTAGCATGTACTGTTATCATGTTATGTGCTTTATATATACATATATAATACTTAGCAAACCATGAGAAGAGTAATATTATTAACCTCATTTACAAATGAAGAAACTGAAGCAGAGAGAGCTGGGTTAACCTGCCAAGGGTCATACAGCTAGTAAATAATGGAGCCAGGGCTCAAGCCAAAGTCATCAGATCTTAGAACACTAGTTCTTGACCACACCAACTCAACTGACACAAGCAATGCCAAGAAGAGGTTATGCACTCGGCAGGCAAATTTTGCTTGTGGTAGACATCAGCTTGTCATTTCTGCATTTATTCTTTTCCTGGTAATTGCACCCCCATTTCCCTCTAGGAAGTGATTTCTTCTTCCATTTTCCATCTCTGGGCTTCTGGTACACTGGACTCTGTTTCCTGAGCCGGAAGAGAAGCATGTGATGGGAGAAAGCCAATCAGCATGTGGCATTCCACAAGCCTTGGAGATTGGCTGAGAAGTGAGCATGTGACCTGATCAAAGTTGAGAATGCTGGGGCAAGGTGGTTTCACTTCTCCTGCAGGTTTCACTTCCTGGGAAGCTGGAAAACTGTAAGCATCGTCTTGGGAGCCTGCTGGGATGAGTCAGCCTTTGAATAGAGCCAACACCAAGGAAGTAGAGCCAATAAATAGTATGACTGGCCCTGGGTCCTGCCCACTAGGCTTGTCTGAAGCCTCGAGGTGCTCTCTGTATTCCAGCATCCCCCGTTGGTAATGGTTTCCCTCTGTGGCTGTGAGAACGTGTCCCCTTCCTCTGGTTTGCTTCTTTTGTTTTTTCTTCCTTCTTCCTTCCTTTCTTTTTTTTTTTCTCCTCTCTCTTCCTTTCTTTTTCTCTTCCTTCTTTTTTTCTCCCTCTTTCTATTCTTTTCCTTTATCCTTTCTCCTTCCTTCCTTTTTCTTTCTTTCTTTTCTTCTCTCCGAACGCAAGTGAGTAATTAGTATGTGCCAGAAATTATGCTACATTTAAGTACATTATCCCATTTTATTTTTACAACAACCAACCATATCATATAAGAATGTTTGATATTCCCATTTTAGAGGTAAACACACAGGCTGGGAAATTTGCACAAGATCACCCAGCTGGTAAGTGATAGAATCAGGTTTCAGAGCCAAGCAATCTAACACTGGTCCATGCACTCTTAATCACTAGATTACACAGCCTCCCTTGTGAAGCACAGGGTTACATGTTGGGCAGACCAGAGTTTATAAGGAAGAAAGGATGGCTACAAAGTCAGCCATATGTGCACGCAGGTAGCTGTGGAAAGAACAGACTAGGGTAGTGATTCGAAAGAAAGCTTTGTATTTAGGCCAGTTCTGGTTTGAATTCTACTTCTTCCATCTACTCACTGTGTGAACATGGGCCATTAATTAACTTCTCTGAGCTCCTGAATTCTCATCTTTACAGTGAAGCTAATACTACCAGTCTTGAAATGATGTTGCCTGATTTAACTGAGAAAATGAATACAAAGTATTCCCCCATTATTTGGTACATAGATGAAAGCTACTATGATAATAACATTATGTATGGTTACTATTAATATTCTTCTTATTATAGTCACCCTTAGAATTCTCAGTCCCAACAGCATGAGTCCTGAAGACAGCAAGGTGTGTTTTCTCCCTTGTGATTTTAGCCAACAGTTGGCACCTAGCTTCACCTTTGGAACTGAAGACTATTTATATGCAGCTGAAAAAAATCCATTTAAGCTGTGCTGAATTTTGTCACCCTTAGGAATTAAAATGTATGATGTGCAGCCTTCAGGGTGTGACTGTGTTTAAAGAGATGTTCTCAGAAATACGCACGTGTCCCAATGAGGGGTGAATTAGTCTGAGTTCCTCCCTAGGTGATGTCAAGCAAACAGTTCTTTGAGAATTAGGCAATCTGGCTACTAAACCATTGATATTGTGCCACGAGGCATAAACCTTCCCAAGCAGGAGGGTATTGTACAAATAGGAATCATCTCCCAGATCTCAGATTAATGCAGATGTGGAAAATAGCATTTTAATAAATGTATTCTCCAAATGGAGGCACTTTTATTGCAAAACCTTCCTTTTGTATCCTGAGAGAAATGGAATGTTTTGGTTAGGCATAAACAACAGTGAGAGCATTTTCTAAATACACATGTTTTCTGCATGTCAGTTTAATTACATGTTGTAGATCATTTTTGAGACTCCTTGGGGATAATAGCTCCAAAAGCAATGCTTCTCTCTGTCTTGAGCGACCAGAAGTCACGATACCTGTTTTACATTTGGCGGTTCACAGCCCCTCTCCTTCCTTCTCCACTTCCTATAACTGTTCAGTTATATTTACATTTACAAAAGAGCATTACGTTTGGGCGGCAGCATTGACCGGAAGATTATTTGAAGTTAAAACACTTTGCCAGCTTCCATTTTCTTCACAACATTCCTTTCCACTTCTGCTTTTTCTTTAAAAGAAAAAAATTCTGACTTAAGAAAACTCGATCCTTTCGGAACAGACCAGCCACAGATATTCCTTCCTGTGCTCCTGGAATGGAGGAGTGGAGGCGAGAGGGCCGAGAAGAGGGGTGAGGGGGAATGCTAAGGGACGGCAGGGGCAAATGGGGCCTTCTCCGCAGGGGACATTCAATAACTCTCTTAGCCTTTATGCTGTAGGACAGGGGCTCATTTGCTCGATTTGGGGTGACAGCAGCCGGTTTTGTTACAGCATAGCTGGAGTTTTAAATAAGTGCAGCTCTCAGAGGCCGAAGGCAGCATTCGTTATCTTAGCCATGGGAGGGCGTGGAAATCGGCGGTGTTTTTGGCAAGGGCAGCATAAATCCACTGTTTGCAAGGCCCCGACCCAGCCAGAGAGGAAGGAATGCACAGTTTCCCTTTGACGGTGAGATTTCCTGCTTCTTGTTGGAAAGAGTGTCTGGACTCCGATGCACAAGCAAAGTCTGCATCAATTACTTGAAAGGAAACCAACCCTATTCCTGAAGGTTTGGCAGCAGAAACATTCATTGTTGAGAAAGGGGAAGAAAAAAAAGACTAATGAACTCCCCTCTCTTCGGTATTTTCAAAGGCCTCTTGTGTTAGTGGCTGCTATTTTTTCTTTTTCTTTTCTTTTTTTTCAGAGTTCTTAGGAACTCTCATTAGCCCCTCAATAAATGCTACTTTAAGGGCTTGTAACTTTGTCATTAAATCTTCACTCCAAGATGAATTAAGGTTGCAGCCAAGAAATGCCCTCCCCACCCCCAGTGAGCTTCTTCACAATCACCAAAAAGGCAGGAAAATAGATTTGTGGGGGATTTTTAGTACTCGTTTACGTGCCTTCCTGTCAAACAGTGATTAATTCAGGGCCACTTAAGTTTTTCTAACTTTCATCCATAATGGGCACGTTGACATTTTTATTTGAATCTCTTTACGCCATCCAAAATAATCTCCTTCAGCAACAGAAACTGCTGGTTAATTGCCACAGAGCAGCTGTTACCTCTTCTCAGTCGACAGCCTCTTTCAGGATGTTTTTGAGCTCTGTGCCTGTGGAACGCGCGGGCCGGCGACAGCGTGTCAGGTGGATTGATTGAATGGCCCCCTTGTTCCCGACTAACTGTGTCTACGATGGTATCAGGGCCAAACAAAGCCCTGCACATCTAAATATAGCATTTTCTTTGGCCCCCAGCCCTCACTGTCTTGTTTTCCCATTCTTCCATGCTCTAAAGCAAATACCAGAGAGCCCCATTTTAACACGTCTTACTTTTACACGTCTTACTTGCATATTCCATGGGTCAAACTGGTCCCAGAAATAGAAGTTCATGCACAATTAATCTGATTTTCTGGTTAATTGAAGCCTCACCAGAAAACTGCTTTGAAAAATTCACTGTTGTTACAGAGTCTTCTGAAAAACGTGTTCAGACACTCTCAGGATGGCAGAGTCTTGCAACTAAAAGAGAATTTGAGGTCTAGGTGCACAAAGGGCAGTGCCTCTGGATCTAGCCAAGATACCTGGACTTCCTGCCTTCTGCACAACCCATTTCATTTTTGAACCATTTTTGTTCCAGGGTATTACTTTGTATTTCCTGCCTTGATTATTGATGAAGTGAATGGTTTTGTCGTTGTTGTTTCTTAACTTGTTTTCTTGATGACAGGCCTTCGGGATACCCTGTTGACTGTTGTCCTGTCCAAGTAGAGACCCTGAAGACGGGGTAAGATGGAGTGAATTTTCAGGGTCTGTGAAACATCTGTGGCCACCATAGACTCTGAGCTTCTTTTCTTATTATCTGTTCCTTTCCAAGGGTAGAGTGAATGAAACCATTAGATGAGTTCCTATTAATCAAATTTTTGCTTTACCGCACTCTAAAGATAGTCCTTACAGGTTGTTGGCATACTTGTAGTGAAGGAAAGAAAGAAAGGAAGAAAGAAAGAAAAAGAGAGAGAGAGGGAGGGAGGGAAGGAAGGAAGGGGAGAAAGGAAGGAAGGAAGGGAAGAGAAAGAAAGAAAGGAAAAGAAAGAAGAAAAAAGAGAAAGAAAGAAAGAAAAGGAAAAGAGAAAGAAAAAAAGGGAAGACTAATTTAAAATAATGTCTAAATTATTTTAATATTAAATATTTTAATATCTAAATATTTAAAATAAGTATACTCTTCTCTGATTTGTGTTATAAGTTCAAATAATAGAGAAACGTGAAATATAGAAAGAGGAAATTCCCTAAAGTGTATCCTATAGGAAAAAAATATCTCACAAATTACAAAAAAAGAGTATCTGGTCCATGCCTGTGTGGAGCTGGTACAGCCCTGAATCGGGTGTGGTTGCAGCTCAGGCTTCTACAGTTTCGGCTGTCAAGCCCACCATCTGCTTGCTTTGCCTTCAAAGCATTGATAGAAACTCCAATCAGCCTTCTAGCTCCTCTCAGAGTCCCAGCTGAGAAAAGTGTTATTCAGGGACATCTAAGAATCCTGATTGCCATCCAGTCTACTAGGCCCCTAGAGCTCTATCTTTGGATCAAGTTGGAGACCAGAAACCTGCTCATTTGTGCTGTATTTATTTAGCCAAGGTTAGGAGTTATTCAGCACACGTGTGGGCCGTCATCTGCCCTCTGCCTATGGCAGGCATCTCTAACGTAGTGTAGCCTCTTTTTTGCCCAGCTTAGATGTGGTCTTGAATCCTTCTCAAGATGAGACTCTGTGAGCCCACCACCAGACAACTGGAATGGGCACTAGACAGGTGCCCCTTTGCTTCACTTTTTTGCTCTGGCCCTGGCAATTTTGCAACTCTGTTTGCTCTCACAGTTGACAGTGAACTTCTGTTCTCATTGACCCCTTATAAAGAGCCCTGAGTGCAGAATTTATTTGAAAATGAAGCATCTGGAAAATTCTTCTCTCCTTTGAAGAACTGTATACTCCAGTGAAGTGAGGCTTTGTCATTAATCGTCATCCCCTTTTCACTCTTGCTGCCAGGAAGCTGTGAGTCAGATTTCAAAGCTCAATGGTAGCAAACAAAATGAGCCTTATAATTGCCCTATTTGCAGCTTCCTTTTTTCTTGTCCAGAGTTTTTGTTTTTATCATTTGTGGTTTGGGTGGTGAACTGCCTTCTATCAGTGAGGCAAAGGTATAAATAAATAAATAAACCAGTTTTAAAACCATGCACCCAATTGTGGTGTCTTATCAACGCTAGCCTCAGTCTGAGAGCACGTTTTGTTTTCCTTCATGCTTAAAAACAAATCCATGCCTTTGCATGCTACCTAAGAAGAAAGATTGGCTGCCAGAACAATGTAACTAGAGCTGGAAAGGGGAAATAAAACTGGGTTGATGGACCTGGATATATGAGATCTTTATTTTCTGCCTTGTGAGAATGTTGTTGCAGCCCCATTTTACAGGTAAGTGAGGGCAGATGCAGCTTCCTGGGGCCACCAGAGTGTGACTGAGTGATGTGTCACTCCTGAGCCCTGCCTCCAGTCCGCTTTGGCGTGTAATCTTGTGCAACCTTTTTTATTTCAAAAGTGCTTCTGCACTCCCCGGTCATTCCAGTGCTGCTGGTGAGCACACTTCATTTCTACTTTGTTTAGCGATCAGAACCGCCACGACTTTCGAAAAGCATGAAATCTCTAAATGAAGGAATGCAAAGTACTTGCCTTCCAACCCCCCTAATATGGAGAAACAATCTGAATACACAAAATTAGAAAAACATACACAGAATGGTTGTTTAAAATTCACAGCTGTCAACATCAAGTATTTTGTATGAGAGAAAGAATGTAAGAAACATCAGGTTAACAAAATAGCTGCAGATGGATCGCTTCGCGCAGAGGACTAGGCTGGCATTGTCTGTGCCCTGTTTTGCGGAGGTTCATTTGCATTGCAGGACAAAGGTTCGCTGTTGGAGACCCTTTCTGTCCATCCTCCTCCTCCAAAAGGCACCTCGCCATCCGCAGTGAAGATAGGCCACCTCCCTCCTCCCATCAGAAACCTACAGGAACGAACACAAATCTGTTATTTTAACACAACGTGGGCACAAAGTGGTGTTTTCATTCCGAATAAAGCTGGGGGAAGCTGAAGAATAGGGCCTTTTATTTGCAGAAGATACTCAAAGGAAGCAAGATTGAACCGTAGGCCAGCGTATAAGAATAAAGTTGTTAGAGATTTTGCAGCCTGTGGCCTGGGAGCTCCACTCTAAGTTCCCTGTCAGCTTGGAGCACTTTGCATCAGAATGCATAATTGCATCTGTTCATTACATTTTTAGCCTAGTCCTCCAACATAGAATAAATTCATCTTCCTCCCACTTTTCAGACTGCCTGGGAGAGGAGACTTTTTTTTCAATTTAATAAACATGATTGACAACAGAAAATGTAGATTTACTTTCTATTATGACTGTATATTGGCGTCCAGAACGCAGACATGTATTTTGCTGATGATTATACGGCAGCCCATTAGCAATTGCATTCATTCCACAAATTCTAAGGGCCCTGTTTTATGATTCTTGTAAGAAGTAGCTTGAAAGTGGCACAAAGAAATATTTAAAAATACTCAGAGGCTAAGGACGTTTTAAGCACTGTATCTAAAGTGGCAGAGATGGCATTTCAATGGTAAAGGCCAGCCGCTAAGACCAGTACTGTTGAACTCTGGGCCTCCAATCCCTGGACTGTATTAAGGGGGTTGAGCTGGAAGAGGATCAATGTTTTGCCAGTACCTTTGAACCGGGAACCCTTGAGTTTTAAATCTGCTATTGCCCCACCAGACAGCTGCCTCTGCCTCTGCCCAAGGTCACGGATTGACAGTGAGACAACTGGGACGGACACCCTGACTTACCTGGAGAAGAGGTTAGAATAGTGGGAGGGAACCTGGGGAATCTAGCCCGTCTCTTCCTTCCCTCTCTCTCTTTGGTCGGCCCCGGAAAAAGTGGGTGAAAGTCTGCCTTCCCCATTTGGGTGGAGGCATAGCACAGGAAAGATGACTTTAACTAAAGCTGAGAGACCAGGAGGACGATGTGATTTCTGAGGCCATGGCATGAGGCGCCATGAGTCTGGGGGTGGTGGCTGTCCAGTCCTGCTCTGGACGGTGGTCCCATGATGTAACTGAGGGCCTTGACACCAGCTCTTTAAATCAGGGGTGCTTTAGGGGCCCCCTGCTGCCATGGTTTCTAATGGCCTTAATCCCAGGCCTGAGGGGCACGTTAAATAATTTTTCTTTTTTAACCACCTAAGAAACTCTCATGTTTGAGTAGAAAAGAGAGAAAAAAAGCAAATCTTCCAGAGCATACATAATCTCCTCTTGATCTGGTCTTCTCGGGGGCTCTGACTGGCAAAACTAAGCCTGCAGGATGGTTCTGAGAAGAGTGTGAGAATCTCCCTGCCTCCATCTGGGAGAGCACACTGAGGAGGCCCGTGGCATCTTCAGAGCCCTAAGCTCAGACTCTTCTCTAACAGCTGTAGAGACACATATGAGCCTTGATGTCGTGCGGTCATATATCTTCCTCCAAATGAGAGGTCAGATGAGATCATCGGGGTGAAAGAGCTTTGTAAACTAGAGAGCACTGGACAAATGTCAGTCTGTTTTCATTATTAACAGGGAGCACGGGCTCTCTCCTGCCAAGGAGCCTATTAAAATATTTTTTTATCTGAGTTCTTTTTCTTTTTTTAAATTGTTAGCAAATATTTACTCAGAGCCTACCAATGGCCAGGCAGAGCCTACCACTGGCCAGGCACTTTACAAACATAAATCAGATCATGTCACTCTCCGGGTTGAAACACTCCAAGGCGCCCCGTCACACCTAGAATAACATGAAAAGTCTTCACTGTGGCCTGGAAGGCGGCACGTGATGGGGGCCAGCAGCCTCTCCCTCCTCAATTCCCTCCATCTGCCCCCTTTTTCCTCTGCTCTGGCTGGGATGCCCACCTTGCTGCTCCTCAAACATGTCAAGTTCATTTTCACCTTAGGCCTTTGTCCACACTGTTGAATCTTCCTGGAAAACACTCCACTCCACCCAGGTCTCTGTTCAAACGTCACTTCTCCAAAGAAGTCATCTTTGACCACATCTCTAAAATGTCCTCCTTCCACACTAATACTCTTTGTCCCCACACCCCGCCTTAAGGCTCTTCATAGCCCACATCCTAATCTGAAATGATTGAAGATGTTTGTGTGTGTGTGCCTGTGTGTGTGCGTGTATATGTGTGTGTGTATATATATATATGTTTATTGCTGTCTCATCCACTAGAACACATGCTCTGTAAGGCATGTTTTGCCTGTTACTGCATGCCCAGACTCTAGAATAGCACCTGGCACATAGTAAGTGGTCAGTTAATACTAATGGTATAAATACAAAGAGCTGGGAATGCAGAGATGAGAAGAAATCAAGGGGCTTATAGTTCTGTCCTTGATCTGATGGGATTTGCCTCAAAAGGAAAGCAAGAATAATTAATAACTCAATGCTTATGCTTCAGTGGAAAAGACTCAGACACTCAAGTTATTTCATTTTCATAAGAAGGCTTGCCCAAGCTTGAGGATCTGGTTCCTGAGGTCTTCTTTGAGCCAAGACTGTTGGTGTGAGATGTATGAGCACCAGGGTCCACAGATGAGTCAGGTAAGAGACTGCGGGGGACACAATGGAAGAGCCACCCAGCTCCTAGCAACTCCCTCCATTCTAGATTGGCTCTACCCAGCTCCTTTTCCTCTCTGCGTGTGGATCAAATGAGAGCCACGTTGCTCCTGCTCCCTGCTGTGTTGATTAGTGGCGAGTCATCACCTCACCTACGCTGAGCTAATGACGCTCTCTCAACCCTAGTTTATAGGTAGGCAACAGCCTTTAGCCAGGTCGGTCGGGTCCTCTCCTGGGGATTTGCCAACTGGAACTAGAGGGAAAAACTGTTTTCTTTTCCAGTCACAAAGCTGTGAGGATGTGAGGCCAGGAACAGCCATTAGCGGAGGTTCTAGTTCACGGCAACAGCGAATGGATGAACAATGCAGAGACAAGAGTTAGTGACCTAGATGGAGAGATAAAGAGAGAATGTCCAGGCCCTGGTTTCACCTCCACTCCCTCCCTGCCTACATCCTAAGCCACTAAATTCTCTCTTTTGCCTTCGCTAGCTCAAGCTGGTTTTTTATTTCTTTAAAAATACCCTAATGAATATATTTTTATTTAACTAGTTACTTAATTATTATAAAATAAATACATAAATTCAGTTTTAAAATCCACACACTTTAGGAAATTATAAAATGGGAAGTGACCTTCCTTCTTGCCCCCCGACCGCCACTCCCTCCCCTGCCTCAGCCCCACTCCCTGGTTTCGTTCCCTGGAGGTAACCCGCAACCACTTGTTAAACTTATTATCCTTCCAACTGTCATTTGACAGACTTCTGGCAAGCATTTTGAAAAGCAGCAGAAAATCCTTTGTAATTTTGATTTATCTGATTGTAATATATATTACTCTTGTAGATTTCCAAACAATGGGTTATTCAACCATTTATTTCAGTCAGCTTTGTCTGCATTAGTAAATGTTTTGACATTAGCCATTTATTTCAGAGATGAATGATTCATTTGGGTATTTCTCAACAACATAAAATAATACCCTGGGTGAGGGCATGGCTGACTTTTTGGCAGGGATTGAGTTATTCATTTTTACATTCTTCATACTGCTCAATGTGCTTTGCACAGAGTAGGCGCACAGTATGTGTTGGAATGGATGAAGAATTTGGTGAAAGGGAGCTTGAGACAGAAGGGGGAAGAATGAATCTTTATTGAGTGCTTTCACAACACTGTGGACTTGGCATGCTTTGTCTCTTTCTGTCTTTGCTGCAACTCCCAGCAGCTCTCATTCTTGTCCCTTTTCCAGCTCGTTCTGGGGTTTTCCATTTCACGATGTGGCTTCCATGTCTCTCCAATGAATTCATTTTCCTTGGGTTTGCCAGACTTGGTTTCTGTTGCTTGCAATTCAAGAACTCTAACTGCCAGAGAAATCAGAGCATTAAAAGTAGGGTGAATGGACTACACAGAAATAAAAAGATACAACCCTACTTACAATGTGGAAAATGAAGGCAAAAACCCACTAAGTACTTTGCTTTAGGGCACATGGTTAAGGAGTGGCCAAACAGGAATTAACTCAGGTCTATCAAGGTACAAAAGTCTGGCTCTCTCCACCACCCTGCAACCGGGTGCCAAGACTCTGGTCCAGGAACAAATTATTTCTAGAGGCCAAAGAAAGCATGACCCAACTTGCATGGTTCTCACTAAGAACTCAGGCTGCATGTGGTTGGCAGAAGATGGCCTCTTCCAGAAGTCTGTAGGTTTTATCCTTGGCGAATTTTCTAGATCCTTGCTGATGCCAAAGCATGATTTAGACACTTAGAAAAAATATATATTTGCATGAGACAACCCATGAAGCAGAACCTCAAGCACTATTCTCTTATTTGTTTTTGTTATTTTTAAATATTTCACGAGTCTAATTTCTCTTCTGTTGCCCTCAGCACATAGAAGAAAAAAATCCTTACCATACATGGTGAATTCTGATAATTTATTTGTTTTTGGTAAGATTTTTTATTTTACGTAATATCGTAGCATGGTCAAAAACAGGGGCTCAGCCTGGGCAACACAGTGAGACCCCATCTCTACACAAAATTTGTTAAAAATTAGCTGGGCATGATAGCACACATCTGTGGTCCCAGCTACTTGGGAAGCTGAGGTGGGAGGATTGCTTGAGCCCAGGAGTTTGAGGCTGCAGTAAGCTGTGATTGCACCACTTTACTCCAGCCTGGGTGACAGAGTGAGACCCAGTCTCTATGTAATAAATAAATAAAGTAATAATACTATTAGTAAAAGCAGGGACTTTAGAGCCGGATTTCCGAGATTTGAACTCCAGCTCTGTCACTTGCCATGTGACCTTGTTGTATGTGGGAAGTTCCTTACCATCTCTGCCCCTGTTTCCTTGTCTGTAAAATGAGTAAAATAAAACCTGCCTCCTGGGATAGTTGCAAGGATTAAAAAGTTACCATATGTAAAACACTTAAAATAGGGTCTGGTACATAATGGGTGCTGAACATATTTGCTATTAGTATTATTCCTGCATTTACTATTTTAATGTTTTAAAAGTACCTTTGGGAACCCTGAGCAGATGAAATGAGTTTTGAATTCTGCAGGTACATGTGTGTGAATTTTGCAGTTCAGAGCAGTGGCTCAGAGACTGTGATTAAGGCATGGGTCTTAAAGTAACAAACGGCTGGTAGCAATAGGAGTATAAATAGAACCCCACTTCATGGATATTCTAATTATTCTTTCCTCTTTGACACGATTCCATGTTTAGCTGCATGGCATTAAGCAATACTTACGCAGTTCGGGAAAGGGCAATTTAGAAAGATCAGACCCAATGATCTTAAGGCCCTGATGTATGGTTCAGTGAAAGTATAAGTAGGTCAAATACCTCTAACATTGAATTAGCTGAAATTATGCAAGCTATTATATTGGATATTACTATTTGAACATTTTGTATAAACTGCAGTAATACACACTCATCTTTATGGGATGAATCAAGACTTAAAACTAATTCTGGCGAATTAAGAATTGTATTTTCCAGGAATTAACTACCACGATTTGACTGCAGCTGTAAAAATTTTATTAGGCAATACATCTGACCTCAAATTGGAAATTTGTGTTGGAACCAGTTTAGGAAATAATTATTGCTGTGTTGTTAATTTTATATTTGCCTAATAAAACACAGCAGGAACAACAGGGCTGGGTAAATGTAACAAAAAAAAAAGGCCCTGGACATGCTTTAAATTAGTATTTTCAACCAAGCTGGGACTAGCAACGTGTATCTCTGATGAACACTGTTGCTGCTGACATTGTGGAATTAATATTAGTTCATGGTTATCAGACTGTGAAAGAGGAACATGTTGATGTTGTTTGTATCCTTCTCATCAGCCAATAAGAAGTATCATAATGTGCATATCTTAAAATGTTTGCTTTGGTAAAGTTTAACTTCCTTGCATACTTAGAGCCTCATGGGAACATGCTCCTCTGCACACATGCATGTTGACACTGCACCCTCTGAGGCCGAACCACTTGTTCCTGTTCGTTCAGTTTGCCTTGTGAAGAGTATTAGCAAAGACCAACTTCTCTTGGAAGCAAAAAGCATATGGCTTTGTTGTTGTTAGTGTTGTTGTTAAGAGAGGACTAATTGTTTCGTGCAAGTACATGAGTGGATACTATGCTTCCTTACGTTAGAATCATCTTCCAGTCTCTTCTAGAATTATCTAGTATCTTCTATGATCCTTGAGATTCACCTCGAAGACATAATTGGAGGCTATTAATTGAGTCCATAGCTACTTGCTACTGGTTGCTGTGGGGCAGTGTTACCCAAAAGTTGAGACACAAATTACCTTCCAGATGGGTATCAAATAATGTAGATTCACACCAAGAGAAAGTTATTCCTGTTACAGTCCTCTCTCGATCCTTCTGGTTGTACCAGCTGGGAAGTCTCAGGTTGGTGGTAGGATGTCTCTGACAACTTTTTCACTCTTGTTCATGTTGATTTTTACCAGAAAGGGCAGAACTCAGGCTCAGAGCCTGAGGAGGCAGGCAATAACAGCTAGTTAGAGTTGACTGATATTGACCTTTTTGCCCTGTTTATTTTTTTTAATGGTTGTAATTCAATTTATGGTAAATGAACATGATGTTCCATTTATAATAGGGATTGAATATCTGTAAATAATTAAATATAAAATAATTTAATTGATGGAAAAAATATTTGGTAAATAATAAGTCATCATTGGATAAAGCAAAACAGCATGCTTGAGGAGTTTGAACTGGAAAGAGGTTAAAATGATGATGAGTTATGCAGATGTGGGTGGGGTTAGGAGAACCAGCAGGAATGGCAGCACCCAGGGACTAGCAACAGTGAGAAGCCATTAGCCTCCTACAGCCGAGTAGTGAGGGAAGGGATGGTTTTCCCAGAACCAAATGGGAACTAGGACTTTGGAGGCAGGAGATAGCTGCTCTACTGGGAAGCCGGGAGGGAGAGGGAAATAATACCCTGACTTCTCTTTCCTTCCACCTTCCAACATCCTGCTGGTGCCTTCTATCAACAACCTAGCCAGAAGCCAGAGTCAAGGGAGAGCTGGACGATGCAGTCCTCAGAGGTCAGAGAAGAGTTGGGAGTACATGGGGAGTCGGGGTTGGTACATGGAAAATAACAGAACACTGGGGCTGAAGTCACAGAAATTTGAGAGATCCTGCCAAAGTATATAGAGAAGGGTGAAATGGAGATTTAGGAAAAGGGATTGACTTTTGACAGCCTACCCTACTTGTGCCATGAGTCAAATATCCTCTACCTGCTCTGTTTCATGATTTATTTCATTAGTGAACAGATAAGATGAAGGAAATTCACTTTTGAAATTCCTACATTGCAATAATACAAAGCCAAGTGATTAGTTATTAGCAGATGAAGGTATAAATTAAAATCCCTCCTGCAGGCAACCCTGATCCCCTATGTACTCTGTAGAGTAGAGCGCAACAGTTGAGAGTAACAGCTTAATGGCCCAGCCAGGTGGTATTCAAGTCTCAGCTCCATCATATACCAGCTGTCTGGTATTGGACAAGTCATTTATCCTTCTGTGCCTCATTTTACTCATCTACAAAGTGGGGACATGACAGTTCCTACTTCTCAGGGATCCTAGCTCTTTGAACAATACCTGACACATAGTAGGTGTTCAGCAAGTGTTTTATGGTAATATGTTATGGTAGTTCTGGCTTTTTTATTTTTAATTTTTTTTTATTTTGAGAGACGGGGGTCTCACCACATTCTCCATACTGGCCTTGAACTCCTGGGCTCAGGTGATCTTCCTGCCTCAGCCTCCCAAGTAGCTGGGACTATAAACATGCACCACCATACCGAGCTGTTTTGTTTTATTTTGTTTTGCAGAGATGATGCCCATTCTGTCTGTCTCTGAGGCATAAGTAGTAGTAAGTACTAATGCTTAGACATAAAAAAGCTGAGCAAGGAAAAAAATCTTTTCTCTCCAGTTTTTCTTAACTTCCATAAAACTTCAATAGATCAGCAGGTACCATACTTCAGTAATCAATATCCTGGTTAATTAAGTAAATCAAAATACCTTTTTTGGTCTGATAGCTGCTGAAATATTTCCTAGGACAGATCAGTCCACTTAATCACACCTAGTGTGACCATAGTTGAAACTTCTCATGGAGGCTGAAAAACTGAGTGATCTAAGATATATCATTTGTAAACTGTGGCCTTTATCCTTCTAATCTGTGGATGAAGAACAGGTACGAGGAAGAACATCCAAGGCATTAATGTGGGACTTTTTTTCCTTAACCCACAATGTTATTTTATTATCATTTGCTTCTCTCTGATAAGATGAAAATATCCTGGAAGATTAAGGTTTTTCTAGCCCAAAGATACTTTAAATGGTAAAAATCCTTTATTTAATGGGGGAGTGGGTAAGGTAGGTGTGCCCTGAACAAGACAGGGCTCCTGGCCTAGAGGAGATTATAATTTTAATGAGGGGCATGGGACAGGATCCAGGTCAGACCGTTCTGACTGTTTTAAGACTGGTGGCATACAGTGCCAAGGGGGTCCTGGAAAGGCAATTCCCCTCTCTGCTGGAGACAGGAGGCGATTAAGCAAACCAGAGATGACCTTGAGAAGGAGCTTGTTCCCACACTGGGTTCTGAGGGAGACGTAGGATTTTGAGAATTGGAGATGGATGAGGAGAGACATTGATGATAGAAATAATTCTGCAAGCAAAGGCTTGAAGTGAAGAAATTACTGCGTAAGATTCAAGAACAGCAGACATCTAGATCGGCAACCATGTGTTTTTCGCATCGTAAGTAGGCTCTTTTTGAAATTTTTAACTTTTAATTTTTGTGAGTACGTAGTAGATGTATATATTTATGGGGTATATAGGTTATTTTGATACAGGCATGCAATGCATAATAATCACATCAGGGTAAATGGGGTATCCGTCACCCCAAGCATTTATACTTTGTGTTACAAACAATCCAATTATACTCCTTGAGTTATTTTAAACGTGCAATTAAATTACTATTGAGTATAGTCACTCTGTTTTACTACCAAATACTAGATCTTTCATTCTTTCTATTTTTTTTTGTACCTGCAAGTAGGCTCTTGAGATCTTTGTTTTATTGAATGGAATAGAATATGAGGCTCAGTAGTGAGAAATAGGTGAGAAGGAATTTCAAATGCGAGGTCAAAGAACGTATCTGCAAGATTATCTGTTGATTTGTAGGCTTTCCGTCTTGCAACAGAAAAGGTGTCCTGTTTTCTTAGAATAAAGAGACGGAAAGTTATGGTCTTTCCATTTGCTTTGCAGAGCTCAAAGTCAGACATATAAGATGTTGATTACTTTACAGTGGTGAAGACAACAGCAGAGAGACTGTGGGAACAGGAGAAGACCACCCAACTTGTGGAGGGTTGCAAAGTCTTCTGGGGAGGTGAGGGGGTCTCTGCATAAGATATAAGGGAAAGGCAATTGTTGATTCAGCAAAGGAAAGCAGAAGAAAGGTGCTCCAGGCAGACAGAGTGTAAAAGACGTGTAAAGATCCAGAGGTGAGAGGAGGTGGCTATTGAGAAGCAGCCAATGTGCTTCCTCAAAGGATATGCTGGTCATGGCAATTTTGCTTGCAAGGCACAGAAACCCACTCAAGCTAGTGCAAATAAAAAGAGGGTATTATTGCAAGGATGCTAAGGTCTAGAATCCAAAAACAATAGAGCCAAGTATGGTCACAAGCTAAAGAGTCAATACTCTTCATATTTCCTTCAAGGTCTACCCCCATGTATTATATCTGCTTTTTCTTGTTCTGATTATGTCTGTCTCCTCTTGATTTCCATCTGACTCAACATGGCCACCAGTCTACAACACAGCACAGCCCATCTATACAACCCTAACTAACTCAGCATCTCAGCTCATATTCCCAGGAGAGGACTCTGATTGACCCTCTCACCTTGATTTAGGCAGAGCTCTTGGTACCAGACTTGTTCTCAGCTATCTAAAGAATTGTTACTTTTGGGTCAGGACCTCTGGGCCAGTCAGCCTTGGCTGTGAAGGGAAGGGAGCAGAGTCACATGGCCCATGGCCACTCATTCAGAGCTGTGGGTTTAAATACTCAAATCCTCCAAATTTCCAGGTGCCACTGAAGTGAAAGCTGTGGAGTGATCGGGGATAAGTTGGTTGGTAGCTTGAATGAAGAACCACTAATAAGATGGTGCCTTAGAAATGCCCCATTGATTAAATGGTCTCTCCCACCATCCAATCTTAGTGTAATGTATTAATTCATTCTCACACTTCTATAAAGAACTACTTGGGACTGGGTAATTTATGAAGAAAAAAGGTTTAATTGGCTCACAGTTCCACAGGCTGTACAGGAAGCGTGGTTGGGGAAGCCTCAGGAAACTTACAATCATGGCAGAAGGGTGAAGGGGAAGCAAGCGCCTTCTTTACGTGGTGGAGCAGGAGGAAGAAACAGAGAAAGGTAGGTGCTACACACTTTCAGACAACCAGATCTCGTTAGAACTCTATCACAAGACAACACCCCCATGGTGCTAAACCATTAGAAACCACCCCCATGATCCAATCACCTTGCACTAGCCTCCACCTCCAGCACTCAGGATCACAATTTAGCAGGAGATTTGGGTGGGGACACAGAGCCAAACCATATCATGTAATGCCCTAAGAGCCACCTGCTTGATTGGCATTCTTAGCAAGATCTATATTTTTAATTTCATTTGGAACAGCAAAGAAACAAATAACTTAGGCATTTTCCTGTTGCATCTATAAGAAGAACTAAGTGGTAGGAATCTCTCCATCAGGTTTTCGGGTTTATCTTAAGTGCTCAGGAGAGAAAATGGTGGCAAATAACAATTTGTGGTTGAGAGAAAGTATAAAGTGCAACCCTCCAGCCAGAATGTTAATTCTTAAAATTTTGTGTTTATCTTGATGGTTTTGCTTCCTTCATTTTATTAAAAGTTTAAGAATTTTTCTGATAAAAAATGTACTCGTATGCTAGGAAAAAATCCTCCCACTGCAAAAAAAAAAAAGACAGCACATTAAAATTTCCCAGGAGAGAAAATAAATTTTCATGAAATAAAAGAACTAATAAACACTCATTTTCTGAATAAACATTTTTTTTCTGCAAAGAATGTGCTTTCAGGCAAATACATTTGTGTGCCTCTTGAGGTATGTGATGTCTGCTGCTGCAAGACAATAGTAATTAAAAAATTAAACAATTAAAAAAGGAAAAAGTTTGTCATCAATTTTAATTTTATGTTATGTGAATTAATATTTCTTTTTATAATGCAATATTCTGCAATTTATCATGCAGGCGCAGTCTTTGCTTCCGCATTGTAGATAATTAGTTTACATTATTCTACAGAAATGAATTGTCGCTGGTGATCTGAAGTGCCTGTTAACAAATCACTTCTGTTGGGGATTCATTGAGATTCTACTCAGGCCTTAACTATAGCAATATATGGCATTGTCTTTACATGTTAAATATGAGGCTAATTTTTTAAAAAAGGATTCATAGTCCAAGAAGTCTAGAAACCTATCTTTGGAACAGATCAACATGCTCTTCTTTTGCTTCACAAAAAGGATTTATGTTCTCAAGTATAATTTTCAATACCAATTTTTCTTTCTTCCTCCCCCACCCCCACCCATCCATTCAGGCCACTAAACAAACCAGGAAGGACAATGAAGAGAAGCTTGGGATTTCTCCAGGTTGTTAATGAGACAAAGTTACTCACGAGTCTTTGTGCACCTTCTCCTCTGAAAGTTGATCTCACTATAAAATACTCATGGAAAAGAAAATTGAGCTCAAGAGCTAATTCAAAATTTCAGTATTTGTCATCATGAGTGTGAGAGCCATTTTATGGATCAATTTCATCATAGGAAAAAAATTGGATTGTCTGATCATGTCTTGTGAGGGCAGTATCACAGAGCTGATCTGTCTCCCTGAACTCTTAAAGAGAAAGAAATAGTACAGTTTGAGCACCCCGGGAACTGAGTGGAAACTGAGATGATACCTTCAAAAGTATCTCTCTAGGATTCTTAGAAAGAAGTTGATATTTCTAACAGTTTGATTCAGGGTCATTCAGAGATTCTTAAGAGCATGGTAATACTCCAGAAAACTCCAGAAATATATTAGCACAGCCTGCCAAGAGTTCTAAACCTAAGATGCAGCTAGATTTGACCAGGGCAACAAACATTTATTGAGTGCCTATTATGAGCTCTAAAATTGCTGGTTCTTGGGTGAAACTGTTAAGAAAT
Organism: Pan troglodytes; assembly: GCF_028858775.2. NCBI lineage: Eukaryota > Metazoa > Chordata > Mammalia > Primates > Hominidae > Pan > Pan troglodytes. The sequence continues at coordinate 52,592,254 of NC_072416.2, read as the reverse complement.
ACAAGTCTATTGTTTGCATTTGAGGGACTTTCAGTCTAGAGAAAAAAAAGTGAGCAAATTAAATATAAGGGCATAACTATTGATTAGTGGTTAGTTTAGCATTTCCCAAAGTTCCAGTGGCACTCAAGTGATTTTTAGGTGACACATGGGCACAACACTAATTCATGAGTTAATGAGGAAATGAACTCTTTTGATCCTTCTTATGATCATAATGACAAGAGAAAGTCTAAGTTCGGTGCTCATATGCCTTTAATACTTTGCTAATTCTTGCCAGCTTTCCTTTTAACAAGAAAAGAGCAAGTTTTAGGGATACATCTTAGCTAATTCTATGAATAATACTATTTTTGTGTGTCTATTTATATTCTATTTATGCCAGGTTTCCTATTTACAATCATAATAATAAAGTTTTCTTATAAAATAAACTGTTTAAGTAGAGAGTCTCTTTGAAGAAACATATTAAGTAATCAGTAGCATAGATGGTAAGTGGTTATAGCAAAAGAACAAAAAAACGTGGCGATTGAAAAGTCATCTGCACAGCTGTAATCCAAATCTCTAGCCATTCCTCCTCTTCTATCATTCCAAACCTTCAGCAAAGTCTACTAGGTACAGACAGGATGAGTGTGTGTGTACGCGTGTGTGTGCTGGGAGTAGGGTGGGACTGAGAATCATGGTGGGGCTGGTTCCATTTCTGAGTCTGGAAACCATGGGGCATGGGGACCACACGTGCCAGGCGGTGAGATGATGCTCTGGCAACAGGTGCTCAGTGCCAGAAGTCATCATGAGGAGTCAGCCCCCGGAAGGACAGTGTTCTTGGTAAAGTGTGTGGGCTGAGAGAACAATGTGATCTAGTTCTTCAAGTGTGCAAGACCTGAGCCAACATCTGTTTGAATTTCCAGAGAGAAATAGAAATAATCAAAAAGGTCAAGTTGCAAGCTGTCCTCAGACAAGGAATGGGGGTGTCAGACAAAGTCTGAACCTTACCTGGTATTCAGGTGCCAAGAACCCAAGAGATGGCAGAGTTCTGGACCTGGAAATTACAGACCCCAGTTGCGTGCTGGATACCAAACTAATTGTCAGTTTTTGGTAGTGACTGTCAGATCTCTCGGATCCAGCATGTGTGTGTGCGTGCCCATGTGTGTGTTATCTTAGCATTGCTTGTTGATGTCACAAATCTCCTCCTGGTTAATGTATAAGGCTGTAGAGTAAAAACTGGGTGTCTAAAAGCAGCTGTTTGAATCCCTAGAACAGGGATAGTAGACATTGGTGACCCAGAGACTCATTCCTTTGATTTTATATGTGTAAGGTCCCCCCAAAATAGTGGCCCTGGGAATCACCCTCCTATCTCCAGCTCTGCCTTTTGGAATTTCTCCACCACTTGGAATAATCCCCTCCCTACCCCAGGCCCCAAGTCTCACCATCTCGCCAACCCAATAGGGTCTGCAGAGGCCTCGCAGAGGTAGTGGAGCAAGGACAGACCCCACCTCCAACCCCATGGACAATCCTCCAAGCCCGCGGCTGTTCCCACTCATCCATCTCCATCCCTGCCCACTGCCCAACCTCTCCCTCAGGCAAAGTGCTTGGAATTGAAGACTCACTGGTTGGAGTCTCTACAATGCAGATTGGTCTGGTTTTAGTGTTTTAGAGATGGACACCCAAGTCCCATCTTTAATATCTCGGTGGACCTTTGGGAAGACAGGAGAAAACCTATTTTTGTTTTTGTTGTTTTTGTCTTACAAGTTCTCTCTGTTTGCTAGAAGTAAAACCTCTTAGAAAACCATGTGGATGTGGGCGCACTGCAAGCAGGGGATGGTAGGAGAGAAGCTGTCTTCCCAGATGTTCCCCCAGGCTCCCTAACTCACCTCCCTCAGGGCCTGCTCACATATCATCTCCTCAGGGCCCCTCTCTGGGCCTCCTTCCTAAAACACTCCCTTTCTCACTTCCCTGGTTTAGTTTTCTTAATCCTCATCACCATTAAAAACTCCATATATTTAACTTATTGATCTGACTTGATTGGCCTGCTGCTCATTAGAATATCTGCTCTGTGAGAGTGGAGATATTTGTCTGTTTTGTTTACTTCCATATTCCTAGCATCTAGGACAGTATCTGGCTCCCTCTAGGTGATCAATAACTATTTATTATTGAAAGACTTGTCCCCCCATGGGCTGAGGGAACAAAATCCCAATTGGAAAATACAGGTACTAACCCTAAGATTGGAAGGAGACAGGCCCCCAGATGACCAGAGATTCAAGCCTGGACAAAGGATCTTTCTTAGGGCTTGGTTCCCTTAGCTCATCACCACATCACCCCCTGGAGCTTCATCCCAGTTGTTAACTCTTCCATCACAAACTCTGCCTTTTGGAAGGCCCATTTCCCACCATCAGTGCTGCAAAAGTGGGTGGTTCTAGAGGAGCCCCACTTCTTTCTGGGGGCAAGTGTCTGAGCTCAGGTTGTACATATTAGAGCTTTATGGGTTAAATGAGCATTTGCGGATTGCCTGGGGGCACTCACCACTGGATTTTCTGTAGGAAACGGATCTGGCTTCCCTCAGCTCCCCTGCTGCAGTCCATTTGTGGGGTGGGATGTGGGAGCTAACAGTCGCCAGGATGCACCCGTTGGAAAGTGTTTCTCCCCAACTCCAGCTGTTTAAAGGCTAATCTTTTTGCCTCACATGGGTTAAGAGTGCAAAGTTGAATCCAAAAAGGGCTCAATTCAATCTTATTTCCTCCTCCCTTTGATCTCTTCATTTCCTATTTCACTTCCTCTGACAATTTCCTCCTTCCATTCCCAGAACAAACAACTCTCACTGTGGCACTTGGCCATTTTCAATCATTTTCCCAGACACTGAGCTTCTCATTTGGCCACCGTTCACCATCGCCTTGTGGACGTTCTGATAAATATCAGGCATGGACTGTAAAAAGGGAGGGTTGGGGACACCTCACTTTGTGCCCTGTGGATCCTCATGTCTGGAAACTTGGATGTAGCTGGGGATATCAGCCTGTGAAATCCTGGGGTCCCCCCGAAGGAAGGTAGCACAATGAGAAACCGTGAAGCAGGGTGTTTCGTAGTAAACAAAGGTGGATTCCCATCCGTGATTTCTCAGGGCTGCTGAAGTCCTGCTTTCAGTCATTTGTGTTTTTCTTTTCTTATTGAGCTCATAGGTGAGATCCAAATATTCCATTCTAAAAAATAAAACAAAAATCAAGAAAGCAAACATTCTAGAAACTTCTGTGTTCTGTTTTGACACCTAAGTCTCAATGTGAAATGGTCCCTGAACTAATCATATTAGTAAAACTGGCAAGATTAAAAGAGCCATAAACACACGCTAGGTGTTTCAACATCCATTAAAATGTATACAGCAGCCTCCCAGAATATTTAATAGGCTTATATGATGACTGAATGTGAATTCATTCATCTCAGTCAAGTCGGGTTATTAAGATACACATGCTAAGTGATTTGTCCTGTGTTTACCCTGTGCTGGGAAAATAGTATCTGATTTTGAAGAAAAAAAAAATGCAAAGCCGTTCTTTGTTGGAAGAAATGGGAGTCAGGACCCCACCCCACCCCCAGTTTCCATGCCAGCTTTATCACAAGCAAACTGCTTAGTCCCTGTGGGACTCAGTTATACATCTGAGAAATTAGAAGGGTTGTCCAAATGATCTCTAATGTTTCTTCCAGCCCTCACCTCTAAATGTGGTAGGTGGGGTAAGGTAGTGGTTGAAACTGTAGACTAACATTAGACTACTTAGGGTTCAAACCTTGCCTCTGCTGCTAAGTAGCTATGTAACAGCTGAGCCTCAGTTGCTATGTCTGTAAAATGGGGATAATAACAGAAGGCTACAGTGAGGTAACCCGTTTGAATCCTGGTATCTAGGGAATGCCAAATCAATGTTGGTTAACTTTAGAACTTAATGTAAAATATCCTGGCCATTTTAGGGTATGGATTTCATTCCTGAAATTACAAATATCACTTAGATACACTGTTTATCTTAATCCTCACCACAGCCTTGCAAGGCAGATGGAGGTAGCCTTGATTTGCAGATGAGAAACTGAGACCCAGAGAAGTTACCTAACTTGGCCAAATGACAGAACAAATTGGACTGACTAGGTTCTGGGCTCCCGTCTCCCTCAATCCACTTACCTACCACCTCTGCTTAATTCCAGCATGTTCAGCATCCCTTAGGGATTCTAAATACAGCTGCGAGTATTCAGTCTCTAACCATTGGCTTTCTCCACTTTGGGAAGATACCAAGAGATGGACAATTTTCTGATTCTGCTGATTTCTCTGAAGTTTAGGGCTAGGAAATTGAAGTTGTGTTCTCAGCACCTGTTTTCTCTACTTCCTAATTGAAGCTTAGTCAGCCAAGAGCCACTTTTGTTCATCATTATTATTAGTAGTAGTAGTATTTTAAATTTGCTGAGACTTCAACTCAACAGCATCACATCTTTAGAATTAACGTGTACCCCAGCCAAGCTGAGCCAAGCGGAAAATCAGTATTGTGCCTCTGTCTAAATCAGGGTTTACCAACTGTGTCGTTATTGACATTTTGGGCAGGACAGTTTTTTTGTTGTGGGGGCTGTCTTAAACATCTTCCCATCCTATTGACTGTTTAGCAGTATCCATGGCCTCTACCTACCAAATGCCAGTAGCAACCACCACTCACCACCCCTACCCCGAGTTGTGACAATCAAAAATATCTCCAGACATTGCCAAATGTCCCCTGAGGAGTAAAATCCCTCTTGGTAGAGAACTACTCGCCAGCTGAAGGATGAAAGGCTGAGGTCTGAGGTGAAGTATTCTTTTCATTCTTTTAAATTTATATATTTAGAGACAGGGTCTCGCTCTGACACCCAGGCTGAAGCGCAGTGGTGCAATCATAGCTCACTACAGCCTTGAACTCCTGGACTCAAGCCGCCCTCTGGCCTCAGCCTCCCAAAGTGTTGGAATTATAGGCGTGAGCCACCACGCCTGACCCCTTTTCATTGTTCATTGCCTTCTTCAGTGCATAGCTTTTGGAGTTATTTTGACTCTAGTAAGTAATTGTTTTATCTGGCAACATCCTAGCAGGCAGAACATTTGCCATCTTGAGAAGCTTTTGGTCTGAAGGCAAATTTGCCCAGACAAAAATAAATGTTTTTGTCCTCGTGGCTAGCGTGAGTGTTTTCTTTGGGATAGCGAAGGCAGCCATTTTCAAAATGGTCTCCCTATCTTTCAATGGGGCCAGTGCCCTCTGCTGGAAGGTTTGTCAGCATTGCCTCAGAGTAGGCTGGGTCAAATGGTTTGAAAATTTAGAAAACACCAGAAGTCTGGGTTGTTTTAACAATCCAAATAGTAGGAAAATTTTGCGATGGCTTCCTTTGTATTAAGTCATTGTTTTTACATGTATTCTGATCTCTCAGCAGAGCTTATTATTATTATTTGTAGATTAACCCAAACTTCCTTTCCATCTTTCCATCTATAAACTCATCCAGTCTTTGGTTGATAATTATAATAACCACATCAACAGAACCGAACCTAATGTTTACTGAACCCTTAATTAACAATGTACTAATCACTGTGCCTATGCACACAACCTCCTTTTCCTTCTCAATAGCTGTATGACACAGAGGCTATTACTATTATTAACACATGAGGAAATTGAGACTTGAAGAGGCTAAATGAAGTAATTGATCACACAGCTTGTGATGAGGGAGAAAGCCCTCAAACTCATAGCCTGTATTTCTAATCCTATGCTATCCTGTTACAATCATTTATTCATCTTTTCTTTCATTCAATCATGAGGTTTCCTTTCTAAATATGACACATTATTGGTCTAAGGAAGCACTATATGGATGTCTCGTGTCACTTTGAATTTGCTCCTATTTATTTAAAGAATTTTTTTTACCTAATTATGATTTTCAGTTTCTGAAACTCCAGAGAGATGATAAGTTGCTTTTCCCCAAATGTGGACTCTGACTGGAGATGCAGAATTGTCAAAGGGGACTGGATTCTTAAGCATTCAATTGCTCATGAATCTCTCTAAAAACATTACATGTGAGTAACATTCATGTGCATCAGAATATACCCAAGACATTGTAATTTATAGCCCTTCTTATTACTTTAAAAGCCCGAGATTCTTGTAGAATATGGTTTAGTGGGTCAAACATTCCCTTTCCTCTCATTTATCAGGCTTTTGATCTCATGTCAGCCCTGAACGTTGGCACGCCAGGCCCACAACCATGTGCTGGGAGATCACACATGCACCAGGCCCCTTCCGTTTTGAAAACTTGCGGGGATGTGGGTGCTACGGTCCTGCCTGGGTAAGCAGAGGAGGTATTGAGTTCCCCAGTCCTCACTGCCCCTTTGTCTATTATTATTTTATAGTTTTGTTCTGCATTCCTTCCACTCAACCTCCAGTCCATAGAAGCCTGTTTCTTTATTAGTTGCATATGTCTGCACCCTTTTACCTCAGCAGGGAAGACAAAATATTCTGGAGGGTTTGGAGGCCTGGGATGGACAGCTAATCCATCCCCAGCTTGAACTAATCGTCGGGCCAATGTGCTATTGTACTGGGCCCTGTTCTGTGCAGCTGAGCTGTGGGGTTTCAATTTGTAGGAGCATAAACAGATACTAAAGTTGGAAGAACGGCTCGGTCATTTGTTAGCAGAGTTCAGATCAAATTATCACAGCGGTCCCCTGCTGACAGGCTGAACAATTACCTCCTTTTTTCTTGATCTTTAAATGTTTTCTGTTTCACTTAAGCCTCAGTAAATAGTTTACTTCTCATGGGCTTCATTTATTGACACAGAGAGGCTTGATTTATTTAATTTTGTTTCTCTGCCGCCTTCCAAGAAAGGAGTCTTCATAATGTTTTGTTGAAATCTCCCCCCCACAAAATGATAAGTTTATCACGGTAGGCTGAGGAAGCGGTTTAATGATATGACTATAAATTATCTGGCTTTTTAATGAGAAGTTTAGACACCCAAACTCTAAAGCCGATTTTTAAAGCTTTAAGCCAGAACCCAGGCTCTGTCTCTTGAAAAGGTTGAAATCTAGAGTCAGAAACTGGTATAAAGAGAGATCCCTGAGATTTGGGGATCTGAATCCATAATTGGATTATTCAAAACCCAGGAATCTGATGATTCTTTTCAGGAAAATGGAGCATATTGTGTCCGTTCTGACTGTCCTATCTCGGCATAGATTCATTGATGTTCTGCGTGAGTTCACCAGAATTCACTTCAACATTTGTTTTCACTCTTTCTCCCCTTCCCCCAGTTTCAACCCTTGACTTTCACTCTCCCATAGTTACATTTGTCTGCTTCTTACAGTCCTACTGGGACGGATTTATCATCATTTGCTAACATATCTGTCTCAAAATCTCAGCTTTGATCAGCTTGTATTTTATAACTTACATCTGTTCTACATTTAACCTTTTGTAATGCTGTTTTTCAAAAATATTACCTGATCTAACAAAAGAATTGTACCAGAGTGAGAGCTCCAGAGTGTAGATTTAAAAAAAAAAAAAAAAAAGCGCCAAACATACCTGCCTACTTGACCATATTTTTATTACTCTTCCAGAGTTACCCTTTCATTAAATATATAAATCCATCATTTCTCCCACCTCATGATGGGACCTCGGTTGATCCAGGGGCTTCGTGCTCCCCGTCTGCTCTTGTCCCATCATCTTGACCCTTCCTTCACCTGGAATTCATGCCACAGCGCGAGGCTGTGTGCACGGTGCTTCTGCGGAGGCCCATGGCTGGAACTGGAGCCGGCGGACTTCCTGTCCCACTGGCCTGTCCCAGGGGGGACCAGAGGTGTTTTCCAGTGGGTTCTGACTTCCACAAGGTTTGGATTCAATTTCATTTGCTTATTTTATTTTAATAAAGTTGATTTATTTTTACTAATGAATTAGGAAATATTTACAACACCCGAAGAGGTCTAAAAAGTCATATAATAAACACCCATGTAGTCACCACCCACCTTAAGAAATAAAATATTACAAATATAGTAGGAGGCCCCTTCTATGTATGCTTCTCTGTCAAATTCCACCCCCCAACCCCTTCCTCAGAGAGTAAGACTGCCTTGCCATTCCCAGGTATTTCTTCTTAAACGTAAACTTTAGCTACTTATTATATTTCCCTACACAAGGTTTTCTATGCTCTTCTGTCCTTTCCTTTTTTTCTTTTTTTTCCCCCCTTTTTTGTAAAGAGGAGATCTTGCTATGTTGCCCAGGCTGGTCTCAAACTGCTGGCCTCAAGCTGTCCTCCCACCTTGGCCTCCCAAAGTGCTGGGATTACAGGTGTGAGCCACCACACCCAGCCCTGCCTTTCTTTATCTGTGTTGATATGTGTAGTGCTAAGTAGTTATTTTCATTGCCACAGAATATTCCATTTTATGATGAATATTTATATTTTTTTTCAACTTTCTTGCTGTCACAATCAGTGCTTTATGAAAATTCTAGTATGTATCTCCTGGGGCACATACATGAGAGGATTTTTAGTGTGTGTAATAGAGAAAGAGTAGTTGATTCACTTAGACACTTCTCTATTTGATTAGATATTGCCAAACTCTTTTCCAAAAATGGTTGTGCAATTTCACACTCTCCCAAATGTTGATGGGAATGTTATGGTATCTCCTAGCAGTTTTAATTTGCATTGATTTGCTTATAAACAAAGTTGAAATGAAATCACACAAAGTAATACTGCTTATCACAGTGGCTGGCACATAGAAAGGATTCCATTCACGTTAGTTATGATTATGACTATTTCATGAAGCAATCTTGTGAGGTAGTTAAAACAGTGATTACTTTTATTTCATGGGCGAGAGATCAGGATCTGGAAACATACTAGCAAACATGTTAGATCCGAAGAAATGTAACCCATGCAGATGATGGGGGTGGCCAGCAGCCTGTGACTCAGAACTGAGTTGCTGGTGTCATCACACATGGGAAGACTGTGGCAGGCTCAATGGGGCTGCCATCTTGAACAAGCCTTCCCATCTTTCTGGATTACTTTTATACCCACTCTGGGTCTAGACCCAACACAGGAATGTGAAGTCAAAGTTGGGCTCCCTTTTGTGGCTTGGGGAGATGACAGTTGGCCATTGGTTACCCCGACCTCAGTTCATCCCTCTAGTAGGGGAATTACACCCAGGCAGATGAGGTCTCCACAGAACCAACTGTAGACAGATCTTAGGTGCTCCCTTCCCTGCCTCCAGCCTGCCCCCGAAAACTGAAGGCCATAGATTTCTTTACCAATCTTGAAAGGCAAGAATTGAATCCTCCTTCCCGCAATCAAGCTGGAAGAAGATATTTTTGGAGGCACATATGAGTCATTCGGATGACAGATGATAGTGATATTGATGAAGATGACAATGAGGATGAGGAGAAGGAGGAGAAAGAGTAGGAAACCTACCACACATTTTGCTTCTGTATGCCAAACAACATGTGGACATTTATGTACATTCTCTGTCCTCTTTAGAGCTCTTGAGAACTCTGTTAAGGGGACAGTATTATCTCCATCTTATAGTCCCAGTAGGGTTGGAAAAACCATAAATAAGTGGGCTCAGGGAAAGCCTGGTTGGGGGAAAAAGTAGGACTCAGGATATTCCATTTTTATTTAAGTATTTCTGTGTCCCAGATTCTCATCCTTGTTTATATTGCAAAATGAATTTTCTTCGACAGGATCAACCATGGACTGTGCAAATTAGTGCTATGTGGCTTCAAACACCCAGGGCTCCAGGACACAAACAAATTACTGATTAACTTAAAGCTCCATTTCTGGAGTCCCCATCCCTTCTAAGGAGATCTTCAAGTGCAGTTCTGGCCACAGGGCCAGTGCCTGGGGAGTCAAGTGATAGCTTCAGCTCCACGTCTTGGTGCTTTGGATTAAGGGAAGGAGATACACTGCTTCCATTCCAAGGTTGAGATCGGACCATACACTTTTTTCTCTTGATTTCCAGAATGCGTGGGAACGGCTAAGGTTACCAAACATACCTCTCTTGATGGCACAGAAATCTCTCTCTCTCTCTTTTTGTTTTTTTAATGCCAAATTCTACCCTTTGAAAAATGCAGAAGCCCATTAAAGATTAAGACTACAAACAAGCTTAAAACACATCTTAACTGCATTCACAAAGGTCGCAGGTGTAGGCAGGTCAAAGTGATATCTTGTTCTCCTAAATATTTCAACAGATAAACAAACTTTTGATTGCGTTATCTGCTCGAAAAAATGACTTTGAACTTTCCGCCAGCACCGCCTACTTGGGTTTACTCAAACCCGCAGAGGCCCAGCCGACCGATAAAGAACCTTGAGTGGTCGCCTGATGGCTGGGGCCTTTCATCTCACCTGGGCTGTGTACACGAGCCGTTTGCTTAGCTTGGCTCTGCTATCCTGAGGACCTTTTAAAAATCCTCCCATTTATTAGGCTCTAACACCCAATCTGTAAATAAACTAGGAGAAAATGTAGATTTCAGCAGCAGCCTGGAGTGTGGTTCACTTTCAGGCATGCCAGTTCCTCCATCTCGCCTCATTATTTCTCTCTCGCTCTCTGCATCTCCTCTTTCTTCCTCTATCCTCTTTCAATTTCTCCTCCCTTTATCTTGCTTTCCTTCCCTGCTTCCCTTCTTTCCTTCTGCCATTTCCAGATAATAAAAAGAAAATCAATTGGCTCTATTTTTTATGTAGACATCTCAAGTTCATGGATCAAGAAAGAGTACAGCATGGTGCCAGAGAACACAGATACAGAGCCAGATGGCGGGGTTTGAATTCCGGTGGTGTGGCTCCTAGCTGTGTGACCCTAGGCCATCTAAATAACCTCTCTGTGCCTCAGTTTTCTCATCAGTAAAAAGGGAGATAATAATAGCACCCACCCCACAAATTTGTTGTGAGGATTAAATGAATTATATATGTAAAGGACTTAGAGCAGAGCTTGGCACGTGGTACCCATTAAGTCCTGGCCAGCACTATTATTATTATTTGATTATTAACATGCAGGAAGCTTTGTGGGTTGTTTGGCTGGAATACCAGTGGTCTCTGAAAGAGCTATTCTCCACTGTGTGGCCTTGGACAAATGCCTCCACGAGCAGGACAAGGCCCTCTGAAGTCTGGATTTCCTACCATTGTGCCTGGCAGCCCTCATTCCCTTGAGGACAAAGAAGAGAAGACAGTGGGTGCTACTACGCTTCACTCCCAGGTGCCAGGCTGACAGTGCTGCCTGACACAGTGTCTCCTTTGCACTTCAATCCCCCAGCATTCAAAGGATGGCAGAGCCTATCTGGTGGCAATATTTCAAATGTGGAGATATGCTGTGATTAGGCTGGTCAAATCAAGCCCAGTGCAGAGGCTCGCAGATGGGAGCTTTTTGTGCTCAGGGACACCTCACTGAAAGGGAATGCAGCTGCCTCCTGGCCATGCCATATCCCTGGGGAAAGAGCACCGGAACCCATGCAACTACTCAACCACTTGGCTGTGGCCGGCAGGAAATAGGCCCCTGAGGTCTTCCTCCCTTCCTGTTCTGAGCCCACCATGGGGCGTTCCAGCAGGCCCAGGACAGTTTGGATGGATTTTGTCTTTCCCCTGAGGCCAGTTTTGGGACTCTGCTTCCCCTCACCATCTGTTGTGCTAGAGGAAAGCCCCCTGCCTGTTTCTCAGGGAGCCAGTGTCAGCAGAGGTGGCTTCCCCAGGATGCCAGGGGACAGAACAGAGAGCACCCTCTCCAGACTCTTTGGAGCCCTTTCTTCTCTAGGAATTGCCTCAAATGGAACTGGAAGCGCTGGCCGCCGTCTTTCCTTCTCTCAGGCCCCACAGTCACTGTTGCTGGAAACGACATTGAGACACCCTAAAGAGGTATCAGGCACATAGTAGGCACTCCATAAACATTTGTTGAATGAATGAGTGAATGAATGAGCAAGAGAATCAAAGAAAAACATCAAGAGAGAGGAGAAAGGGAAACCAGGGTGAGCTTTGCAATGTTGAATAGCAGATGTAACCTGAGTCTTCAACATAAAACCCAGTTCTGCTGCCTTCTGGCTGTGTGGCCATCAGCACGGTATTCTACCACTCTGAGTCTTCATTTCTTCACCTGTGAAAAAGAAATGACAATACTTAACCATGCAGTGTTTGTTGTCAGGATTAACGGTAACGAAAGTAGAAGACATTGCGTAGAAGACATGGCTGTGGTTGTCTGCCAGCACAGGTGTCACTGCTGTGGTTGTTTCTCTGCTATCAGATATGGGGAAAGTAAAAAAAAAAAAAAAAAAAAAAAGTAGGAATCCCTGAGACCTTTCGAATACAAGGCCCACGGAGAAATACCACTTTTAAGAGATTACCTCCCTCCAAGCCCCCAGATTTTCCCTTCACTTATTTTTTTATTTTTTATTTTATTGAGACAGGGTCTCACTCTAGTCCAGGCTGGAGTGCAGTGGAGCGATCATGGCTCACTGCAGCCTCGACCTCCTGGGCTTAGGTGATCCTTATGCCTCAAGTAGCTGGGACCACAGGCTTATGCCACAATGCCGGGCTAATTTTTAAAATTATATGTAGAGACAAGGTCTCGATTTGTTTCCCAGGCTGGTCTCAAACTTCTGGGCTCAAGCTATCTACCTGCCTTGGCCTCCCAAAGTGCTGGGACTACAGGTGTGAGCCACCACACCCAGCCTGTCCCCTAACTTCGTTTGTACCCACATCCGTCAAATGATAAGCAGGACCAGGCAACTAAGTGGGCAGCCATATTAGCTTGAGGGAGGTGACAACTTCGTTTTCTATGTAAGAATGTGTTTGCTTTGAGCAGCATAATTGCAGTCTGAAGTTCTGTAATTCTTACAACTTGATGAGTTTCTAGTCTGCCTCTCCCATGGAAGGAAGTTGCTAGTTGTATTTTTTTTTTTTTTTTTTTTTGAGACAGAGTTTTGCTCTTGCTGTCCAGGCTGGACTGCGATGGTGTGATCCCGGCTCACTGCAACCTCTGTCTCTGGGTTCAAGTGATACTCCTGCCTCAGCCCCCCAAGTAGCTTGGATTATAGGCTCCTGCCACCACGCCTGGCTAATTTTGTATTTTTAGTGGAGATGGGGTTTCACCATGTTGGTCAGGCTGGTCTCGAACTACTGACCTCAAGTGATCCTCCCGCCTTGGCCTCCCAAAGCTCTGGGATTACAGGCATGAACCACCATGCCTGGTGCTAGGTGTCTTAATAGTAAGTTCCCAGTAAGGAGCTGAGAAAGATAGATGTGTGAGTTCTAAAAAGAGAGGGCAGGCAGGCAAGATTGTCTAAATAGATGCACTTTGATTGATGCAGTGTGATGATTCAATTCACCGGTGGCCTTTGTTGAATACTTATCATATGCCAGGCACTACAGTGAGTACTCTGCATTTTTAACCAGCTTATAAGGTAGATGCTAAATATTACCTACCTTCTACAGAGGAGGAAGCTGAGACACCAAGGAGTTAAGTCCCTTGCTTTGGATTACACAACTAACTAGGGTAGATCCAGAGTTCAAACACTGGTCTTTAGGACCCAATGGCTTGTTTGAAATACACTGTCTGCTAAGGGCCCACACCTCTCTAGGGACCAGCCACAAATGGTAGGCGATGATGGATATGCCCACATACTACAAAATATTTCTTTAGGGCTGGACACAGTGGCTCATGCCTGTCATTCCAGCTACATGGGAGGCTGAGGCAGGAGGATCACTTGAGCCCAGGAATAAGGAGGCTGCAGTGAGCCATGATCACACCATTGCACTTTAGTCTGGGTGACAGAGTAAGAACCTGTCTCAGAAAAAAAAATTAGTTGCCTACATTTAAACGTTATGAGATTTGGCCAGGGGCAGTGACTCACGCCTATAATCCCAGCAGGGATTTGGGAGGCAGAAGCAGGTTGACCAGCCTGGCCAACATGGTGAAACCCTGTCTCTACTAAAAATTAGCTGGCTATGGCGGCGTGTGCCTATGATTCCAGCTACTAGGGTGACTGATGAAGGAGAATCGCTTGAACCTGGGAGGCAGAGGTTGCAGTGAGCCGAGATTGCACCACTGCCTTCCAGCCTGGCTGACAGAGCAAGGCCCCATCTCAATAAATAAATAAATAATAAATAAAAGTATGGAGATTTTCCACTGAATTCTGGACTTGAGGCTTATCATGACAAATCAGAAGTCCTGGAAATATACCTTATGAATTGCCCGCCAGCAATGACTGCCAAGAATGGACTAGAAGCTGCCCCCCTTAGGAAAGATATGCAAGCTCCAACTAGCCCAGACCCCACCATTCCCTATTGCCCATTGTCTGCCAGCTTCATTCATTTTCTTTCCTTCCTGCTCCCTGTGCATGTCTGAGTTCAAGATCCCTGCCCTAGCCTGTATGAGGCCCTACCTTCAGGGGTACCTAGAGGAATCAATAGCAATATTAACTTGGCCTTTACAGCATGGCAAGACCCAAATTGGAGGTCGTGGTGAGTAGGGGCAGGGAGGCACTGAACTATGCTATCAGCAACATAGGCTGTTCCAACAAGCAGATGTCTTTCCTTGAGGGGGTGCCATCTTCCCCTCCTCCCTGCACCCTGGTGCCTGCCCCAAGACTCAAAAATCTGACAGCAGCTTGTTATCCTACTTCCCTCTGCCAAAAGCCCTCTGTGGCTCCTATTGAACCCATTTTATTTATTTCACTTGATCTCCAAAGAGTCCAGACTCATTACAGGCCTTGTTAAATGCTGCCCTCCCACAACTCTATGGAGAGAGCAGCCAACCTGATCAATAGAACCAACCTTTAATTTTTCTTATGCAGCCATGGCTATTCGTGTGGGTAAAGGGGAGAAGAAAGGGCGGTGGTGGTTGGAGGGGGAGTCTTAAAACAGCATAGTGATGATTTCCCATTGCCTTGAGGAGTAAATGATGTTGCTTCAATTTTGGCTTGAGTTAAACTTGATGCAAACATCGCTGTAAATGGGTCAGGCAGTCAAGAAAGCCAACAGTTGGCCACGTTTGTGCTAACTCTTGTCGTTTTGTTTTTGCCAGAGGAAAAAAAGAATTCTAATTTCTATCAGTCTAAATTGAGTTGGGGAGCATTATCAGCTGGAAGGACCCTTCTGATTTGACAGGCTCCACTGTATGATGATTAATTACTTCTCAGCTTCATTGGACTTTTCTAATTTCCTTTTGCCACTGGCTGGAGGCACCGCGTGATAAGTACTGCTCTTATTATTTTGTGCAAAGGAAAATGTCTATTACGCTCTGTTGTACAAGCGAGCAGAATGAAAAGACAGCTGATCAGGAAACTCGCAAGCTCCTCTATCTTTATTTGGTCTCCCCTGGCCTCCCTTCATCACTTGTTCTAAGACAGAGGTGGCCACACACGGTTTCCTGTCAAAATAAGAAGATAAAATCATAATCTCTATCAGAGTACTTGACATTTTGAAATTTGTATAATGATTTCATGGGATTTAATCCTCCAGCTCACCACAAATCCTCCTCCAAATGCAAATGCAACAAAATATTATACTGAAAAATGCAGGGCCATTCCTCTCCATCAGCCCATTTATTTGGTCATAAATTAAACTTGGGGGGTTGCCTTATAGTATATAATACTCAAATGAGAACAGCAACAACTATTATTGTTATTAATTATTATAAGGACTGTAATTGAATTTGGAAAGAGAACGTTTCTTTTTCTGACTGGATCTGAGACATAAATTATAGGTGTAGGTTTGTAAGAGCATATCCCAGAAGCACATGGCCGTGGGGCTGGCTGGCTTCCTACGATGATCACAGACTTTACCATAATGGACAATTGAGAGTGTGCAGAAGCAGTTTGTTTTCCTGGAGAGGAGAGAGATGAAAACATATAAGGGATCCCACTCCTGCGGCCCCTTCTGCCTGCTAATCCTCAGGCCAGCACTGATATTGCATGTTGGTTCGGGTACTCTCAGGGACGTGTTTACTGAGACAGGAAAAGCTCCATTGAGCAAACCATGGCTGCGTTTCTCTATGTCCCCGCTTGCTGAAGAAAATGCTGATTTTACAGAGAGTCTTACTTCAAAGCAACAGAGTAGGGAGGAGAAAGATAAGATGGCAGAAGGCTGGGCTGGAAGCCCAAAACCCTGGGTTCCCATCACAGTGCTGTGCTAGCTTCTGAATTCTACCTGTCTGCTGTTGCTGTTTTGTTTGTTTATCTTTGAGGGGGATGAAGAAGAGGCTGGGAACTACTGAAGGAGAAAAGAGCCATTTAGTTTATCTTTCTAATAATAATAATATGAACTAGCATTTAGTGAATACCTACTATCTGCCAGGCACTGTGCTAAGTGACTTATGCGCATTACCTCATCTGATCCTTGCGGCCCATTTGATGTTGGTGCTGTTATGAACCCATTTTACAGACAAGAATACTTGGGCTTCAATGTTAAATATGTCATCAGGCAGGGATCATGCAGTCTGTAAATGACAGTCAGTGTTTGACACCAGGACTGTTGTTGTCCCAGCCTCTCTGCTCTACCTTTTCCTATTTTCTTTCCCTCCTTCCTTCCTTCCTTCCTTCCTTCCTTCCATCCTCCCTCCCTCCCTTCCTTCCTTCCTTTCTCCCTTCTTTTTTTCCTTCTTTCCTTCTTTCTTTTTTGAGACAGGGTCTTACTCTATCCCCTCCAAGCAGGAGTGCAGTGGCACTGTCGCTACTCACAGCAGCCTCAGACTCCCAAGCTCAAGCAATCCTCCCACCTCAGCCCCCTGAGTAGCCGGGACTACAGGCACACACCACCATGCCCGGCTAATCCTTTTTATTATCTATAGAGACAGGATCTCCCTGTGTTTTCCAGACTGGTCTCGAACTCCTGGGCTCAAGCCATTCTCCCATCTCGGCCTCCCAAATTGCTGGGATTACAGGTGTGAGCCACTGTGCCTGGCCTCATATTTCTACCTCATTTTTTTTTCTTTTGCAAAAAATCCTGATGATAATGTATGTGGTGAGGAACGCAGGCTGGGTGAACAAAGTCTGGTTTTTTTCATTCACATACTCTGTTCATTATCCTCTTGCTTATGTCTCTATTTGTTACACAAGCATTTATTGAGCACCTGTTATCTGTCAGATACTGAACTAGGCTCTAGGATTCCTCAGATAAAATTCCCAGAGTCCTTGCTTTCCAGAAGCTCAGACTAGGATCAACAAATAAATGACTAAAACATTAAAACCCAGAGCAAGAAATGCTATAATCCCGATACATAAGAGAGACTAATTTCACCTGAAGAAATGGGGGAGGTCTCCAAGAGCTGCTGACATTTGACCTGAGCCTGGGAGGACATTTCAGCAGAGAGAACAGTCTGACCAAACAGTAAGAAGTCAGTCAGGTGAGGCCAGTTTGTGGGATACGTGGGTGACTGAGGAGATACAGCCACCAGAAACTGAGGCTAGGAAAGTAGTTGTGGTCAAACCCTGAGGCATATGAATGAGTTTGACTCTAATTACATCTCTGAAATGGACTGTTTGTGACCTCAAGCAAGTCTCTTTCCATTTATGGGCCTCAGTTTCCCCATCTGTGCAACGCAGTCATTAGCCTTGGCCAAAGATTGAAAACCAATGGCCCATAGGCTGGATCTGGTCCACAGATGTGCTTCCTCTCATCTGCATATTACTTTCTTAAGCAGAGAGCCACTATTTAAGAGCTTACATCAAAAATCCAGATTTCTAGCTTCTTTTCAAAATAAAGTTGTGACAGATGGCACCTACATTCCCACCCAGCCAGAGGTGGCTGGAGCTAAGAAGCAGACTTGTGGTTGAGATGCATTGAGTGATTTTCAGTTCTCCACAATCTTCACCACTCCTTACCACATACCCCACACCAGGGCCAACTAAAAATGGTCATTTATCCTTATGTTTGCATTGCTGATTAGTGTTTTTTCTAAGCATAGAGAAAATACACCTCTGTAATCACAATGCAACAAAAGTGAGAAAAAAATCTAGATGAAGAGAGCACCACCTTTTAAGAAAAATAGTAGAGCATATTTCTGTGTTGAATTAAAGAATATTTCTGTGTATTTTATATACATAAAGGGTACCTGTGTTGAAAGAATTCAATTTCATTTATTCAGTGCTCCTGCTGGTATCTGAGTTTTTGCCCTAGGCTTTGTGTGTTGATAACACTTCACTCTGGCTTCTGAGCAGGCCTATTATGGAACCTCAGATTCAGGGCTCTGCCAGTGACACAGAGGACCGGGGGAAAAGCAGGTTTCTAGAGCCTGAGACCACCTCCAAAGATGCCCCTTTGTGCATGAACCCTCCTGTCTGGCTTTCTCTGAGAGGGGGTGTATGAAGTATCCTTGAATGGGGAAGCTCCAGCTGCTGGCTAGTCTTTCTGGAAGAAGGAGTCTATCACCCATTAGTACATGATGACCTGCCTCACGATTATCCAGGAAGAAGGACAGGGCTAGGTCCTTGGTATGGCATAAATGAGCCATCCTGTGTCACAAGTGGTCTGATGAGGTGAGTCCGGGTAAACTGTGGCTTAGATTTACCAATCAGAACACTTCCCGCTGTGATAGATTCTTCACCTTCATGCCCTTTGCTATGTAACTTGGCAGTGCCCATCCTTTGATTCTGGGCTTGGTTGTGTGACTTGCTTTGGTCAACAAGATGTTGGCAAACATCCAGCAAGTGAAATGTGCTCATACATTTCCACTTCCTCTCTTGCCCCCCTGCCTTTTCCATAAGAAGACACTCAGGCCAACCTGATGGAAGATGAGTTTTATGGCACAGAGCTGAGTTGCTCCAGTTGTCCAAGCCAAGGTTATCCTAGACCAACAGCCATGATCCTGAAGCATGGGAGAGTGCCAGCCAAGATCAGCAGAGTCCTCTAGCCAAACCTGCCAACCAAGATCAGCAAGAGCCCCCCTGACAAACCGCACTTGACCACAGACTCATGAGTTAGGCCAGCCACGACCAGAATCCCATAGTCAAACTGCAGATTCAGGAGCTAAAGACATGCTTATTGCTTAAGCCACTGAGTTTTGGAGTGGGTCATAACATAGAATTACTGTGGCAACAGACAAGTCATATACCTGCCCCCAATGCTTATTTCTTCCACAACAGCACAATCCCTCTCCCCCATGTCAGCAGCTCCTACCTCTTGTCTCATCTTATTCTTAGAAGAAATGGTTCAAAACTCAAAGTGTTTGTTGTCTTTCAGACATGGGTGTGGGACTTAACTCTCCTAATTCCCAACTCTGTGACCTTTCATAATCACTTCACTGCTTGAAGCCTCAGTTTTCTCAACTATTTAATGGGGATGATGATAATACTGCAAACTGCAAACAGTACCTGCTCCCTAGCACAATTATGATGGTTAAAAGAAAAAGGCAGGTAGAACATTCAGCACAGTGCCTGCCACATAGTAAATGTTCAATAAATGTCAACTAGTATCACTGTCATCCCTTCTCCTTTCCTTTTTCTATTCATTCCTCAAACTCTTGGTAGAGTTTTGTCCTTCTTCCACACAGCAGGGAGTACCCATGAAACTCTTTCAACCTGCATTATGCTCTATGATGACAGAGCAGATACTTACAGAATTTCCCTCCGGCAAGAACCATAGACAACACCTAGTTACTACAAACCCAGAATCCCCACTGCCATCCTCATATCCTGTAGGTCAGGGGTCCCCTGTCCCCAGGCTGTGAACCACTACCAGTCTGTGGTCTGTTAGGAACTGGGCCGCACAGCAGGAGGTGAACAGCAGGTGAGTGAGGATTACCACGTGAGCTCCACCACCTGTCTGATCAGCAGCTGCATCAGATTCTCATAGGAGTCCAAACCCTATTGGGAACTCCACATGCAAGGGATCTAGGTTGCATGCTCCTTATGAGAATCTAATGCCTGATGATCTGAGGTGGAATAGTTTCATCCTGAAGCCTTCATTCCCTGCCTTCTGCCCACCCCACTCTATGGAAAAATTGTCTTCCATAAAACCAGTCCTTTGTGCCAAAAAGGTTGGGGACCACTGCTGTAGGTCATAGGCAACCCACATAAGCATACTCAGACATACTAGACAGGACTTTACACTTAGAAAGCATAATCAATGACACATTCCAGAAGACAAGGTTTGTCCCCCAGAGGGGCCAATAGTGCAGAAATATGAGATCTCTGTGTAGTGTGACTACCAGTGTTTCCCCAAGTGTGTACTAAGAGAATGGTTCTACTTGGTACCCCCAAATAAATCAGTAAACAAACAAATAAATCAATAAATAGGATAATCTATGGACAAATACATTTGATAAATTCTGGGCCAAACAGACTTTGTTGTGGCAGGGCTTTTCCAAAACTTGCTAGGATAATGTGTATCATTTCTCTCCAGCAAGGAGGTAGAGAATGTTACATTTTTGAAAGTACTTTGACCACAAAGACTTTATCTTTGGAGCAGTGTTTTATATGACTAGTAGGTCATGGCATATCGTTTTGGGAAAAACAATTTGGACACCAAGTTGGTAGTAAGGCTGAAACTGCAGATGAAGTATCCCCCTAGCAGAGAACTTCTCTGCCTCATGGAGGGCAGCAGGGGTGGAATCATTGCTCTCTTTCTTATTGTCCTTGGCTCTTTTGTTTGAGTCTGTCCTTACTCCCCTGTTTGTTTTGACACCAATAAGACCTAAAGGTTTGGCTTTCCTTGGTCAACCCTTTTTTTTTTCTATTCTTAGAGTGAACTGTGCAGTCAGATGTGGACAATTCCCTATTTCTCCCTTGTACCGTGAATGCACAAGAAGACAGACTTATCTTCTTTGTGCCAGAATAAAGCAGGGGTGCTAGAAACACTATTACCTCTTCATCATCACCCCAATCTGCTGAGGTTTAAATAGAATTTTGTCAGGGTCACTGACAGGTTTTTTTGATTAAAAAAAAATAAACAGACATACAAGATACCATTACATTTCACCTTGGGACAATTGTTCTCTAAGCAAAGTGTGTCATTTTCCTGTAGGTAATCCCTTACCAGATTGTGGATTTTCGATGTTCAACATCAGTCACTACAACCAAAAAGCAACGAACTGTGTTATTGACAATGTTTTAATTACAATATATAAAAGACACACGGCAGCAAAGACAAGGAAATTATCTGGCTGTAGTGGCATTCATATGTTTAAGAAAACTCAGTGGTTGTGGTTCCAGCATTAAGCATTATATGTTTTCCCATAATGCTAAAAAATTCTAGTAGCATGTGTGGGATTGTTTTAAAGGAAATAACATCATTCATAGAAATGATTGTCTTTGGCAGTACAATAAATGAAATTAGGAGCTCTTAGAATGGTGGGCTTGCAACAATGTTGGTGTGAAATATAATAGTTGAATTGCTTTGTTCTTTTTTCCAATAAAAGGTGGAAGCTATTGAGTGTTGTTATTAGGCAAGCTAAGCTGGGCTTCTGTACAGCATAGTTTTGTGTGTCTGAACCAGCAGAAGCTTTTGAAGTCCCTCGATTCCTTCTGCTTGCTAATTCTTCCATTTGTTTGATTTTTGGTACAAAGAAAATGAAAGAATATGATGAGATTATGGCATTTTAAGTCAATATTTATTAAAAAATCAATCTAGATGAAAATCTGCCCATCCCTCTAATTAGATGAGGCAACTTGAGGTTGATTTTTAATTGCAAAAGTAATTACACGGAGCAGATAGCCAGTGACATTTGATTATGTAGGTGATTGATTAAAAAGCCGAGCTCACCGAGCAGATTGTCAGCCAGGGAATCCAGACAAAAGAGCAAATTAAAAAAGTTGTCCTGTTAGTAATCACAAAATTCAAGGATGAAATTACAGAGCCAAACACCTCCATTGCCCCCTCATCCTCATCACTCGATCCGCACGCATTCACTCCAACGCCTGATAAAGAAATGGATTAGTGTGAAATTAATTGAAGGGGAAAAAAAAAAACGGGAACCAAATTCATGGCTGAGAATAGGGCTTTTAACAAGTTGAAACAAATTTCTCCAGTTCTATAATACAACTTTTTTTTTTTGGCAAGTGAGATGTTTTCATAAAAGATCTTTTCAGAATGTTTGATGATATTAATTTATCTGTTAAGAACGAGGGAGGGGAAATATCTCACTTTCTAGCAGAATAGGATATTAAGATGTCTTGCTTGTTACTCATTTCGTTATAACATGAAAGCTTGGAGAACAGACTGTACATTTGGCGAGAGAATCCTTGGATTTGTAAACAGCCCTAGCTGACATCTTGGGCGGAATAATGAAGAGGCAACTCAGTCATTCAGAGGAACCCCAGTGATGTCCACTTGAGGATATTGTGGATAAAGGTGGATGGGGTGTGTACTGGAGCAGTCCCCAAGAGGACACTGGATCTGACAGGGAGACTTAATCTCCCCATGCTTCTCTTGCCTTGTCTGTAAAAATAGTGATAACAGGAACTATTCCAGGTTCCCTAAGGTCCCAGAAGGGCAAAAAGGAAACTGAGGCAGGACCACCCAGTACAGCTCTGGCTGCGTAGAGAGTTCTATGCCGCCTCCCGGTGACCGTTCCTCAGTGCTGATATGGGCAGGATATAACTAACTAGTCAGGAGATAAAGTCCAAATCACTGCTCACATCCATCCCTCTGCTTTGTCAGCAGGTGCCATCCAGGCAGAGCACTGGACGGGCGGGATGTGTTCCTTACGATCCTCCAGGGCAGCTGATTTCAGCTATTTCCAGGTTCAGAGCCTATGTGTGCCACCAGCAGATGCATATTTCAGTAGACAGATGCTTGGATTCCCAGCCTCTGATACTAGTTAATGCAGTCCCCTCCTTGTATTTGGTATTTCACTTTTTAAAATATCCATTTATTCCTCCAACACATACTTTTGGTAAGGTCATTTGAGAGTGTGGTTAAGAGTTCCAGCTCTTAGAAAGCAATTTAATGTTATCCATTCCAAGTGAAGTTACACATACCTTCTGCCCTGGCAATTCTTCTAGGTGTGAATCTTAGAAAAACACCTGCAACATACACCAGGAGACATATGCAAGAAGGTTCATGGCAACATCTTTTTTATAATTGCCCCTATTTGGAAACAAACTAAATGGCCTGAAGAATGGGTAAATAAATTAAGGTATATCACTCAATGGCAAACTAAATATGCAACAACATATCACAATCCAACATTAAGCCAAAGCAGCAAGGCACAAAATAATATGTGCTAAATGATTTCATGCATACAGCTCAAAATCAAAGAAAGCAAATTTTATTGTTTAAGAATCTGTGGGGTGGTGGTGGGGCACAGTGGCTTATGCCTGTAATCCCAGCACTTTGGGAGGCCGAGGCAGGTGGATCACGAGGTCAGGAGATTGAGACCATCCTGGCTAACACAGTGAAACCCCGTCTCTACTAAAAATACAAAAAATTAGCTGGGTGTGGTGGCAGGCGCCTGTAGTCCCAGCTACTTGGGAGGCTGAGGCAGGAGAATGGCGTGAACCTGGGAGGCGGAGCTTGCAGTGAGCAGAGATCGCACCACAGCACTCCAGCCTGGGCAACAGAGCAAGACTCTGTCTCAAAAAAAAAAAAAAAAAAAAAAAAAAAAAAAAAGAACCTGTGGGTGGTACAAGGAGAGGATTATAATCAAGGAGGAAGAACAGAGGGTCCCTGGGGTATTTGCAATGCCCTATTTTTTTGTCTTCAGTGGTGGTTATCAAGTTTTTGTCCAATTGTACATCTATGCTTTATGTTCTTTTCTGGATGTAGGTTATATTTCACATACATGTGCACGGGCACAGGAGGCTTTGGGGCCGGACTGCCTTGGTTTAAATAATTTTTTCATATTTCCTATTTTAACTTCTCTTTGCCTCAGTTTTCTTAAATTTATAAAATGGGCTTGAAAATAGCATCTTCCCCATACAATCATTGAGAAAACTATGTTAGTTAGTACACACACAAAATAGCTTTGAACTGGCTCTGCAACATGACAAAGGTTTAGAAAATGTTAGCCATCATCATTGTATTAGGTCATTCTTGCATTGCTATAAAGAAATACCTGAGACTGGGTAATTTATAAAGAAAAGAGGTTTAATTGACTCAAAGTTCTGCAGGGTTTACAGGAAGCATGGTGCTGGCATCTGTCTAGCTTCCGGGGAGGCCTAAGGAAACTTACAATCATGGCAGACAGCAAAGAGGGAGCAGGCAAGTCACATGGTGGAAGCAGGAGCAAAAAGGGGGGATGCCACACACTTTTCAACCACCACATCTCAGAGCAGGAGCTCATTTATCACGCAGGAGATGGCCCAAGCCATTCATGAGACATCTACCCCCATGATTCAAAACCTCCCACTAGGCCCCACCTCCAACATTAGGGATTACATTGTAACATGAAATTTGAGTGGAAGCAAATATCCAAACTATATCGATACCATCATCTTCTTCATCATCATTATTACCTAAGTGCCAGGTGTTTTGCTACATTTGAGATCCAGAGAGATGAATAAAATGCAGTCCTTGCCTTACACACGTACACACACACACAAACACATTTGTGAATAGATAGATATGAATTTTAAAATATAGCAGAAGAATGCACAACAAATTCCTGACAGTGGCGGGGGAAGTGAACTGCAGATATGATACCTCAACTTTAATGTTTTATTTCTTGTATTGTTAAAAAAGAATATCTCAATTTCATTTGTTACATTTTGGTTTTTTGCTTAGAAAATGACTTGTCTATACAGCAAAATGTTAACAAACATAAATGCTAGTGCTTGGGAACATGGATATTGGCGATCATTACGTGGTTTTTTAAAAAATTCTGGAAATAAAAGAGAAAATATTGCATATGAAAAACATTCTATTAAGGATACATGCTGGGTTTTGTGGAAGCCAAAGAAGGAAGAACCTGATTTTCCTGAGGTGAGCATGGAAGATTCTCCGGTGACATCTGAGTGGAATTTTAGAGATTAGTAGGAGTTCACCAGGTGAACAGACAGGATGAGGCACTCAAATGGAATAGAATATAGCACTGTGAGTGGATTACAGACACTTGCAAATCCAATTCATGGAGGCCCCCTTCTGGGCCTCAATATTTCCATTTGTAAAATGAGTCCTTTTTCCTTCACTCACCTAACAGGCTCCAGAAAATATGGAGATTCCGTGTGGCAAAAGTAGCTAAAGTCCTGGGCTTTTGACATAGCCTGCCTGTGTTGAAGTCCGGTTCTATTACTCATTGGCTTGAGACACAATCTTCCTGTGCTTCTCTTGCCTTGCCTGTAAAAATAGTGCTAATGGTACTTCAGTATTTACCTCATAAGACTTTTGTGAGGATTCAGTGAGTTGACAATCTTAAAATAGGTAGATCAGTGTCTGGCAAATGTTAAAACCTCAAATAATAATAATAAATTAATAAATCCACAAATATATATAATTATTTAAATTATATGAATATAAATAACTAAATTATATAAATATAAATAATCAAATTATATAGATATTATAAATTATATAAATTTATATAAATTTATAAAAATTATTTAAATTATAGAGATATAATTATTTACATTACATAAATATAAATAATTATAAAAATATAATTATATAAATATTAGAAACAATTATATAATTTACATAATTATAAAAATGTTATAATTATAAATATATATTATAAAGAATTCTATAAATGTATAAATAAATCCTGATTATTCAATAAATCCCCAATTTATTTATTAAATAAATAATTATAAATAAATAAATCTTCCCATTATTATCATTATTATTATTATGGAAGGATATATTACTTATTTATTTCCAGGTAGCTGTGACATTGATTCATACCTCTTTTGAAAAGTTGTGGCCCCTTTGTCTCCTGCATCAACAGTATCACAGGATCATAGGTCCCGCTATGTTGGTGGAGGGAGTCCTCACAGCCTGCGGCCTGGCCGATTCAGGTCACCTGGTTAATGTGCTTCCAGATTTACCAGGTAGCCCCCCTTCATAGCAGTTTCCTCCCGCTTTAATAGCTTTTTTTTTGCTGGGTTTTCATTAATTTTTACCCATCTACGTTTTCCCTTCTTATCTTTACTGTCAGCCAAATTCTCTACAGGTCTCAGGCAAAGCTCCCCCAAATCCATGCTCATTAACTGGCCCTCTTGAGGGGTCGTCCATGAGACTACACGAAGGATACAGTTGCTGCCTTTTCTTTTTAGCAGAGCTTTTGTGCAGAGCTGTTCTGTCTCTGCCAGGCACTGTTAGACAAACCTGCCCTAGCAGGTGGCCTCTGTCCTCAAATGGGTAGCAGTTATTGGTGAGGCTGCGGGCTAAATTCCTAGGATGTGTCCAGGGCCAAGCAGGGAAGCGCTTCTCCTGACTCACTCTGGAATTAGACGTTGTCGGAGAGGTGGGGAAGAGCTTGGCTTGGGGTTTGATCCTAGGCTCTCAGAGCTGGGAGGAAACACAGCAAGACCTGGTCGAGAACTCTCATGGCACAGATGAGGAAACTGAGGCCCAGAGAAGGCAGAGTTAGGAGTCCAGCCAAGCTTCTTGATTTCCAACCCATTCCTATCCCTGCCCCATGAGTTAGCTCCTCTCCACACCAGCCTCTATAGGCAGGGCAAATTGATGGCAAAAAAAAATGGCCCCAATGTTTTACACCTCCTTGAACACATATGGTTCACAATGGGACTGCGGTTTTTTTACATAAAGCGGTAGAGTCTGTTCCCTCATCCGAATGGGTGTTAATTTTCTCAGGCTGCCATAACAAAGTTCCACAGGCTGAGTTCTTTTCTTGCAGTTCTGGAGGCTGGAAGTCCTGGAGTCCAGCAGTTCTGGAGGCCAGAAGATCAAGGCGTTGGTGGGATGAGTTTTTTTTCTGAGGCCTCTGTCCTTGGATCGTAGATGGCTGTCTTTTCCCTGTGTCTTCATGTGTTCTTCCTTCTGTACCAGTCTGTGTCCTAATTTCCTCTTCTTCTAAGGACACCAGTCAGATTGGATTAGGGCCCACCCTAATGACCTCATTTTACATTAATCACCTCTTTAAAGAGACTTTCCCCAAAGACAGTCACATTCTGAGGTACTAGGGGGTTAGGACTTCAACGCTGGAAACCTGGGCTAAATTTGTAACTGGCTTTGGCCAATAGACTGCGGCAGAAATGAGGGTGCCAACTCCCAGCCTAGACCTCACAAAACTTGACATGCATCTGTTCTCAGACCCTGCCAGTGCCACCAGCAGTGAACCAGCCTAGGCTAGCCCACTGCCCCCAAGAAGCAGAGGAGAAGTCATCCTAGGTGGGCCAATAGCCAGCCAACCTCCAAAAGGTGAGGAACACAGCCAAGATCCATGAAACGGACACTCACGTGACTTGAATGCTGACCACAGACACTTGAGTGAGTCCAGCCCAGCCCAGCCCAGAAGAACCACCCATCCAAACAGCAGACCCACGAGCTAAATAAATGTTTTCAAGTTTAACCCACTGGGTTTTGTGTGTGTTTGTTATGTGACATATTATAGTAGATAACTGATACACTAGTTCAAATTAATTTGTGGCTGCTTAGCACCCATCTCTCTTACAATGATTTTAAAAATAATAATAGTTGTCTAGTTATCTATGATGTATAACACACCACCTTAGGCCTTAAAACGTCAGTGATCATTTTATTATCAGTACCAAGGGTTGATGAGACTCCGCCAGGTGGTCCTCACGCAGGGTATCTCATGCAGTTGCAGAGAGACATTGGAGGCTGGAATCATCTGAAGGCTGGCTCACTCCCGTGGCCAGCGCTGAGCTGGGAACCCTGGACCACATGGGAACTGGAACAGCTGGGAAGCCTCTCTCTAAGTGGCCTCTCTAAGTCGGTATCTCTCTGTAAGTAGCCTCTACAGGTAGTCTCTCCAGCAAGGTGGCTTAAGACTAGGAGGGTTCTCATCTGGGAGTTCATGGCACCAAAGGGGCATATCCAAAGAAAGATGGACAGTTAGAAGCTGCAGCAGAAAAAAAATCAGAATATTCTTTTTTTAAAAAAAAATCATACAGTAAAACTGATCTTTTTAGTGTACATTTTATGAAATTTAACACAGGTATAAATTCATGTAAGCATCACCACAATCAGGACACAGAACAGTTTCCTCACCCCAAAAACTTCCTCCTGCTACCTCCTGATAGTCACACCCTCCTCCACTCATAACCCCCAGTGTCCGCTGGTTTGTTTTCTATCACTACAGCTTTGTCCCCTTGAGAATGTTATATTAATAAATCATACACCATGTGAACTTACGAGGCTGGCTTCTTTCACTCAGAGTGATGCCTTTGAAGTTCATCCAAGTTGCTATGTGTGTCAATAGTCCATCCCTTGATTTTGTTGAGTACTATTCCATTGTATGGCTAAACCACAGTTGGTTTATGCATTTACCCACTGAAGGAAATTTGCATTGTTTTCAGCTTTTGGCAATTATGCATAGAAGTGCTTTCAACATTTGTGTACAGGTTTTAATGCAAAGGTAAGTTTTAATTTCCCTGTGGTAAATATACAAAAATAGAAAACGTGTATGTTTAACTTTAGAAGAATCTGCCAATATGTTTTACAGAGTGTCTGGAACATTTTGCATTTTCACTAGCAATGGATCAGTGATTCAGTTACCCCATATCCTTGTCAGCACTTGGTTTTGTCAATATTTTTTATTTTAACCACTTAATAGTAACTTAGGAGTATTTCATCATGATTTTAATTTGCATTCCCCTAGTAGCTAGTAATGAGCATCTTTTTATGTTCTTATTTGCCATCTGTATATCTCTTTGGTGAAGTGTGTGTTCACGTCTTTTACGCATTTACTAATTGCATTACATGTTTTCTTACTGAGGAGTTTTAAGAGTTGTCTATCTGTTCTGACTACAAGTCCTTTGTTAGGTATATGACTTGTGGGTATTTTCTCCCAGTCTGTAGGTTGTCTTTTTATTCTCTTGGCAGTGCTTTTTGCAAATCGAAAGTTTTTAATTTTGAAGTTCCATTTATCAGTTTTTTTCTTTTATGAATTATGTTTTTGGTGTCGTGTCTAAAAATTCTTTGCCTTGTTGCACATTACAAAAATTTCCTCTTAAAAGTTTTGTGGTTTTATGCTTTACATTTTAGGTCTATGATCCATTTTGAGTTAATTTTTTAAATAAGGTGTGAGGATTAGGTAAAAGTTCATTTTGCACATATGGATGTGCAATTGTACTAACACCATTGTTGAAAAACTGTTCTTTTTCCATTAAAATACTTTTTCACATGTATAAAAAAAATTAACAGACCCATATTTGTGTGAGTGTATTTCTGAACTTTCTATTGTGTTCTGTTAATCTGTGTGTTTATCCTATTGCCTATACTAGACTGTCTTGACTATAGAAAGTTTATAGCAACACTTAAAATCAAGTAGCCTGATTGCTTAAATACCATTTTTTTATTTGAAAACTGTTTTAGCTATTCTAGGGGTTTTTTTTGCTTTCTGTATACATTTTAGAATCAGCTTGTCTATATTAATAAAAATTTTGATAGGATTTTGGTTGGAATCATTTTATCTCTAAAGATAAGTTTAGGGAGAAATGGCATCTTTCCCATATGGAATCTTCTAATTCTTACAATTCTTTTTTATTTACTTCAGCAGCATTTTGTAGTTTTCAGCATATGGAACCTATACATGATTTGTGGGATTTATACTTAAGTATTGCATCTGTGAGTGGAAGAGAGAAAGTATATTATACATTTTTTTAAAAATTGAGTTTGCAATTGTCTGTTGTTAGGTCTGTTTGATAATTGAATATCAAAATACAATTATTTTTGTGTTGACCTCATATCCTATAACCTTGCTAAATTTACATTAGTTCTAGGAGATTTTGTAGATTTTGTGGGTGTGGGGGTGCTTTCTATGCAGAAAATTATATAGCTTGAAAACAGAGATTGCTTTATGTCTGTATTCCCTATCTATGACTTTCATTTCTTTTTCTTGCCTTATTCCATCAGCTAAGACTTTCAGTATGATGTTGAATAGGAATAGTTAGAGTGGACATCTTGCTTTGTTCCCCATCTTGGGGTAGGGGGCATTTAGTTTTTCTCCATTAAATATTATGCTAGATGTAGGTTTTCTATAGAAGCCCTTTATCTGATTAAGAAAGTGTCTTTCTCTTTCTAGTTTGTCAAAAGCTTTCATCATAAATATATGTTAAATTTTGTCAAATGATTTTTCTACTTCAATTGATATAATGTGGTTTTTCTTCTTTAGCCTGTTAATATGGTGAAATACATTGAATAAAACCCACTTAGTTATGGCATACTATTCTTTTAACATATACATACTGATTAGTTAAGAATCTTTGTTTTTGTTCATGAGGGATACTGGTCTGTAGTTTTCTTGTAATCCATCTGCTTTTTCTATCAGGGTAATTCAAGGTGATGCTGGTTTCCACATTTAGTTAAGAAATGTTCTTTTATATTTTGAAAGAAATTGTGGATAATTAGTGTTACACCTTTTTTAAATATTTTGTAAAAATTATCAGTGAAACTCTCTGGGCCTGGAGATTTTTTTCCCGAAAAGTTTTTAGCTATGAATTTTATTTCTTTCATGGTTATATACCTACTCAGTTATATAGTACTATTTTGTGTGATTTTTGGTAGTTTGTGGTTTACAAGGAATTAGTCCATATTTACTTAAGTTGCTTAATTTATGTGTATAGATTTATTTATAGTATTTCATCTATTAATTTAATATCTATGGGAGCTTTAGTGGTATCTTCTTTTTCATTTCTTATAGTGATAACTTGTGTACTCTCTTTATTTTTGTCAGTCTTGATTTAACAATTTTTTTTTATTTTAAAGACAAGATCTTAGGCCCAGGCTAAAGTGCTCACTGTAACCTTGAACTCCTGGACTCAAGCAATCCTCCAGCCTCAGCCTCTTGAGTAGTGAGGTCTACAGGTGCACACCACAACACCAGGATTTTTTTTTATTTTTATTTTTTATACAGACATAATCCAAAATCTCGCTATGTTGCCCAGGCTGGTCACAAACTTCTAGGCTTAAGTGATACTCCTCCCTTGACCTTCCAAAGTATTGGGATTACAGGGGTAAGCCACTCTGCCTAGCCCACTTTAACATTTTTTGATATTTCCAAAGGATCAGCTTTTGGTTTCATTGATTTTCTCTATCATTTTTCTGTTTTCTGTTTTCTGTTTCATTGATTCCTGTTCTTTATTATTTTCTTTTTCTGCTTGTTTTTGTTTTGTTCTTTTTTTCTAGTTTCTTAAAATACAATCTTAGATTCTTGATTTAAGATCTTTCTTCTTTTCTAATATAATCATTTAATGAAATAAATTTATCCCTAAACACAGCTTTTTCTGCATCCTACAAATTTTGATTAATGTCTTTTCACTTCTGCTCAGTTTAAAATATTTTCTAATTTCCCTTGAGACTTTTTTTTGACTCATGGATTACTTAGGACTTTATTGTTTAATTACAGATTGTTTAGATATTTTCTTATTGTCTTTCTATTACTAATTTCTAGTTTAATTTTATTACAGTCTGAGAACATATTTTATATTTTAATTTATTTTATATTTGGTAAGACTTGTTTTATGAGCAAAAATACAGTTTATCTTGATAAATGTTTCATGTGAACTTGTAACAATATACATTCTGTTATTGGTGGGTAGAATAATCTATAAATTTAGATCCAGGTGATTGATGATGTTCTTTAGTTCACCTATATCCTTTATGTTTTGCTGTCTACTGTATATTCCTGAGATATTCCCGAGAAATTAGTGTTAAAATTTCAACTGTAATTGTGGATTTGTCTTTTTCTTCTTTCAGTTCTAATAGTTTTGTTTCATGTATTCTGAAGCTGTGTTGTCTCATGCATATACACTTAGGATCATTATATCTACTTAGTGATGGATCCTTTGATCATTATCTAATATCTCTCTTTATTTCTAGTAATTTTTATATCTCTGGAGTATACTTTGCTGATATTAATATAGCCATTTCAGCTTTCTTTTCATTCATGTTTGCATGACAGATTCTGTTCTACCTTTTTACTTTTAACTTTCCTATATGATTATCTTTGAAGTGAGTTTCTTGTAGACAGCATGTACTTGGGTCATACCTTTTTATCCATTCTGACATTCTCTCTTTTAACCCATTTATGCATGAGGTTGTAATTTTTTGAATTTGAAAAATCAGACCTTCATGATGGCCTTGAGCAGTAGGATATAAATAACTCCCACATGCTTATCTTTCCAATAATGGAACACTAGACATAAATGGGTAATTGTTGACTTTAGACCATGTGCACTTAATGTAATTATTGATATGTTTGAATTTAGGTGTAACATTTTATTATTTGTTTTTTGTGTTAGTTATTTGGGATTTTTTTCCATTTTGTTTTCACTTTTTCTGCCCTCTTTTGCATTGTTTAAGTATATTTAGTATCTCATTTTTTCTATTTTTTTTGCTGTATCTCTTTATTTGTTACTACAAAGATTATAATATTCATACTTAACTTTTACAGTCTACATAGAATTTATAGTTTGGCACTTCAGGTGGAAAGTAGCAAGAAACCTTATCACTTTATAGGTCCTTTTACCTACCTTCCTTTATGTTATCATTGTTTTATATGATATATATATATGCATTGAAAACTCCACCAGACAATGCTATAATTTTTGCTTTCAATCATTGAACATATTTTAAAGAACTTAAGAGGAGAATAGTAGTCTATTATATTAGCCCAGATATTTACCATTTATGTTGTTCTTCATTTTTCATGTTCCAGATTTCCTTCTGCTATCATTTTCTTTAATAATTATTTTAGAGCAGGACTGCTGGCAATAAATTCTTCTACTTTTCCTTCATCTAAAAATCTATTTATGTCCTCCTTATTTCTGAAGAATATATTTACTCATTATAGAATTCTGGGTTGGTATTTCTTTTCTTTTAACACTTTAAAAATGCCACCTTATTTCTTCTCTGGCCTCCATGGTTTCTGATAAGAAATTTGCAACCATTCAAATTGTTTGTTCCCTCTAGGTAATGTATCATTTTAATCTGTCTCATTTAAAGATTTTTTTCTTTGATCTAGTTTTCATCAGTTTAATTATGATTTTGGGGGGTTTACCTGTTAGAGATTGAGAGCATCTTGAATTTGTAGGTTCATGTCTTTCATCCTCACTGACTCTTTCCCAGGTAATCTCATTAAACTTTTGAGCCCATCTGGTGAGCTTTTTATTTCAGTTACTACATTTATTAATTCTAAAATTTCTATTTGACTTTTTATTTTATTTTTTTTTTTTTGCTGAGCTTTGTTATATTTTCATTTATTTCAAGAACATTCATAATTACTTATTGGAGCATTTGTATTATTGCTACTTTGTCAGATCGTTTCAACATCTTTGTTATTTCAGTGTTTGCATTTGTTGATTGTCTGTTCTCATGCAAGTTGAGATTTTCCTGGCCCTTTATATGCCAAGTAATTTTGGATACTATCATGGACAGGTTTGAATATTACATTATGAAACACTAGGTTTTATGTAAGTCCTGTGGAGAAGGTTGACATTTTCGTTTTAGCAGGCAATTGATCTGTCTCTGTTCAGGCTGTAAGTTCCAACATGTCTTTTGTGAACTAGGGTTTTAATTCCAGTTCAGTTTTTAAAGACTTCACAATAATATTGAATCTGGTCTTCATGTACATTACCCAGTGGCCAGTCTGCCACTTGGGCAGTGGTTTGTAAGTCAGTACAACTCTCAACATCTTTGGTATATTAATTTGGATCAGATCCACACATATTCAGCTTGGAGGTGAGTCCAGGAATTCACAAACAACTATATGGAGTTGCTTTCTGGAACTCTTCTCTCTTCTCTATCTCCCTAGTATTTTCCAGTACACTGTGGAGTCCCTTTTCAGTTCTCCATCCAAGAAGCTGGGACTCTAGTTACCCTAATCTGCCATATACTTCCATAACAGTATCCAGGGCAAAGTGGTGGAAGAACCAGGGGAAAAAATAAACTCACCCTCAGTTCAGTGATATTTTACATTTTGCTCTTCTTGAATCTGCCTGCTACTCTTACTTCTCAGAGTCCTCAAATAGCTGCCCCCTGTATTGTGTCCAAGTTTGATAGCTACATTTAGTGGGAGACATAAGGAAAAGTGTGCTTACTCCATCTTATCTGGAACTGGAACCAATCTGTATCATGTCTTATAACCTACCCTTGCTAGTAACATGGCATCACTTCCACCATACTGTACTTGTCAAGGTAGCTACAAACACCCACCTTAGTTCAAGGGGAAGAGAGTAGCAAGGTTTTGAAGGTGCCTGTGGGACCAGAAATATCGTTGTCAATTTTAGAAAATATAATTTGCCACAAATATTAGTAAGGAAGATAGAAACTAGATCAAATGGGAAATAAGGAGAAACTTGGTGTAAGGCTGTTTTACACAAAATGTGTGCCACAAGGTCCTAAATGCCTGCTCCCCATGCTTCCAGAGCAGCCTAGTAACTGAGGTAAGGTGGGAAGGTGAGAAGCATGATTCTTTACAAATGTGCTTCTCAAATGTATGTGCACACTCCTGGGGAGCCTACAAACAGAGCCTGAATGGCTTTTTTAAAGGACTAGTGACACTGGGAGGATGTGAAGATACTGCTTACCTGGTGGTTTTGCAACAACTCTAAAAGGTAAAAACTTAGAATCTCCACACATACCTGCATATCCGCTTAGGGAACCTGCACCCTGGTTAGAGAGGTTGGTTTTACAAATTTTACAATGTCCTTACAGTAAAAACAATTTGATTCCTCCAGTGATGATTTGCTTTTCCCTGGCCTTAAAACTCAAGAGCAGCTTCTTCCATGGACCCTCCTAAATGGACTCTGTGATCAGATAGTCAATGAGCTAAAAAACAAAAAAAGAATCCTTGCAGTTTCTATAATGTTCCACTGCAGAGCTTTTATCACAGAGTGGCAGCCCAGTGAAGCTCAGAACAAGCATCTTGAATTGAAATCTCAGCTCAGCACATCACTAGCTTTATAATTGATCAGGTCAAGTTACTCTTTTTTTTTTTCAGTCGGATTTTCGCTCTTGTTGCCCAAGCTGGAGTGCAGTGGCACGATCTCGGTTCACCGCAACCTCTGCCTCCCAGGTTCATGCGATTCTCCCGCATCAGGCTCCTGAGTAGCTGGGATTACAGGCATCTGCCACCACACCCAGCTAATTTTTTGTATTTTTAATAGAGAAGAGGTTTCACCATGTTAGCCAGGCTGGTCTTGAACTCCTGACCTCAGGTGATCCGCCCACCTCAGCCTCCCAAAGTGGTGGGATTACAGGCGTGAGCCACCACGCCTGGCCCTACTTACTCTTTTAAACCTTAGTTTCTACAAGATCTACCTCATAAAGTTACTGTGAGGCTTAAATAAGAGAGATCAAGTTTGTAAAACAATGTGCCTGGAACTTAGGAAGCCCCTTTTTGAGTGCCAATTATCATTAACATCAGACAAGTCATCCTGAGGCTAAAACTAACCTGAGGACAACATCTCACCAACAGGTTACCTAATCTTTCCATGCCTCAGTTTCCTCATCTGTAAACCAGAAATAATAATAATATCCATCTCTTAGTGTTATGGAAAGAGTTAAATGAGCTAATCAGGGAAAGTGCTTAAAATAGTACTTGGACAAAGCAAGTCTACACAAGTCTGAA
Organism: Pan troglodytes; assembly: GCF_028858775.2. NCBI lineage: Eukaryota > Metazoa > Chordata > Mammalia > Primates > Hominidae > Pan > Pan troglodytes. The sequence goes on along the minus strand of NC_072416.2, from coordinate 52,556,643 downwards.
CAAGCATTATTGGAAATCCATGAACTGTGAAACCAAGATATGTGTATTTTAAGGTTAAATAGCATGGTGTAAGGGGATACAGGAAGTCACAGGTTAAACATGGTATTTTTCTGGAGTGTCAATTTGACTTTATTTAAGAAGAAGAACTTAATAATGAATATGATGAACCAATGTGTCCCAATCATGCTGTTCTTTAGTGGTCTACAATTGATAACTAAGGACCCCAAAAATTCCATCCCCTCTCCCAAAAGTGATGTCTAGATTCCAGAGGGAGAAGAAGAGGGGTCTGTGGATGATACGGAGGCACCTGGCCACCAACAGAGTGTGCAGGCACTGTGCAGTCATTGCCTTGGCATCTTTCTCTATCCCAGCTGCTTCAAGCACGGCCGTTTTCCACATTCCCCTTCATTAAACAAGAAACTCAGATGTTAGTAATTAGACCGCCATCCCCAGCTGCCAAGTCACATTCGGTTCCAAAAAGCCCTGTATACTGCTACTTGTGTGTTTGTTAACAATGTCCCCACAACAGGTCTGCAATTAGAGCCCATCTGTTCAGTTTCTCAGAGAGCATTGCCAACTGACGCTGGTGAACTTGGAGCCCTCATTGTTGTGAATTCCTGACCAGAAACCCTGAGTGGGAAGCTACTTGTCCTTGAGTGTATGTCTGGGGCTGGAAGCCCCTTGGGTACCAGTCCTAATGGGCACGTATAATAAATATGAAGGAAGGAATGATCAGCTGATGACAGGGTGTGCTTATGTGGACTCCATGAGGTGTCTGTGCTGGTCTTCTCAATTAAAAACAGACTCCTACCCTGGCAGACCTGCCCATCTGTCTGGCTACATCTTTTTGGTCTGTCTGCCACTACTGGTACCTAGAGGTCATTTTCCAGTCAATGCTATGTGGTTGAAATCAGGTATTGTTGTTTCCTTCAGGAGGTGAGAGGTCCCCAATCACATCCCAGTAGGAGATGCCCTGTAGTCAGTGTTCACCACAAAGTCCATTCTCACAAAGGAGTCAATGATAAACAGGCCCTCTCTCTGGGAATTGATTGGGAAGATGTGGAAAAGGCAGGTAGGGGTGGGGGGAAGCCAGGAGTATCAGGTTGCAAGTGCAGCATATTTGAAAGCAAATAAGTTTAAAAATGTATTTTGTAAGCAGGAAGCTATACACACATACATCAGAAGAGTTACTAAGCAGTGATTCCGTGCTAGGGATCTTGCCGGACACTGAAGGAAATAGGAAGGTTAGAAAGACATAAGCTTTCCTCTGCCTTAGGAAGCTTTGACTAAGACAGTGGTTTTCAACCTTAACTACATATTAGCATCTCTTGGGGAGCTTTAAAAAATACTAATTTAAAAAATTAGAAAAGCAATTTTATTTCCATTAACACCTAAAAAAAAAACTTAGAAATAAATCTAACCAAGAAGATAAAGGACTTGTACACCAAAAACTACAAAAATTGCTGTAATAAGGTAGAGATCTAAATAAATGAAAAGACATCCCTTGTTCATGGATAGAAAGATGTAACATTGCTGTAATGCAATCTGTATATTCAGTGCAATCCCTATCAAAATTCCAATAACCTTTTTTGCAGAAATGGAAAAGCCAATCTTTAAATTTATATGAGACTGCAAGGGGTCTCAAACTACTTAATCTTGAAAAAGAATAAAGTTGGAAGTCTCAGACTATCCAACTTTGAAACATATTACAAAGGTACAATAATAAAAACAATATGGTACTGACATAAGGACAACCATATAGACCAGTGGAATATAATAGAGAGACAAAGCCAGGTGTGGTGGCTCAAACCTGTAATTTTAGCACTTTGGGGGGCCAAGGCAGGAGGATTGCTTGAGGCCAGGAGTTTGAGACCAGGCTGGGCAACCTAGCAAGATTCCTTTCTACAAAAATAAAAATAAAAAAATTAGCCAGTCATGGTGGTGCATGTTTGTAGTCCTAGCTACTCAGGAGGCTGAAGTAAGAGGATTACTTGAGTGGAGGAGGATGAAGATGCAGTGAGCTATGATCACACGGCTGTACTCTAGCCTGGATGACAGAGCAAAACCCTGTTTCTAAAAAATAAAATAAAATAAAAATAAATAGCCAAGAAATAAACCATCACATATATGGTCAATTAATTTTTGACAAGGGTACCTAGACCAATTAATGAGAAAAAAACAGTCTTTTCAACAAATGATGTTGGGGAAGTGATATCCACCATGCAGAAGAATGAAGTTGGACCCTTACACCACTTAAGGCATAAAAATTAACTCAAAACAATCAAAGGCTTCAGCTTAATTGGTAAAACTATACTTTTAGAGGAAAACACTGGAGAAAGTGAAGTGGATTTGGCGATGACTTAATGAATATGACACCAAAAACACAGGCAACAAAATAAATAAAAAACAGATAAATTGGACTTCATCAAAATTAAGAACTTTTATGCACTGAAGGATTCCATCAAGGAAACAATAACATAACCTACTGCATGGGAGAAAATATTTGCAAATGATATATCTGATAAGGGATTAATATCCAGAATATACAAAAAAAAAACCTGCTACAACTCAACAAGATTGTAAACACAACCTAAAAATGGGTGAAGAATGTGAATACACTTTTCTTTAAAGAAGATACACAAATGGACAATAAGCAAACAGAAAATTGATCAACATCATTAGTCATTAGGGAAATGCAAATCAAAACCACAATGAAATACCATTTCACATCTGCTAGGATGGCTACAATTTAAAAGAAATGACCTGTAGAATATAACAAGTGTTGATGAGGATGTGGAACAATTGGAACCCTCATGCATTATTAGTAAGAATGTAAAATGGTGTTGCTGCTGTGGAGAACAGTTTGATCATTTCTCAAAAGGTTAAATGCAGAACTACCATATAACCCAGCAGTCCTACTCCTAGGTATATACCCAAAAGAATTGAAAGCAGAAACTGGAGAAAATATTTATACACCAATGTTCATAGCAGTATTATTCACAATAACCAAAAGGGGAAACAATCCAACTGTCTGTCAACAGATGAATGGATAAACAAAATGTGGTATATATATACAATGGAATATTATTCAGCCATAAAAAATAAAGAAATTCTTACATATACTGCAACATGGTTGTACCCTGAAATCATTATGCTTAGTGCAATAAACCAGAAATAGAAGGACAGATATTGTATGATTCCACTTATACTCTGTGCCTAGAATAGACAAATTCATAGAGACAGAAAGTAGAATAGAGGTTACCAAGGGGCGGGTAGAGAAGGAAGAGAGAGTTATTATCTAATGGGTACAGAGTTTTTGCTGGGGATAATGAGAAAGTCTTGGGTATAGATAATGGTGATGGTTGCACAACAGTGTGTTTAATGCCACTGAATTTTATACTTACAAAGGATTAATATGATAAACATTATATTTTGCCATAATAAAATAAATAAATAAATAATAGTAATGCAGGAGCCCTGTCCCAGACCAATTAAATCAGAATCCCCAAGCATACATCCTGAGCTTCTAATTTTTAAGAGCTCCCTCGGGATTCTGATGTCAAATTTGAGAGTCACTGGTCTAATGGGAGAGAGAAGACAAGATATCCTGATGATAATAGTAATAGGAGTAATCAGTAAGTTGCCATTCATTAGGCACCCAGCACAGTGCTAAGCCCTTCAAAAGCATTATCTCTCTTAAATTGCCAAGTAATTCTATGAGAATTATCTTCATTTTTCTGTTCCCAAATATCTTCAATGACTTGACTAATGTTATAAAGCCAAGAAGGCAGACCCAGGACTTGCACCCAGGACTCTTGGACACCAGTGCTGGAGCCCTTAACTACTGAAACACAGAAGAGGACATCAGCATGTCACAGGTCTCCAGAGGGAGATCAGGGAAAGCTGGCTCAAGGAGGCAGTATTTGAAGATTTTAGGGCCCTTTCCTTAGGGAAAATGGGGTAGGCAGGGCAAAAATTCCAGGCGGTAGGAGTAGCTTGGCCAAGAAGGGGCAGTTTGGAGGCTCTTAAAGAAATGGCTATGAGTGGAGGCTGGGTTTGTGCAGCAGTAGAGTGAGTGAGGAGACTGAAACGATAGGTTCAAGATGGACTGCAGGTTCAAGAAATGCCAGAGGGAAAGGCAAGGGATTCATTCTGTGGGACAATGAAGACCACCAAAGGGGTTTCAGCAAAGGAGTCATACTCAGAACTGTGCTTTGGGAGAATTAATCAGGCAGCAGCACATAGAATGGAGAGGTCAGGGTGCTGCAACTGTTCAATAGATAATTAGGGCACCCCTACTATGTGCCAGCTACTTTCCTATGTCCTGATGATCTAATATGAATCAGGCAGGGGGCTGGTTAGCAGGTTTGTTGAAGTGAAAATAGAATGGAGACTTGTACTCGAAGTAAATACAGGTAAAGCCACAAAGGATACCATTGTTTCTATCTGAGTCTGTGGGAAGTTCATGATGCCACTTTATATGGTTTGGCTGTGTCCCCACTCAAATCTCATCTCAAACTGTAGCTCCCATAATCCCCATGTACTGTGGGAGGACCCAGTAGGAAGTAATTGAATCATGGGGGCAAGTTTTCCTGTGCTGTTCTCGTGATAGTGAATAAGTCTCAAGAGATCTGATGATTTTATAAAGGGCAGATCCCCTGCACACTCTCTCTTTCCTGCCACCATGTAAGATGTGCCTTTGCTCCTCCTTCACCTTCTGCCATGATTGTGTAGGCTCCCTAGCTGTGTGGAACTGTGAGTCCATTAAACCTCCTTCCTTTATAAATTACGCAGTCTCGGGTATGTCTTTATTAATAGCATGAGAATGGATTAATACACCACTCAAATAACTGTTTTATGCAGAAGAGATGCTCTGGAGAACTTTGGTGTAGGCTTTGGACACATTGTGTTTGAGCTGCCAGCATGCTCTTCACTGTTGAGAAGTAATAGTTAACCTCTATTAAGTCACTTACCAACTGTGGGCCTTGGATACTAATACGTAACCTCCCTCAGTGATTCTCATCTGTAAGTTAGAGGGATAATGATTTGAACTTTCTTCATAGGGTTGTTGAGAATCCAATGATTGTATGTTCAGTACCCCACACAGGGCCTGACCCACTCTAAGTACTCAATATTGTAAACTTCAAGAGAGTAGTGGGACTAAAGCCTTATTGCGAAGAAGCTGAGCAGGGGCAGGTAATAATAGAGTGGAAGCTTAGAGAAGTTTCCAATTCACGAAGAATATTAAAAACTTCATTGAACATTTGGGTTGAGCATCAGATGAAGCAGTTGCTTTGCATTGACAGGAAAAGCTATATAAAAAAATACATGTCATATTTTTGAAAATATGCAAAAACAAAGAACCACTAGGTAAAAAATAGATTTCTGTCTCCTATCTCCTACCCACTCTCAAGCATACATTCTTGGAGAGATCAGGATTGCCAGCACCATTTAAATGGCTGCCACATCTCCGTGTGCAGGCCATGGTGAGACAGGCTCATCTCCATGGAGACAGCAGGCCTGGCTGTCAATGACCCATGGCCAACGGAAGAACCAAGCATGGACAACCACTGATAAGGATGGACCAGAGGCCTTTTCTGGATGCCTGAGTGATTGCCCCTGGCCCCCAGAACTTAAATCAACCTTGGCAAGGAGGGGAGAAGAGGAGGAAGGGGACACCCTGAATTTGCCTGGATTATTTACTCAAAAGGTACTACAGGGGAAAAAATCAAGACAAGAGTGACCTCTGTTTACTGAATCAAGTTTTCTGTTCTTGGATAGAATCTGTGCTGGAGAGCAAAGTTTAGCTGAGACATAGAGAATAATGGCTTATTTGCATACATCTGAGTTTGTGGCTATGAAGGGCATACTTACTAGGTTGGCAGCTGGGAGCTTGCTATGGAGATGTGAAGAAGGTTACCCAACAACCTGATCTGGGGTCTCAAGCATGTATGAAGCACTTTCCATGTACCCAGCACTTCAGTGATAAGAGGAGGGAGAACCAGGAGACACAGGTTTGAAACAAAGCAGTTCCTACCATCAGGGGGCTCAGGGTAGTGGGGAGTTTATGTCCCAGATTGGAATGGGGGAAGCATGGTCAAAGAGGGGCAGCTTAAATGCTCTGGAAACAGGGATGACACAGGCTTGCCCTGCCCTGGGGGATCCCAAGACAATTTTCTAGAAGAACCATCATCTGAGTTAAGACTTAAAAGAGAAGCTGCAGTGAAAACTTGAAAACAACATTGGGTTTTTTTTTCCCCCTGAGGCACTGAGAACTGAAAGTTTCTGTGATTAAAAGACAAAATGTTGCCTTTAATTCTGAGTCTCCCAGTTCAGTCACGAGGGGTGGGCCATCATAGCAAGACCATTTTCTAGCATAAGTATGAATACAGAGCAGTGTTAGAGATCACGGGCTCCATCAGGAACACCTGGGTTCAAGTCCCAGCTCTGCTGTGTGACTTTAGGCAAGTCATTTAGACTCGCTGAGTCCTTTCGTTCTCTGCCTATAAAAAAAATAAATAAAGATAATAATACCTCTTTGTAAAGTTCTTCTGAGTATAAATGAGGGTCATCCGCATATGGAGCACACAGACCAAGGCTCAGCACACACAGGCATTCCCCGGGGGCAGAAGTTAGTACTCACACAGCCAAAGGTGGGTGTCCTGGGTTGGATCCTAAGGCCGCAAGTGTTTCTGCCACCTCCACGTGAGGCCCTTTCCCCCTCCGAGAGCCCTGCTCCTCTGGAGATGTTGATACTTCCCAGGTTCCTCTCCAGAGACTACCTGCTGTCAGCCTGCCATGATCCTTGGCACAGGTTTAGCCAAGTCCACAGATGGTGGGTTCAGAGACTCTGGGTAGGGAGAGAGTCACTCTTTATTTGGGGGCAGAGAAGAATCTGTTCTTATTTAAGCATCAATCAGGGCTGTTGATGGGGAAGCCAAGGGGACTTCACGGTCCCTTCTGTAACTGGGGGAAGGGGCAAGGCATGGAGGAGGAAACAGCGGGTGCGAAGACCCTGCCATAGGAGCGAGCCTGGAGGAGCGGAGAGAGACTTGGCATAGCTGAAAAACAGGAAGCTAGAGGAGGCAGCAGGAGAAGACGCCAGAGGATAACAAGAGAAGATGGGCTGAGTGCTGCTCACTCACACACTCACTGAGGTCGGCCGCCCAGGCCTCTCAACAAGCCACATGGTCAGTTCGAGCATCTTCCTCCCAATTGATAGATGATGCAGAGGAGAGGGTTGCTAGGACCTGCCCACGTCACACAGCCAGTCATTGGCAAAGCTGGAGTTTGAAGCCAGCTGCCTGGCATCCACAGGTGCCCCTTCTAACCATCTGTCTACTGCCCAAGCACAAGGCATTTATTCAAGGCCCCAGGCATTCTCTTAAGAGCAAGAGGAGCTAAGTAGAAGCACACACCCTCATCTGCATCTTGCGACAAGATTCCACTGACTGCTGGTAGAGAATAGATGGAGGAGGTCAAGAGTGAAATCAGGAGTGCCACCCACTGCTGAGCCCCTTGAAGGTGTTCAGATGAGAGATCAGGAGCCAAGGCTGGGCTGGCATTGGGAGAGGTAGGGAGAAGTGGTCAATTTGAGAGATGTGAGGTGTTCTCATCTTTGTGCTTACCTTAATTTTATTTGAAGAATATAAAAATTAGCTCTGACTGACTAAGCATTAAGGGGAGGGAGGTGTCAACTCACCAGAGAGCCTAGACAGCCCCTCCAGGGACCTTGCTGTCACTTCTCACTGCCTCTGCTGTCAGGGTGAGGGGCTTGGAGCCCCCGCTCCCGGAGTTGGGGGTTGCAGGAGCCAGCAGATCCCAGGGGACCAGCATTCAGACTGATTCCCCAAGAACTGAGCAAACAGGGAGACAGCCCTCCCAGGGGGCAGGAATCCCTCTCCAGACCTAAACAATCCTCATAGACACCCTCTCCCACCCTCCAGGCTGAGGCTTTCTCCTAAATCACCGAGAAAGCTGAGAGCATGTTTCTTCTTGGAGCTGTGTTTTGACACAATTGCTTGCACCCCCATAACACCGCCTGCCCCCCTTGTCAAAAGGGAATCAAAGGCTGTTTGAAAGGAACTGCTCTTAAAGCCACATCAGGTGCAGCTTTGAACCACATCTTCACCTCCAGGGAGTATTTCCCTCCATCGCGCACACACTGTGAGCTCCCCTCAGCTGGACAAGATCGCGTCTCCCTTCAGTCCTGGCCCTTCAGGAAAGCCCAGGAAAGCGTCAGGTCCTTGCAACTGCTCACTTTCTCAGTTTCATGTCTGGGGCTGGGCTCTGGTCAGCAGGCAAAGGCGCGTTTGTCCATTTCCACAATATCTTCCAAATTTAAAACCTGAGGGCGGGTGGGCGGCGGAGGTGGGGAGGGGGGGAGGTGGCGGGGTGCGGCGGCGGCGGCAGCATTAGAGTGAGGGAGGGGAGATTCCTAACTCCTCCAGCACCTTGAGGTCTCTGCTATTTGCATTCTCCCTTGCCCGGTTTCCTGCAGCTACTGAGAGTTAATCTCCACAGCGAAGATTAGTTTATTCGATTAACTCTGCTCCCCGTAGACTATCCCGGGAGCTCTCCGCCACGCATCCAGAACAAGCCTTACCAACCTTTTACCAGCCAGGAGAAGATTCGATAGAATCATCTTTCTCCCCCTTCCTTTCATATGATTGGAAAATAAATTGAAAATGAATTTCAGACATTGCTTGTGTTTTAAATATGAGATAAAGGGCGGCCCTCTCTGCAAATCCAATAGATGGAAGAAGGGGAGGGGGCTTCCATTCTAAGCAACACAGATGCACTCTGTTGGAGAAGCCAGAGGCTCTTGAGCAAATACGTCAGGTCACCAACAGTATTTGTGTAATCAGGCTATTAAATGTTGACATCTTTGATTATTATGATTTTGGTTTTGGAGAACTATAATGTAGCCATCAAAATGTGAAGTTATAAACTCAAAGTGTTTCTGCTAGCATCTTATGCCAAGATGTCTCTAAATCCACTGGTACGTCAATGGGGCTTCAGGATGGGTTTGAAAAATACTCCGGTGCCTGGGTCCTATTCCCAGGAATTCTCATTTAATTGGTCATGGATGTGGCTGGGCAGGGAAATTATTTTTTATTTTTTAGATTAAAAAATTATTTATTTATAAAGAATTATTTTTAAAGGTTATTCCAATGTGTGGTCGGGTGTGAGAACTTTTGCCATCAACTATCCTTTGCTGATAACAATATTAGGACAACCTGAAAGTGTCACAAACTAATTAGCGGCCCTATTAAGCAGGGTGCACTGATGCTCTTAAGCATCATATTAGAAACTTAAACTCAACATGCCTGTCCTTTTCACCATCTTTTTCCAGGGAGACATGTGTTTGGCAAGCAGTAGGTGTCTTGGTGGGGGTGCCCCAGGGTAGACAATGACCCCAAGTATTTTTGTTGCAACAATCACAGATGTATTTATACAGGGCCTGTGTTCAGCATTTGTCATAACTGTCACCGAAAATGATTTCTTGGGTCAGAAACATGACTTTAAAGCTTGACCCCAAAGATTCAACTTGCCTATTTGCTTATTCCGGTTCAAGATGTAATGTCGAACACTGCCCTATTCGCCGTTCCTTTTCACATGGAGTCTGCTCAAATTGAGAACAATGATGATGCCAGAAAGAGTCGCATTTTGATGTTGGCTGAGATAGAAGGGGGGAAAGGAGCTGACAGCCATGATGCTGACAAGAGAGATGAAGCTTAGAGAAGACGAGTAAAGATGGATGTTGCCTTCCTTGGCCATCCCCTTCTAGAAATTGGTAATTCAGCACTGAATGATAAAAATAGTAGGATTCCTAGAACCAGTATCTTCTGTTGGCCAAATGAGACATTTCTGGTTCTCACACACAGTGCAGTCACTGGTTTACACAGGCCTCCCCATACATATTTTAAAATGCACTGAGATCTAATTAAAATGGACTGCAACACTTCTTTTAATTATTTATTACAGCTCCAGTACACAGAGACTCTTCCTAAAGTTATAATTGTCAAATCATAATTCCTCAGTCTCTCTCACTTCCTCATTAAAGCAAGCATATGCCAGTTTACCTCTGGATTTTATTAGTCCAACATTACTATAGGTTGCAGGAAGCATGGGGCTCAAACTCAGATATTCTCAGAGACGAATCCTATTTTAAAATTAGATTATTAAAACACTTGGACAAGAAGACATGCCTGGATAAATGTAAGATCAATAGCTGGGCACTAGTGCACATTTTGAAAAAGATTGAGTGTGTTCGCTTTCATTAAATTATATGATTATATACAGTAGGTGATTGTTCACCTTGAACCTTCATATGAGTCACATTACAGCCAAAATTAGAACAGTGGATTTCTTTTAAGAAATAATAACAACAAATAAAATGTTAAAACACAACTAAAAAAAAAAATGAGTGTGTGATTTAGGTCCCACCCAAAGAGAAAAAAGCTACCTCAACTGGAGGTTCTCAATGTGTTTAATAACCCAAATCATTGCAGATAGATTTCAGATTGTTTGAGATCATTCTAGAAGGTCCTTGAAGCTCTTTATCTTAAGGCATTTTAAAAATATATGTATTTTCAGACCCTGTGTTGTTGACACCTAAGAAGATGCTCTGTCCACAGTTTACATTTCAGCCATCTGGATTTCTGAACACTCCTGTTTTCCCCTTGGAATATTTTATGGTAAGCCAATCGTCATCCATTTGGAATCTGTGATATTTCACCTTTGGAATGTGGGATTCCTTTTGTTGGGGTGCTTTAAAGTAATCCACTCCTCTGTTCATTTCTAGCATTTTAAACAGGAACCTGGTCTAACATTCATCACCATCCAGAAACAAGGGCTCACAACATTTTACAATCATCTTAGCAGGCCTTTACCTGCAATGAAATGAAAGTTAACAGGAGAAAGAATGGCATGTTTTTCACTGGCTTCTCTGGTGATGTTTTCTGCCATTCTTCCCCATTGTGGGCTTTGATGCTGGGTCTTGTGCCTGAACCATTTGAATCACTTATTTACAGCCTCTCCCAGTGGGGATGCTCCATTTAGTAGATTAACTCTACACATAGTAGGCACTCAGTAATTGCTCCTGGGATTTATTTGGCCATTAGTTTGCCATCCAGTGGAAGAAGATCATCACATGTGGGCTGACAGTCCTTCAACAGAACAGCGTGGGGGCCTCCCAGATCCTGCTTTTGGACGTGGCCCAGAGGAGCTCTGCCTCTCCGTTTGGTGAGGCTCCCGATCTGAGAGGAGATGCCACGCTGAGCTCCACCCTCCCACCGGGCACCACAGCCAGGCCCTCTGCCTGTCCCCCACCCCTGCTGCCAGCCTCCTTTCTTCTGACAAAGTACAGAATATCAATAGCATTTTCAGCTTAGAAAGTTCAAGGGTCAATCTTCAAGGTGCTTAAGGCAGGGGAAACTCCCCAGAGACTTGAAGCCAAACCTCAGCCCTCAAAAGTCAGGCCAGTGTCCTCGGGGTGCATGACAGTGACAGTATCTCCAAGTAAATAGAGGCATCCCTGTGTGAAAGCGCCAGTTCGCCTCCTGCTAATTGAACAAACCAATTATGGTAATTAACTGGCGCAAGTGTTTAAAATGGCCGTGAATCCGAATGAAGGAGGTTACCACTTAACTTCCACACAATTATCCTGGTAAAAAAAGGAATTTCCAAACAAGATCATACTAAAATTTTTGATAACGTTCAAAATGTATAGATATATCGAAGTTCTTAGGGAAAGGTCTGCCATCTGTTTTATCCTCAGACTTTTAAGACAAGAAATATTAGAAGGAAAAACAAAAATGAGAGAGAGAGAGAGGGAACGAAAACATAAGCCAAATTTTTTAAAAATCTGCAATACTGACAGAATGTTGCGGGGTGTTACTTTTCCCGTGACTTCAGCTATAGTAATTAGAGGAATTCAGTTTCAGTGAGGGTCACCTTGACTTTAGGAATGAAACAAGGCCTGAATGATATGCTAATTAGGACTCATCTCTTTGAAAACTGTCTAAATGGCTGAATATATATATTTTTAAAGCAGGCCTGCAGTTAAAATAGTTTGCACTAAGTTCTCGCTTTTTGTTTTCTTCCTAAAGAGAGTTTGTTGGTCAAGTTGATCCCTTGTTGTTGAAATTCAATCAAGGGCATTAAAGTGTAAACCAGTTGAAAAAACAAAGAGCTTTAGGGAAATTAGTTGCTTCAACAACAACAAACAAGCACGGGGTAATCTTCTTAGAGAAATTAATGAAAGGAAAACCCCCTTCAATTTGGGAGGAGAATGATTCCTGGCTCTCAAAGCACAGGCCTGGGAGGTTTAGAGAGAAGGTGCGAATGAAGAAAGCAGGATTAAATCGGACTTCAATGAGAGCACAAAGAAATTGGGGGGATCTGAGAGCGCAGCGCACCCATTTTCTGTTGGAGGAGTATTTTGGAGGGCCAATGAGTCTTAATCCTTTATGCAAATCTCCTTAGATTGAAGTTTGCTTAAGTGTTTTATTTCTTTGCATACAATTAACATGTGATGCTCTGAAATGCTAAACTACTTCAAAGAAGCCTCCTTGTTCAGAAGCATGTAGAGTTATCAAGCATGCTGCATTTAATAATCTTCCAAACTTTTGTGATACTTTAAGATGAAATCTCACTTTTCAGAGAGAATCTTGAGAGCCGTGCAAATACTCGAAAATAAAACAAAACAAAAGCTACCATCAAACAAACAACAGAACACCCTTGCTTGTTACAGGCCAGAATTATTCTATTTCTGTTAGTTTTAGGTTGTTAAATGTATTTCCTATTTTTTTCTTCAAATTTGATCACGTTCCCTATACTCCTCTTTTTAAATTAACACAAAAATTGTAATTCTAAACAAGAAGCAGTATTTTGGTTTTTTACACTTTCTGTTTTGAAATAACTTCAAATTTACAGAAAAGTTATAAAGGTTAAGAATAGTACAAAGATCACCCTGTCCTCTTTACCTAGATTTATCTGCTGTTAACATTTTATCCCATTGCTTTGCTTTATTATTTGTGCCTGTCACACACACACACACCCCAAATTTGCTTCTTAAACCATTTGGTGGTAAGTTACATAAGTCAAATTAATTACATACCCCTGAATACTTCCATGGGGATTTCCTAATAACAGAGATATACTCTTACACAGCCATAATACAGTCATCAACTTTAGTAAAATTAACCTTGATGCATTCCACCTAATCTATAATTTGTGTTTCCATTTTGTCAACTGACCCAATAATGTTCTTTATAGAATTTCCCCCCGTGCAGTACAAGATCTGGTCTAGTATCAGATGTACATCTGGTGGTCATGGCTTTTTTGGCGGGGGAGGAGTTGAACAATGTTTTTAAAGATATATGAATTGTAAGCATTTGGATGTTTTTAGTTAAAAAAAAACACATGATTATATTGAAATAATACCATGCTTAATGTAGCCACCCACAGTTCACGTTTTTGCCAACGTTTGTAATTGGTGTATATGGAACCCAAGAATCAGAGAATAACAACAACCATAATGATAAAGCTTTATTGATCCCTTGCTGTGTGCCAGGCATAAAGCAGGCTCCACACTCCCGGTCTTTATCTCCACCTTGAAGGGGTTATGGCCCCACCCCGCCCTGCCCCACCCTGCCCCAGCAGCCTGTTGCTGCACGCATGAACCTTTCGCTTTGGGTACACAGAGGACAGCTCACGCACATGTGTCCACCAGCCCTTTCCCAGCTCCATGAATTTGCAGTGCATTCCCAGGTTGAGGCAGTGAGCACCCTGCACAGGTGGGGAGGCTTGTAGAAGTATGAAGTGCCCTGACTTCAATGGAAGGTGGTGATCATCATTTCTCTATCACCAATGGGATGATGTGCTTTGGAAAAGGCTTTGGAAATTGCAGCTGGTTGGGGGAGGGGGAAGAGAGCAGTGTGGGAATGGAATTCAGACCCTGGCTAACTGGGATTTATTCAGCATCAACCTAAGCATAGTGGAAATTCACCAGATAGAAAGGAGTGGGCAGGAAGGGGAGAGATTGGGGAAAGGACAGAGAAGTATGTTTTAGAACAAGAAAAATACCTGGGCCATCAGAAAGGGGAACATCCAGACAGATTCAGAGATGACTCACAAGGCTAACGTGATAGGCGGCTAAAAGGAGAAGTAGGTTGGAAGAGGGAGGCTAAGACAGGAGGATCTCTTGAGCCCAGGAGTTCAAGACCAGCCTGGGCAACATAGTGAGACTCCTGTCTCTACAAAAAAATTTGAAAAAAGAAATAGGCGGACATGATGATGCACAACTGTAGTCCCAGCTACTCCAGAGGCTGAGGTGGGAGGATGGATTGGGTCTGGGAGGTGGACACTGCAGTGAGCCATGATTGCACCATTGCACTCCAGCCTGGGCAACAGAGTAAGACCCTGCCTCAAAAAAAAGAGAAAAAAAGAATGAATGAATGAAAGAAAGAAAAGAAAGAGCTAAGGGCTTGAAGAGCATGTGCACCTTGAATGCCTGCTGTGTGAGCAGGAGAATGGCCCCATTTCAAGCTGGGCAGCATTGGGTCAGAGAAGGCCCTCAGGTGTGTAGGCCCAGGAGGCATTCAAGATGTCTTTGTGGAAAGAGGGAAAGGAGGAGGGAGGGAGGGAGAAAGTGAGAGAGAGGGAATCACAGCCATGCTGATAACCAGAGCAAGCTGTTATTGCACATTCATTCCTTCCACGTGTATTTTTGAAGCATGGACGTGGATTTAAGTCCTAGGATACAGGAGCGTATGAAACAGACAAGGTGTAGGTGATAAATGCTAAGGAAGAAAATAAAAAACAGTAGGGGTGAGAAAGTGACACAAATATGGGGTTGGCATGGCTACTTCCCTTAGGAGGTCAGGGAAGATCTCTCTGATGAGGTACCATTTGAAAAGAGATCTGAAGATGGGAAATGATGGATATCCTGTGGATATCTGAGGGAAGAACAGCCAGGGAGAGGTGTCATCCGCAATGTGCAAAGGAGGCCCCATGGCAGGAGCGTGCTGGGTGTGTGTCAGGCACTGTGTGGAGTTCACCATGGGTGGAGCACAGTGATCCAAGAGGGAGAGGATGGGAGAGGAAATAAAGGAGGCGGCCAGGGAACAGACGGTGCATGGGGAATTGTAGGTCATGGGGAATACACTGACTTTTACTCCGAGTAACACGAGGCTATTGCAGGGCTCCAGGAAGTGAATTCTTTTACAGGATGTGATGTAGAAGCAGACAGAAACCAGGAAGCTAGTTAGAAGGATACTACAACAATCCAGGTGAGAAACAATGGCGGTTTGGACCAGTAGCAGTGGGGGTGGCTAAGTTTCAAAGGGAGAACTGCCATGAATTGCTGACGGATTGGAGATGTGGTGTGGGGGAAAGAGAAGAGTCAAATATAGCTCTACAGTTTTAGTCCTGAGCAACTGGGAGGAAGAACTTGTCATTTACAGAGATTGGGAATGTGCCAGAGATGGTTTTGGTGAGAGGAGGAGATGGGAGTGAACACCAGAAGTTAATCTCTGAACACTGTGAAACCCTTATCAGACATCCTAGTGGTGAGAGAGATGAGTCTTCCTCCTAGATTCTGACATTAGAGTATTTTGAAGTCAAATACTCTATTTTCCACCCTTAGCATCCTTGTCCTCTTTAAAGCAAATTTCCTATGAGGAATTTTCTTGTTGGCCTGTTGCATGTTTTGGATCATGGAGGAATCAAGTCCATGAGGTATAACTTGAGACTCTTTGGTGCTTCAGTTCACATACGGGTTCATGCTTTTTGACATATAGAAAGAAATCTAGTTGTGTCTTGTCCACATGAAACATCATAGGATAAAATGTATTGCAGGCAATAAGTTTAGCGGGAGACACTGGAGGGTGAGCTGCCCTGAGACGGTCCCTTGTCACTGAGAATGTGAGTAGCAATTTCTTCTCAGTGGAGGGGCAGACTAGCATGCTGTTTACTTGTACTTGTTTCAGACGTGTTCTGGTTTTGGTGTGTGTTTAGGCCAATTGGGGAACTGCAGGACTTTGCTGTGGGCTGTGGGGAAAACCACTGAGGGTGAGAAGAAACGCATGGGTTTTGCTGAAACTGACCCTCCATCAGTTGCCCTTGGAGAGTTTATCTTGCTTTGTCTCCTTGTGGGATTTTCAACTCCCAGAACGATTCCTGGGACTGTCACCGTATCCTTTTGTGCTTCTAGGCCCCTGTACTGATAAGGCATCTGGGGAAGGGGTAGCTATCCAGTTCTCCTAGCCTCACCCACTCCTTCTTCCCACACGGTGGTTAAAAGGGGTGGGCTCTGGACTCAGAAGACTCTGGAATCCTAGCTCCCCACTTCTTAACTGTGTGACTTCAGGCAAATTGTTGACCTTCTCTGAGCCTCTGTTTTCTCATCTGTAAAATGGGGATGCTGATGGTCAGATCCATAGGATAGTTTTGTAGTAAGGCTGTGATAAATATGGGGGCCCTGCTGGTCTATATAATGCATTTGTGGAAAGTAGAAAAGGGACCACTTCCCCAGGGGACACTACTCTGCACAGGAGCAATGGCTTGGTGAGCAGAATGTGGATTCAACTTTAGTGCCATTTGGCCCCTCCTGAGCCAGTGCCTTTGGCAGGGTATTATCTGCTCAAACCATCACATGATCCCTGGAAATACAACTATAGCATTTTTAGGAACAAGGTCTGTGCCTAATAAATGTTAGCCAGTATCACTAAGTGTTGTCGCCAAGACAGTCCTGGCTCTTTCCCCATCATCATGGCAGCGAGATTGGCCAGGGTGCCACCTTTACTCAACTTCCAGTGGCCTGAGGCCCCCAGGAAGTTTCTTCTCTGAATTCAAACAAGGTAAACACAAAGGGGTAGCCCTGCACATCAGAATACCCCACTAACCACCCCCCACTTCCTTCCACTGAGAGCCTGAATCCACTGAAATCTCCAAGTACCTGGTAGCAGCTGGTGGTATTTCTGAACTCGTAAAGAAGGGAAACTAATTTTCCCAGTTCCAGAAAATGGCTTGAGGCCTCCTAAGTGCCCCCTTCAGACAGGCAGCTGGAGCAGGCTGGGGAGAGAGCTGCGCTGCGTGGGCTTCCCGAGGACCATATGGGCAACACGGCTCATTCCGCGGCTACACCCACCCCGCTTGTCATCCCCAATCATACTTGCTCTAATCCGTGTTTTAATTTACTCTGCTGGTGCAACGCCCGTGCTGCCAGGGCGGTCCTTGGGGCCCCCTCATTCCTGCTGCTGATGACAAGGCGTATGCAAAAGGCACAATTATTCACCCACCAAGGTGACAGAGAAGGCCTCTGCCTGGGAATAGGTTTCCAGCTTCCAGCATTTTCATGTCAGTAGCTGAAGCACTTTGCAGTTTGCAAACAATTCTATGGAGACTTTTTTTTTTTAAAGCATTTTGATCATAGCTAGCGATGAAACTTCAAGTGGTGGCCGGCTGCTTGGCCATTGATTCTGAAAGGCCCGTCTTAAGAAGGGTTGCGGCACACACTCCTCCTATCAGCTAGAATATTGGATTTTTTTTTAATCAAATAAGATTCTCCTCTCCCTTCTTCTCCTCCTCCTCCCGCACCCCCAACTCCCGCCTGTTTGGCCTCAAACAAAGGGAAATATGTCAAGCCCGGCCTATTAATTCATACAGATTTGGCATTGTTTATGTTCTCATGTGGACCACATTCCAAAGCATCAAAATAAAACAGCTCGAGTGTAGCTTTCAGCTCCCGAGCTCATGATGTATTTCATTTGCCACGGTCCGAGCCATGTTAACAATGCCTTTCACTTTCTTATGGCCTAAAATGATTTTCTTTCTGCGAGGGCCATTTTGAGAGAGAGAGAGTGGGGACAGAGTGAGAGAGAAAGAGGGAGACAGCGAGGACAGAAGAAAAGAAAACCACTTCTCTTTCCTTTTCAGGGTATCATTTGCAATTTAAAGCTAACCTGGGGAGTGCAGCAACAGTGGCACTGCCCTTAAAATGGTCTCGGCCGGGGGCCGCATGCCGAATGAGGGTGATGTCGAGCTATTTACCTCTTTGTCTTTCCATAATATCTACTTAATGCAGTTCAATAGCAGTGGATTGTTAGCGGCATTAAGGATTCTATTAAGTTCTTCCCAAAGCCCTGCTATTCTCCTCCAGCTGTTGAGAGCCTGGAGATTTCAGCTGGGCATGGAGTAGAACCTCCCGAAGGCACCTCTGGAAAATGGGTCTGTTCCAGCCTAAGAAAGACCCTAGTTGATTATTTCAGCCCTGGGACTGCAGCACCCTGCTCAGAAATGGCCTGCTGATAATTAGTGGAGTTGTGTTCAAATCCCAGCAGATCCCCAAACTTTAAATCTGGGAGCTCCCTCTCAGAGTCTATTAAATATATAAAATGCTTCCGTATCTCACATTAAATATAACCTTCTTTACTCCAAAATTTTTTCTATAAGCATTTTAAGAAGGTGAATGTGTATGTGTGTTTGTGTGTGGGGTTTTTTTTTTTTTTTTTTTTTTTTTTTTTTTTTTTTTTTTTTTTTTTTGAGACAGAGCCTTATTCTATTGCCCAGGCTAGAGTCTAGTGGCATGATCATGGCTCACTGCAGCCTCTACCTCCTGTGCTCAAGTGATCCTCCCACCTCAGCCTCCCAGGTAGCTGGGACTACAGGCATATGTCGCCACAGGCATATGTCACCACACCCGGCTAATTTCTTATTTTTTGTAGAGATAGGGTCTTGCTATGTTGCCTAGGCTGGTCTTGAACTTCTGGGCTCAAGTGATCCTCCTGCCTCAGCCTCCCAAAGTGCTGGGATTATAGGTGTGAGCCTCTGCACCTGGCCATTTTAAGAATATTTCAGTCATTTCCAGTTCTGCTTTAGTGAGAATAAATGATTCATTTTGTTCTTCTGGTTGATTCTTCCTTATTTAGATGTCATCAGCCAAGGGTTAGGGTTCAGATGTCAGAGGCATTCGAACCAGAGTGACTCCATCTTGGGTGAAGGCTAGAAAATGAGGTTGGTACTTGCTGGGCTGCATTCCAGAAAGTTAGGTATTCCTAGCCTCTAGATGTTTACACTTAAGAAAACAAATTGATCATGTTTACTAAACAGACCCGGACTTGGGAATGTCCTAATATCTCGATATCTTGAGAAGAAAGGCATTCCTAATTTTGCTTTAAAGATAATGATGTTGATTCTTGCAAAATATAGTAATTAAGAAAATTAATTCTTTATCACAAATGCTTGTAGCAGAACACATCTCCCCATGATCTTTTTTATCCTGTTTATATATGAGCATTTTACCTAGGGTGGACGCGTTCCTCCTCTTACTTTAGGGAATATCCCACTGTGTCTATGGAGTAGCTTTTCTTTCACCACTTCCTTTCTTTTTTTT
Source organism: Pan troglodytes (assembly GCF_028858775.2). NCBI lineage: Eukaryota > Metazoa > Chordata > Mammalia > Primates > Hominidae > Pan > Pan troglodytes. Next base: position 52,537,244 of record NC_072416.2, on the reverse strand, counting down.
TTTTTTTTTTTGGAGACAGAGTCTCGCCCTGTCTCCCAGGCTGGAGTGCAGTGGCACAATCTCCGCTCACTGCAAGCTCCGCCTCTGGGTTCCCTCCATTCTCCTGCCTCAGCCTCCCGAGTAGCTGGGACTACAGGCACCCGCCACCACGCCAGGCTAATTTTTGGAATTTTAGTAGAGACCAGGTTTCACTGTGTTAGCCAGGATGGTCTCGATCTCCTGACCTCGTGATCTGCCCGCCTCGGCCTCCCAAAGTGCTGGGATTACAGGCATGAGCCACCGCACCCAGCCCACCACTTTCCTTTCTTGATAAACTTGCGTTTACTTTGCACTGCAGACTTGCCTTGTATTCTTTCTTGCCGGAGATCCAAGAACCCTCTCTTGGGGTCTGGATTGAGACCACTTTCCTGTAACGCAGACACAGTCCTACCTCTTTAGATATTTAATTAACCATTTCATAAATTTAATCTTGTTGTTTTTCTTTGTATGTTCTTAACCCAATACTGTAATTTTGTTTTCAGATGGACAATCATTCCATGGGCCATCAAAAAGTGGGCCTGGGGCCAATAGATAAAATGGCTTCTACCTGCAAAGAGTTTCTCTGATTCTTTGAGTCAGTTGGTGAGCCCTGGGGGCAGCCTTTATATCTTTATTTAACACTCCAGTCTGACTTCATAGGATTTTGCTAGCCCAAATAAAGCCAGGTAGCTAGGTTTACATTTTTAGGGCCTAGCACCAGACCAGGCACACAGGGGTACCCATCCCTCCTCCCATGCAATAATAATTTGTTCATGAGTTCTAGAAAGAGTCATCCAAGAATCAAGTCTTTTTATCTTGCCTAGAATTCCAATTCCTTCTTGGGCCAACTCTGTCCCAGCAGACATTCCAGGGGCACCCTGCGGCCTGTTGCAGCAGGAGGATCACAGGCAGAGCAGCCATGGATGGTGTGGCATCCAGGAGGTGGCCGCTCCAGCCTCTGGGCCGCTGGCCCCGAATGGACGGAGAGGGAGGCAAGGGGGCGGGGGCTGCGGGAGGGCGAGCCGGGAGGGGAAGGGCCCACACCAGGATTTCACACAGTTGGCTTGAAGAGGCAAGCACTAAGCTGCCTTTTCAACCATGGTAAACTCCGTCCATCTGGCCACCCTAAAACTCTGTTAGCTTGTTCCCCTTGCCCAGGGCTGATTGGACCTCCTGAAGCAGAAGTAACGACTTCAATGGTATAAACCCCGGCCACTTGAGGGTATTACATTTCATTTCATGCTTGACTTAATCAAAACTGGGGAAATGAAATGTACACCTTTTTGATGTTCTTTTCCCTGCTGTTTAAAGAGAAGAATCTTAACCCATTTGATCTTCACATGCACCCGGTAAATGACCAAATATGCCAAGCTGTCAAAAGCAGAAGGCGGCCAGTTGCCAGGGGGTGGCGGGCCACTGGGAAAGCACTTAATGCAGGCAAACTTAAAGTTTGGGGCCCAGGGACTTTGTTGCAAATGCAGCATTTCCCCCAACGGGGCTGCAGTTATGAACTTTTTAAAGGCAAAGGTGGGTTGGGGGAATAAACATCATGCTTTGTAGTTGCAGTCCAAAGGGAAGGAATGCAAGCTGGCCTCAGCTTGAGGACACTTGTTCCTACCAGTCTTTCAAAATTTCTCTCAGGAATCGCCTCCTTCTTGAAACTTTTCCACCCTTACCCAAGGACTGGCCAACAGTGGGGGTTTCTGGAGTTACGCCGTGTGTCTTTAGGCAATTTACCTAATCTCTCTATGGGGGCTCAATGAACTCCTCTGCAAAATGGGGATGACTATAGTTCTGACCTCATTGGTTGCTGTGCAGGTTGAATGACATCATGTATACAAAGTGCTTAGCATCATGCCTAGCACATAAGAAGTTATTATCAAATGCAAGCTATTATTATTATTACGATTTTTATTTTGCTATGGACTGAATATCATACTCCGCAAAATACGTATGTTGAAGCCCTAACCCCTAATATGATTGTATTTGGAGGTACGGCCTCTAAGGAGGTAGTTAAATGAGGTCATGAAGGTGGGGTCCTAATTCAATAGAATTTGTGGCCTTATAAGTAAAGGAAGAGAGAGAGAAAAAAGTCTCCCTCTCCATGCATGTTCATGGAGAAAAGGCCACATGAGGACAGTGAGAAGGCAGCAGTCTGTAAGAGAGTAAGAGAGCCCTCACCAGAAAACCAATCAGCTGGCACCTTGACCTTGGACTTGCCAGTCTCCAGAACCGTGAGAAATAAATTTCTGCTAAGTATCCAGTCTATGGCATTTTTTTATGGCAGCCCAAACTGGTTAATACATCAACCTATCAGAGTGCTCTATTCTTGTTTATTTATGTGTCCACCTCCTCAATGAGACTCTAACTTCTTTAGAGTAGATCCCATGATTTATTGGCTTTGTATACCAGGGCTTAGCACAGTGCCTGGAATACCGTGGATGCTCAATAAGTGCTTGTTAAACATACAAATGGGTGGACACAATTGCACATGGCAAGAGAGCCCTGGGCCTTTTCTTCCCCCCCCCCCCCATTGTAATAACTTTTATTTATTTATTTTATTTTTTTATTATTATTATACTTTAGGTTTTAGGGTACATGTGCACAGTGTGCAGGTTAGTTACATATGTATACATGTGCCATGCTGGTGTGCTGCACCCATTGACTCGTCATTTAACATTAGGTATATCTCCTAATGCTATCCCTCCCCCCTCCCCCCACCCCACAACAGTCCCCAGAGTGTGATGTTCCCCTTCCCATGTCCATGTGTTCTCATTGTTCAATTCCCACCTATGAGTGAGAACATGCAGTGTGTGGTTTTTTGTCCTTGCGATAGTTTGCTGAGAATGATGATTTCCAATTTCATCCATGTCCCTACAAAGGACATGAACTCATCATTTTTTATGGCTGCATAGTATTCCACGGTGTATATGTGCCACATTTTCTTAATCCAGTCTATCATTGTTGGACATTTGGGTTGGTTCCAAGTCTTTGCTATTGTGAATAATGCCGCAATAAACATACGTGTGCATGTGTCTTTATAGCAGCATGATTTATAGTCCTTTGGGTATATACCCAGTAATGGGATGGCTGGGTCAAATGGTATTTCTAGTTCTAGATCCCTGAGGAATCGCCACACTGACTTCCACAATGGTTGAACTAGTTTACAGTCCCACCAACAGTGTAAAAGTGTTCCTATTTCTCCACATCCTCTCCAGCACCTGTTGTTTCCTGACTTTTTAATGATTGCCATTCTAACTGGTGTGAGATGGTATCTCATTGTGGTTTTGATTTGCATTTCTCTGATGGAGCCCTGGGCCTTTTCTTATCCCAGAACGGCCACTTAATATGCTCAGTGATCTTGGGCAAGTAGATTGCCCTCCCTCTCTGTGCCTCAGCCTCTCCATCTGTAACACATTGGGTTGGACTGGATGATTCCTGGGGCCTCAGAGACTGTGGGATTCCACCTTTAGACAAAGACTGAGGTGGGGAGAGTGGGGTGGGGTGAGACTAAAATGAAACTGCTGTCACTCCCCATTCCAGGCAACAGGATAGTGCTTAAATATTACATTGAACTAACTGAAAGATGTCCCAAAACAATGGATAGGGCACGATGCTGGTTTGAAAATGTATGTGTATATGTACGCACACACATGTGTTCATGTTTGAGCTCTGGGAAGTGGGCTGAGTTCTCATCTGGACTCTGTCACTTAATAACTTAATGATATGGGCTAGTTACTTAACTTCTGTTTCCTTATCTGTAAGATGGGGATGAAGTGATGCCTACTAGCCCCATATGATTGTTATAAAGATTAAATAAGTCAATACAGTGTAAGATTCTTAGCACAAGCTCATAATAGCCATCCAAGAAAACGTAAGCTATTATTCATTCCATAGAAGCATTAAAAAAAAAAATGTTCAGGCAGGCGTGGTGGCTCACACCTGTAATCCCAGCACTTTGGGAGGCCGAGGCGGGCAGACCACCTGAGGTTGGGGGTTCGAGACCAGCCTGACCAACATGGAGAAACCCCATCTCTACAAAAATACAAAAATTAGCTGGGCATGGTGGTGCATGCCTGTAATCCCAGCTACTCGGCAAACTGAGGCAGGAGAATCTATTGATCCCAGGAGGCAGAGGTTGCAGTGAGCCAAGATCGTGCCATTGCACTCCAGCCTGGGCAACAAGATCAAAACTCTGTCTCAAAAAAGAAAAAAAGAAAAAAGTTTCAGGCAGCCTAGAGACCAAATAATAACCATGGTCACCTCTCATTTCTGTATTGCATAATTGCAAAACAAAGAAACAAGAGGTAGGATGACTTCTTCTCCTCCTTCTTCTTCTTCTCCTTCTTCTTCTTCCTCTTCCTCCTCCTCTTCTTCTTCCTCTTCCTCTTCCTCCTCCTCTTCTTCTTCTTCCTCTTCCTCCTCCTCGTCTTCCTCTTCCTCCTCCTACTCTTCTTCTTCTTCCTCTTCCTCCTCCTCATCTTCCTCTTCCTCTTCCTCCTCCTACTCTTCTTCTTCTTCTTCCTCTTCCTCCTCCTCCTCTTCTTCCTCTTCCTCTTCCTCCTCCTCCTCTTCTTTTTCTTCTTCTTCTTCCTCTTCTTCTCTTCTTTTTCTTTTTAAGAAGGAAAAACAACACAAAGATGGGGGCAGGCCTTATATCCTTTTAGCAAGGAAAGATGCCCAGAATCTGTTGGGTAAGTGAAAGGGTGAGCTCTCTAACAGTCCACATGGTGTGAGCTCATGTTGCCAACAATAATGCAGTATTGGTATATGGGATGTAAAACCTCTGCAAGCCAACAGATGAAACTTCTCCCAGTGCTTATCTCTGAAGCTGAACGGGGACTAGTTGAGGCAAGCAAGGTACCTAGGGCAAAAAGGTTCACTTGCAAAATCTGAGAGTCAACGTCTCCTAAAATTTTGCACCCAGTGTGCATCAATTGCCCCACTCCAATTTTCTGCCTGCTCAGAAGGGTGAGATCCTATAAACTTTCGTTTACTAGGCTCTACATTTCTGCATCATTTTAGTTATTTTGACAATTAACACAAATTTCTTTAATAGAGCGAAGTATCAATAAAGATGTAATGTGATAATAATAACTGTTACTGCAATTATTTACCCATTTGGATCCTGGCCATGGTGTTGCCTGTCCCCGCTCCTGCACTCATTAATGTACTCTATGAAATAACACTGGCAGTCAGCCCTTGTTGAGCTCTTGCTGTGTGCCAGGCCCTGTGCTGTCACAGGGATTAGCTCAGCTAATCCTCCTAACAGGCCTTCCATGTAGGGTCCGTTATTATCCCTCTTTTAAGACCAGGAAACAGGAAGTTCAGAGACCCCAAGAGACTTGCTCAGGGTTGCACAGCGAGAAAGAGCCAGAGGTGGGATTTGCACCCTCATAGTGAGATTCCAGAGCCTGAACTTTCAACAGGTACCCCACACTACGCCACTCAGTCTGGATTTGTCCTTTAAATCACATCTTCAACTATCCGGCATTGGGGTCCCCTGGCACTTCTTAAAAATTTCAGTTGGTACTGTGTACAATAGGTCCAGCCTTACTTGCCGAAGAACCCAAAAATCCCACCGAGAAAATCTCAGTCTCTGCTCCACCCCTGGGCTGCACCAAAGTTTCCCCCCCACCTTTTGTTAAGAGGCCTCATTTCTGACTTGATGAAAACATTTGTAATACATAATCAAATGCTGGTATGTTGCAAAGGACAATGCCTTATTTGTTAAATATAAATGAACATGAACACGGGTCTTCAGTGCCAGAAAGGCAAAGGGTTTTGACGCCTTTTCAGTGGCACAGGCTGAGCCCCAGGAAAGAAAGCTGGGAGCCCCTAAAGGGTCTCGTCTAGGACGATGATCGTCCCACAGCTCTTGTGTGACAAGATACATAGTTTCTTTTCAGCAACAGGCAGATTATCGGTTACTATAGTTTCCCTAATGCTCAAATACAGCTCAGGCCTAAGCTGAACAGAATAGGTTAAAAGGTGCCGAAGTTTGGCCCGGGAAACCACATGTTGAGAATCAGACACCAAACAAAGCGAAAAGCACATCTCTCTGGTCTTTGATGTCTTTTCTGAGGGATGTAGAGTGAGAAAAATACAACCGGTGCTCAGGCCAGGGGCTTGATGGGCCCCTGTGACAATGGCCAGCCAAGTGGGAGCTGAGCACAATGCAGAGACAATGTCCCCAATCCCAGGCGTCCCTGGGCACGCCGCTCACAAACACCCCGCTGGAAACCGCATTTCAGCCGAGTTTCTTAGAAAGTTCCTGCCGGCCTCCCTAGCCCAGCTAAACTGCCCGCCTTCCAGACCCAGCCCTTTGCAAGTTCCCTCCTGAGAGAGGCGACTTTCTCACTTAAAATGCCCCCAGCCGCCTGAACACGGCCACCGTGAGCACCGTTTTCTGCCTGGTTTTTGAATTGTCCTAGATCTACATAAACATCTTTTCTCCGCCTCTGAAAAGAGATAAGCTTTCTCCCCCTCAAATAATTCATCTCTGCTCTCGAATATTGCTTTGTATATTCCTCGGAGGTGACAGTGTGACGTTTTTCATAAACGGGATTAAATTAACCACTATTTATGCCGGCGATGTGGGTTTCTCCCCTTCTGCCGAGATCTGTTTATTTCATTTTGCTTTTTATTTAAATTTAGGGAGCAAGATAAATGCGCTTTCGAATTTGGAGATCCCTATCCATCACCCGCCGACTGCATCTAGGAAAATAAGTGTGGGGGAGATTAGGTGACAGGGAGAGAGAGAGAACCAGAGTCAAGCTCATGGAGTTCCGAATGTTTTTTGGTGGTTGTTGCAGTATTGTGCTTCTAGTTGTCATTAGTTCTTTATAATGTTTCATGAAAAATATCTAATTGTAACAACTGTATTCCTCGAGCGAACATATTCCTTGAATTGAAGCCCTCACAATGGCCATAGGATAACTGTCCTTGAATTTGAGCCCTTTGTGAGCTGTCAATAGGCTTACAATGTGCTGAATTAGCAGGCATATTAATGGGCAGATGCAATAGCAGCCATTCTTCAACCTCAAATCTTCTTATGCAAATACCCCATGAATTCAGTTCAAAGCGCTGCCTTCAAAATGAGCTGAGCTTCCCTCTCAGAAGGGACCCCGGGAGAAAGTGACATGAGAAAAGTTTAGACACTTGTTTTTATAACTGAACATGATCTTGTTATCATAATCTGATACTGGTCACTTGCATGGCTGGCTTGTAGGATTTTAAACCCTTAACAGAGAGAGATAATCTCAGCCTTTGTAGGAGTGTGGACAGAATCCCTGCGTGCAGGGAAGCCGACAGTGAGAAGCACAGTTCGTGCTTTCTCAAACAAAACTTTTCATGATAAAAGCTTTTATCCTACGATAATCACCGGGCAGATTTCAGTGGTATTGGTAAGGCTGGCAAAGGCCAGTGAAGGCGAATTTTTAAAAAATGAAAATAACCAATTCTCAAGACTATTTCCAATCAGCCTGGATCAACTCTTGGAGTCCCCATAATAGCAGCTGCAGAGTTTTCGAAGATCCCAAAGACAGCCAAGTTCCTGGAACCTCTGCCTAGCCCCAGGCAGGATAACAGAATGCTAGCTAACATTGCTGTGGCGCCAAAAGGAGCCAGGCATTTGTGCTCACTTCTCAGCCTTTTCCACATATGGGCTCACTTAATTTTCACAACTATCCCAGGAAGTAGCTACTATTCATATCCCCATTCTACAGATGAGAAAAATGAGGAGTGGGATTCAGCAATATGTGTAGGCACTAAGAAATTACTAAGCCCTCCAGGGAAAAATCTGCCTGTGGACACATTAACTAACCACTGGGAAGTGGAAATCACCCCAAGAAGAGTTTTCTTTCTCTCTGTTTTTTTTTTTTGAGACAAGGTCTCCCTTTGTCCACTCCCAGCCTGGAGTGCAGTGGCGAGAGCTCAGCTCACTGCAATGTCTGCCTCCTAGGCTCCTGGCAATCCTCCCACCTCAGCCTCCCAAGTAGCTGGGACTACAGGTGTGCACCACCATGCCTGGCTAATTTTTGTATTTTTTGTAGAGATGGAGTTTCACCGTGTTACCTAGGCTCTTCTAGAATTCCTGGGCTCAGGCAATCCTCCTGCACCTCCCAAAGTGCTGAGATTACAAGCATGAACCACTGCGCCTGGCCACGAAAAGACTTCTCAAAAACAATCTGCTCTTAATAAATAAATAATAAATAAACAATCTGCCCTCCTTTCTTTTTCCCCTTGAGCTGGGCAGGCTGACCTGCTTGAGGATATGTGTCCAATTAGCCCCTATAAAGTCTTCTCTCCTCCTCAACAAAGTTATATCATAAATTTGTATTTATAAAAATATTTCAAACAAGAATACCACTTTAATAGCAGTGTTCTCTTATATACATAGCACTATAATTGCATATAGAGCTGAATCTCATGACCGCCCTTAAGTTGAAGACACTGAGACATTACATTATAAATTGAAGATCAGTTCCATGACTTAGCGAGAGGTGACAGATTGTGTGCTATCATTAACAGTAATAGCTAGCATTTTCTATTTACCCATATTTACTCATTTATTTACTGAGTGTGTCCACTCATTCCTCATGCCTACGCTGTGAAGAAGGTAGGCTGATTATTTTCATTTTATAGCTGAGGACACAGAGGTCCAGGGTCAAGATGCTGAGATTTGAACTCGAGATCTCTGAATCAACCCTCATCCACTTGGCTACATGCAGTCCAGATGTTCCAGCCACCCTGGGTTTGGGATGGCTGCGTTTTCCCTTGAGATGCCCTGAAATCACCACCCTCCTCAATAATTGACCTTCTTTGCACCAAAAGCCAATTTCAGTCCCATTTCTTTTCTTGCATCTCTGTTCTTTATCTCTTTCTGTAACAGTGTTTTTGGTTAATTACATTATTACCTGGCATTTCCGTGTGTGTGTGTGTGTCTATGTGTCTGTGTATATGGGTGTAGATGATGGTGTAGGGGGAAGTAGAGAAGAAACAGGATGATTTACCTTTAGAAAAACTGAGAAACCAAGACACAAAGAACTTGCCCAGAGTTCTGGATCTGGGTGGACCCCTCCCTCCAAGACACCCCCAGACAAGAGATATTCTCCTTCTGTGACTTTGGAGCCTAAGGGTTTGTTACCAAAAATAATCAAATAACAAATGGGTAAGACATGTCTATGTTCTGAAGAATATATAATGATAATATTATAACAATAATAATGACAACAGGCTGGACACGGTGGCTCATGCCTGTAATCCCAGCACTTTGGGAGGCCAACGCAGGAGAATGGCTTGAGCCAGGAGTTCAAGACCAGCCTGGGCAACAGAGTGAGACCTTGTCTCTACAAAAATACAAATAGAAATAAAAATAAAAATTAGCCAAGTGTGGTGGCATGCCCTTGTGGTCTCAGCTACTCAGGAGACTGAGGTGGGAGGATCCCTTGAGCCCAGGAGGTCAAGGCTGCGATGAGCTGTGATCATGCCACTACACTCCAGCCTGGGTGACAGAACTGTCTCAAAGAAATAATAATTAAAAACTGGTAAGAATATTAATAAGTACTGATTAGAGATGCCTTACCATGCCCCAGGCATTGTGCTAAGGGCTGTATGTGAATTACCCAATAACCATAGATAAAACAACAGAAAAGAATAATAATACTGTAAATATGGAATAAAATTAAGCCATTATTGCTTAGGATAGGGGTAGGGGAAAATCAATGATGAATGCTACATTAGCCCACTTGTGTTGCCATAACAAAATACCACAGACTGGTTGGCTTAAACAATAAAGATTTCTTTTCTCACAGTTCTAGAGGCTGGTAGTCCAAAATCAAAGTACCACTGGGGTTGGTTTTTTGATGTGGCCTCTCTTTTTGGCTTTCAGCTGTGTCCACACATGGCTTTTCACTGTGTGCTTGCACAGAAAGAGTGTGCACTCCAGTGTCTCCTCTTAGAAGGACACCAGTTGCAGCTGGACACGGTGGCTCATGCCTATAAGCCCAGCACTTTGGGCAGCCGAGGTGGGTGGATCACCTGAAGTCAGGAGTTTGATACCAGCCTGGCCAACATGGCAAAACCCCGTCTCTACTAAAAATACAAAAATTAACCAGGTGTGGTGGTGAGTGCCTGTAATCCTAGCTACTTGGGAGGCTGAGGCAGGATAATCTCTTGAACCTGGGAGGCAGCAGTTGCAGTGAGTTGAGATCACGCCGCTGCACTCCAGCCTGGGCAACAGAGCAAGACTCAGTCTCAAAAAAAAAAAAAAAAAAAAAAAGACACCAGTTGGATTACGGCCCCACCCCTGTGATCTCATTTAATCTTAATTACCTCCTTAAAGATCCTGTCTCCAAATATAGTCACATTGGAGGTTAGGGCTGAAGCCTATGAATATTTGGGGTGGGAGGGTCACAGTCAATCCATAGCAAATGGGGAATGTGGGAACACTTTTGAAAGTGGTAGCATTTGATTCAGGCCAAGAATGAGTTATTCTGACAAAGAAACTATGAACAGGCTGGTTTTGTGTGGTCTGCACAGTATTTTTAAAACAGGAAGAGACAGCATGTCAATATCTGCGTTTTTATTGTCTTTTGGGAAGCATTAAAAGATCTGGCAACACCAGGCCCACCTTCCTGAGCATCGACACCTAGCTGCCTGGCACTTTGTAGGGATTCTATTCACTTTTCCACAGTCCCCACCACTCCCTATTGTGCAGGTCCCTGATTCCTCATCCCAACTTCCGGGGTTCAATGTCTTCAGATTCACAATTTTTTATATTTTAGAGATGTAATACAGTGCACATATTCTATTATATTCTATCCCCAAGTGGGTCTAGGGCAGTACCCCCCTAATCAATCACACTAATATCTGTATACTACAATGTATAAATACTCACATTGAGGGGGATAAATAGAGGCTTTAAATAGACTCTCATCTGTTCTGGGCAGGTTTTGCTGCCAAATAGATCAGATCAGAACAGGTTTTGCCACAAATCATTTTCAGCAAACCTGCAGTGCCCAGAGCCTTTTGGATTGAGGAACTTCAGGCAAGGAGTGGGTCCTGTCTTACAATACGCGTGCTTCATTCAACTGTGCTCTGATCCGGCACCAGCAGACATTTGACTTGTTAACTTCTGCTTTAACAGGTCAAGTGTGGAGGATGGTGCGAGGAGTCAGGGGGAGGATTTCTAGGCACAAAGGTTTAGATTCAGGAGTGTGTTGGATTTATTTCAGGGTGACCTTTGCTGGCAAAAAGTTTAAAGAAACAGATTTTCTTTAAAAAAAATTTTGCGGAAAGGGAAACATAATTCAGAAAATTCTTCAGAGTAAAAAAAAAATGCAGGGTGCACTAATAAAGAATGAGCTATCAAGGTTGCATGGAGAAACCTGAAATGCACATGGCTAAGTGAAAGAAGCCAATCTGAAAAGCCTACATACGGTGTCAGTCCAACTCTATGACATTCTGGAAAAGGCAAAACTATGGAGACAGTAAAAAGATCAGTGCTTTCCAAGGATAGGCCTTAGGAGAGGGATGAATAAGTGGGGAACAGAGGATTTTTAGGGCTGTGAAACCACTCTGTGTGATACTATAATGGTGGAACCTTGTCATTATGCGTTTGTCCAAACCCATAGAATGTACAACACCAACAGTAAACCCTCACATAAATAAACTACAGACTTTGGGTGATCATGCTGTGTCCACGTGGGTTCATCATTGTAACAAATGTACCAGTCTGGTGAACCATGTTGATGATGGGGAAGGTTACACACGTGTGGGGGTAAGGACATATAGAGAATCTCTGTACCTTCCTCTAAGTTTTGCTGTCAACCTAAAACTGCTCTAAAAAAGTAATCTGGGCCAGGCACAGTGGCTCACACCTGTAATCCCAGCACTTTGAACATTACAGCACTTTGGATGGCTGAGGTGGGCAGATAACCTGAGGTCAGGAGTTCGAGATCAGCCTGACCAACATGCGAAATCCCATCTCTACTTAAAAAAAAAAATTAACCAGGCATGATGGTGCGTGCCTGTACGCCCAGCTACTCAGAAGGCTGAGGCAGGAGAATCGCTTGAACCCGGGAGGTGGAGGTTGCAGTGAACCAGGATCACACCATTGCACCCCAGCCAAGGCGACAGAGGGAGACTCCATCTCAAAAAAAAAAAAAAAAAGTAGTCATAAAAAACATGCAATGTGTTCTTCCTGTGGTCCTGCCTGTACCTACTGAAGCTCATTTTGGGCCACAGGTTGTGGGGAAGGCAACTTTAGATGATTCTGCAGCAGCCCATACACTGGGTCTTGAGTTTAACAACCACAAGGACAGAGGCAGCGCCATGCAACCACCACCATCCAAAGGCTGAAGCCCAGTCCCGTCTTTGCTCTGCCACATGAATTGGGACAGGTCGACATGCCAAAGGGTGACCAGAATTATCTCAACCAGACAAGTCACCAGGACCCACAAACACAGTGAAATACTCTGTTAACCATTTCCCCTGGGGCCAAAATTGGAAAGAAAGAAAGAAAAAAAGATCCTGATTATTCCTTCGTTGTTTTTGCTAGAAGTTAAAAGCAAATTTACTTACTATTTAAACAGACCATTTAAAAATACAAATTAGGCCGGATGTGGTGGCTCACACCTGTAATCCCAGCACTTTGGGAGGTCAAGGTGGGAGGATTGCTGGAGGCCAGGAGTTTGAGACCAGCCCGGGCAACATAGCGAAACCCCTATAGTTTAAAACCCCTATATTTAAAACTCTATAAATAGTTTAAAAATTAGCCCAGCGAGGTGGCACATGCCTGTAGTCCCAGCTACACAAGTCTCAGCTACACAAGAGGCTGGAGCGGGAGAATCTCTTGAACCCGGGAGTTCAAGGCTGCAGTGAGCAGTGATTGTGCCACTCCAGCCTGGAGTTTAGACCCTCTCTCTCTATATATATATATGTGTGTGTGTGTATATATGTGTGTGTGTGTGTGTGTGTGTGTGTGTGTGTGTATCAGGTCAAATCCTATCCCTGCTCAATGGTTTCACAGCAGTGAACAAAATAGTCAAAAGTCCCTCTCCTCAGGGAGCTTTAGGCTTTAGTAGGGGGAGGCTGGTCAACCAATCACTCCCCCAGTGCCTGTTACCATACCAGGAGAGAGACCTTAAAGGCAACCACTCCACTACTAGTGCCTTTAAAGAGGGGAAACTGAGGCATGTCCAGTAGAAGGATTTGCCTCAGTCTTTGCCCTGATTTGCCCACATTTAAGTACCTTTTAGATGCAAATCAAATGGTGCTAAATTCCATCTTTTGTTTGAAAATGTTGGAATATTCCCCTGAAGCAAGAGAACTCATTTTGTTTGGTTGGTTCAGTTGTTGTTGTTTTTTTCCTTGACCATTCATGTGGAAGGGATCTTAGAAGATGACTGTGGTATAGATCACCATCTCTCTACAAGTACATTTTGTACTTTAGAGGGGTCTCAACTTTCTCCAGAGTTTTTCCTGGAGGGTAATTGGAATTGGTGGTTAACGTAGCATGGCTTTTCAAATTGAGTTGAAAAGTTCATCAAAATGTCATTAATCTGCTTTACATAGCCTTCCTTGATTAAGTCAAATTTGTGTCTGACCGATTATTTATGAAGCAGAGCTCTGGATGGGGCTGTTTTGGCATCTGTGGCCCGACATTAGTTGGAGAAGGGAATGAGCACTTCACAACTGGGGGCTCTGAGAAATACTCAAATGCCACCACTGCCCACTCCCAGCAAAGGGAGACTCTGTGGTTCACACAGGTAATTTCTAATCAATCAACAATTTTTGATTGCTAAGTTCAGTTGAGCACCTTTTGTGTGGAAAGTATGATGACAGATACCAAAAAATAAGTAATCTCTTATAATCCTGGGGTTATTATTTGGAAGAAACTCTTATATATTTCCAACTAGCACCAACCCAAATTTCATTTTGCTTGGCAGCCCTCAGGAAGTAGGCACCACGAGAAGGCACTGGGCTGTCTTCTGAGCTCTGCTCTGCAGTGAGGTTGGCAAATGGCTGAACCCAGAACTTTGCTCTGTGGCTACAATGACAATAGTGATGATTATGATGATGGCAACTATTTTATGTTTCTATGCCAGGCACACATTTCTCACAATACGTGAGGGATGAGGGAGATTATCAGCCACTTTTCTCTGATAAAGAAGTGGATAGCCAAGAAGCCAGTTCACTTGCTGAGGGTCTCAGAGTGAATGTTTGAGCCTGAGTCGATATGAAAGAAAGGTGTTCTGGCATGTAGTTGTCATGAGTGAGATGATTTTGTTTTGTTTTGTTTGCCCCCAAATCATTTTCCTTTGGACAAAGAGGACATTTTTCAGCCTCACTGCCCAGAGAGCCACATGCCCCCTTAGTCTGTGTGATATCATTTTTAATGATTTTGGCCTAAGTCACAAAATCAGTGTCAATTTAAGAGGACATGCAACCCTCTCAGGAGCCAAAGGAACCATAGAATCAGGAAGATTTGCATCTGTCCAAACCCATAGAATGTACAACACCAAGAGTAAACCCTAATGTGATCATGCTGTGTCCACGTGTGTGTCCACTCCAGGAGAAACCAGTGTGTCTGAAAATGGGCCTGAGCTATGATTGTCTGGACCTGTGCAGACCTTCAGGGCTTCCAAGAAGGAGCAAGGCTGCTGTGCCCTGGAACAGGTGCCATCCTAGCCCTGGCCTTGTTGTTTTTCATTTGTCATGGTGGCAAAAATACAGCAGGTGGGAGTGCCTGGAACTTCTGCCAGCAAGCTCAACATGTGTCATCAGACAATATTTATGTGGGTCAAGTTTTCCTCTGAGAGAGAGAGGGAGAAAAAAAAAGAGAGAGAGAATCCATATTTCTGGAGTTTCAGAAGCTTTAGTGGCTCCTGACAGTGTTCTGGGCAAGCTGCCACCCCATACCTCGGGGCTCAGCCAGACTCTATTTTATGAGTTTCTGAGTCCCGCAAAGACATCTTTATTAATGTCCGGCTCCAGAGTGTGGCTTCGTAGAGTCAAGTTTCCCACATCTCTCTGATATATTCTGCCGGGAGAGGAGGGATTCACAGGCACACAGACTCCTGGGTTTGTTTCCATTTGTTTTATTGTTTGGATTCTTCTT
The DNA here is from genome assembly GCF_028858775.2 of Pan troglodytes. Taxonomy (NCBI): domain Eukaryota; kingdom Metazoa; phylum Chordata; class Mammalia; order Primates; family Hominidae; genus Pan; species Pan troglodytes. The sequence goes on along the minus strand of NC_072416.2, from coordinate 52,522,102 downwards.
TCCTCCTCCTTCTCCTCCTCCCTCTTTCTTTCCTCCTTCTCCTTCTCCCTTCTCCACCTCCTCTTTCTTCTTTCTCTCTCCTCCTCCCCTCCTGTTTTTCTTCTCCTCCTCCTCTTCTTCTTTTTCTTCAATATTTTAAGTATGTTGCTAGGTTTCTTATTATAAAGTGAAATATATCATCCCAATACATCAGCACCTCCCTCCCTGTCTGGAGGGCTACTCTATAAGACAGACCACCTTCAATGAGGCCATTCTGTCTTTTAATAACCAAGCGTGCCTTTGTTTGTGAGAGTCAAAAACCCCAGAATTTATTTATTGGCTCACTCAGTAAGAAGTCCTTGGTAGCCCCAGCTTCAGGCTGAAACCAACATCTAAGGATGTTTACAGGGCCTGGTCTCTCTCCTCTTCTTTCCTCTTTGTTACTGTCTTCAGGCAGGGCACCTGCTCATTGGTACAGTGGCTTTCAGTGACCCTAGCTTATGTGCCCTGCACCCACGTCTGTACTTCTTCCAAAAGTCAGAACTGGTCTGTGGCTCAGATTGGGTCACGTGTCTGTGAACCAAATGTTGTGGCCAGATGCTGGGATGTGCTAACTGTCTTGGCTCCGGGTCACATCTTATACCTGGCACCTAGAGTGGGGATGGTTCCTCCCAAATCACATGGATGGAGAATTTGGGCTAAGGAGATCCTCAAAAGACATTCAGATTTTTATGTTCAAAAGAAGGAGAATCATTGCCCAAGGATAACCTCTTCCTTCCAAACATCTGGCGGCATCGTAAGGTAACTCCTTTACAATAACTTGCTAATAATGCACTTGGTCTTAACATGCCTGGTACTGAACAGATAGAGCATTGCTGAAGGAAAAAGTTTTCCAGACTCTTCTCTTGCAGTCACTCTGGAGCAAGCAAAGACAGCCTTACTCCAATGTCTTTTTTTTTTTTTTTTTTTTTTTTTTTTTGTCGCACAGGCTGGAGTGCAGTGGCGTGATCTTGGCTCACTGCAACCTCCACCTCCCAGGTTCAAGCAATCCTCCTGCCTCAGTCTCCCAGGTAGCTGGGATTATAGGCATGTGCCACCACACTGGACTAATTTTGTATTTTTAGTAGAGACCACGTTTCACCATGTTGGCCAGGCTGGTCTTGAACTCTTGACCTCAGGTGATCCGCCCGCCTTGGCCTCCCAAAGTGCTGGGATTACAGGCATGAGTCACCTCACCCAGCAGTCATTTTTAATCAGTATCCAAAATGTCTGTCTAGAACATCCCTATTAGATACCAGAGCCACCAACTCCTCTTCCTGGGAGAAATGGGTCAAGTCCAACATATTGCTGGATTTTTCCTTTGATTTCAGGAGACTTTGTTGCTTTTTCTTTACTTAGCAAGAAAACCTTTATCTGAGTTATACAATGTATTTTTTTAAGTGTAGTTTTAACAACCAAAAAAATCTAAACGGAAATACCATACACTTGACAATAATGCTTTCCCTTCTCCTGGAAATCTTAAGTGTTAAAGTGCAGTCATATTCATCATTACTTGAGGCCAGTGGGTCTCAACTGGAGACAATTTTGTCCCCCAGAAGACATTTGGCAATGTCTGAAGACATGTTTGGTTGTCACAACTGGGGATGGCTGCTCATGGCATCTGGTGTATAGAGGACAGGGCAGCTGCTAAGCATCCTACAGGGCACAGGAAAGGTCCTCCAGCAAAGGATTATATGGCCTCAAATGTCAAAAGTGTCAAATCTGAGAAGCCCTATTTTTGACCCTCACAATATTTCTGTGGGGAAAGTAGGGGGACTGATGACATGGTGTCCTTATTGGACATTGCCCAGAGAGGGTATATTACCTAGGAAGCCATTTGGCTCCAAGAAACAGAAAATCCAACCAACAATGCCTAAAACGGACATTTCTTTTTCTCAAGTAACCAAAAATCTGAGGGCTGGCCGTTGCTGATACTTGTGTTCTCTGTGATGCTGCCAGAAACCTTGGCCCTATTTTTCTTCTGTGTCATCCCTTCTAGGCTGGTTTCATCTCCATGTGTGTCACATGGTTTGTAAGAGGGTTTCCGCAGCTCCCGGAATCATGTCCTCTCAAAGCAGGAAGAATGAAGAGAAGAGTTGGCCCCAGCTAAGCCTTACCTTAATCAGGCAACCAAAAGCTCTCCCTGTCTACCCTCTTCCTTTCAAACTTCTGCTGACACCTCATTGGTCAGAGCTGGGCCACATGGCCACCGCTGGCTGCAAAGGATGATGGGAGAGCGGGTAATCTGCTTTCCAGCTGTATCACGGGAGATGACAAAGAAGAAAGCGTGGGCATTAATACTGAATTAGGCAACCAATAGTGCCCATCACAGTGAATAAAGGCCTTGCTCAAGATCAAATAACTAATCAGAGCCAGTCTAGGACTCAAGTGTTGTGATATCTAGCTCTGATCTAATTTTACTAAGATATGTCAAGCTTTTTGTAATGATTGCATTTCCAGACAGGCAGAACTCTCTAAAGAACCCAGAGAAAGAACTTTCTCTTTAGAAATTCCAGGAGTTCCATTCAGCTGACAAGAAACTGTCTTTGTATTCCCATTGACTTTGTAACCAGAAATCTCTCATGGGCCTATTTATAACTGAAACACTACTACTAGTAATAATAGCAATAACTCAATCCCAATAGTCCAACAAAATAGCTATGTGTCTTGGATCTTAGATATAGGAGGCTCAAAATAATCAAAGTGTAAGATCCCAAACAAATTGCCTACCTGAAAACTCTCTGGGTAGAAATGAAATATCAAGACAAGCAGGTACTGCTCACAGAGTTATAGACCACTATTTTTCAGTTGCAGTCCATTAGTGGGTGGCAAATTCAATTTAGGGGACCATGACCAGCATTTAAAAATATGGAATAAAATAGTATAGAAAAGAAAGTATTGGCCAGGCACAGGGGCTCGTGTGCCTTTGAGATAATTCCAGCACTTTGAGAGGCCGAAGTGGGAGGATTGCTTGAGCCCAGGAGTTCGAGACCAGCCTGGGCAAAATGGCAAGACCCTGTCTCTAAAATAAATAAATAAATAAATAAATAAATAAATAAATAAATAAATAAAAATAAAAAAATTAGCTGGGCGTGGCACATGTCTGTAGTTCCAACCACTTGAGAGGCTAAAGCAGGAGGATTGCTTGAGTCCAGGAATTCCAGGCATCGGTAAGCTGTAATCGTGGTACTGTACTCCAGTTCGGGTGACAAAGCGAGACCCCATCTCTAAACAGAAAAGAAAGTATCAGAGTCCATTGCACATAGAATGGTCAGTACAAATGTGTAACTTTTGTTTCTGTGTGCGTGTGTGTGTGTGTGTGTGCGCGCATGCTACACTGCAATGTAAAATGCATTTCTTACTGTGAGCCACGATCACAAAGTTTGAAAAGAACTTTAATCCCTTTGTCCAGAAATGAAAGAGCAAATAAAAGTAGAGGCAAAAACTGTCAGGCGAGGCTGGTGCTACATCCACTTAGGCCACTGATGAATTGTTCTTCTGCTTCCTAATTACGTTGAAAGCCTGATTGAAGGGGGCTTTGCTCAATTCTAAATAACCCTCCTGCCACTCTCTGTCTCTTTGGGCTGAGTGGCCAGTCAGCCCTGGCACCTTTGCAAGCCAGCTCTGGTTAATTAGAGCTGCTGCTCCCCAACACAGCCCTGCTATGGCATTACAATTCCCTGGGGTCTGTCTTCTGTGGCACTTCTGATTTGTGGCCCGGAGTGCTTGGTGGCTTGCCTCTGAGGGGTGATGAGCTGGTGGAAATGTGAAGGAGAGAGAGAAATGGTAATCTTAATATCTTCTCCTCTGAAATCGGGTTTTCTGGGCTTCAGGTCCACTCTTTGGCCCTCCCTGTCTCTGATTTAAATGTGTTTACATTAAAAGTAAGCTCATTTAAAAATAGCTCTTTCCCCAGCATCTTTCTTTCTTGCTTTTCATCCAGACATGATTTTTCTTCCCTTTGACATCCCTAATGCAAGGCACAGATGGGAGGGAGAGAGTGCACAAGAAAGATTCCTTTGAGAAAGCATCATTTGGGAAAATCCCACCAATAATCATTCCCCATGGCTCTGGGGTCCCCATAAGAGGAAGAAAACCCTTTGGACCTTAATTCGGATGTTTTAAGACAAGTGACCTTATCTCATCTGATGTTTCTACCTGCACAAAGAGTAGTAACAGCAACCATATAGTCTTCTCTGCTCAGAATACCATAGATCTTTGTTAAGTCACTATTATTACATCAGGTCAACAGGAAACTAGGAAATACACACCTGGAGCTTTGTTTAAGATCAGCAAACTGCAAGTATTTTATGCTCCTCTGTGACCTTAAATAGCGTCATTAAAATGTACACACTAGAACTCAGATGTATTAACAGATGTCACTTGATGTATTTTCTATAACTGACTTCATCTTTCCCTAGGGTTTCTATTCTCATTGATTGCCGTGACTTCTGGTTTAAGATAGTCTCTTCTGGGTAAATATGAAACCTATTCAAGGTTCCTGCAGAGCTGTTTCTTCACTCTCCAATGATCTCTCCTTCCCAGTCATTTCCAATATGGTGCCTGAGTACAAAGGAAGGTTACACAGCCTCATGGCAGCCAAGAGAAGACACTGATGACCCTTCGGTTGTTCTCTGGGACCTTGCTGAGGGGTCCTACATCCTGGTGCGTGGTGATTGTGCATCTGGTATTGACACCTGGTGGTGTGGACCACTCCTTCTGGTCTGGGAGACATCAGGCTTGAGTCCACTGCTAAGGCTCTTGGTCTCTGCCATGGCCTCTTTTCGTAAAGCCCACTCTCTGGGGTTGCATGACCTTAACTCCTGCCTCACTGTTTCCCATGACTTCTCCATCTCTTTATGTGGACATGCGGGAATTTTGGGATCCCCATTGTGCCGGCTGTGGGCAAGCAGACCTCTTCACCTTGACCATGTCCTTGGCCATGGTGCTCCAGGTTGGACATGATGTCTCACTGTGCTGGGTCAACCCTAAGCACTGAAGGGCTGTTTATGCTTCCTGCCAGGTGGGAACCTCTTTGACATCATGACCTCCATTTTCTCTTGGCTTTGTGTGCATTAGAACTCCATGTTCATACCTTCAACCTAGCTCTTGTCATACAAGGGGAAGTTTTGAAAGTTTTCTCTTTTCCCCAACTGTATCTTTATGCACTCGAAAGAGTCTAATTTGAAACACAAAGTTAATCAGTGATTTCTTTGTTCATAATTTGCCTTCCCCTGAAACAATAAAGTCACGGATGGGAAAACCAAGGAAAGACTAGCAAGTAGGTATCATTGATGACCATGTATAGAATACATTGCTTTAGGCTGGACGTGGTGGTTCGTGTCCGTAATCCTAGCACTTTGGGAGGCTGAGGCAAGTGGATCACTTGAGGCCAGGAGTTCAAGACCAGTCTGGCTAACATGGTGAGTGAAACCTTGTCTCTACTAAAATACAAAAATTAGCCTGGCATGGTGGTGAGTGCCTGTAGTCCCAGTTACTTGGGAGGCTGAGTCAGGAGAATTGCTTGAACCCGGGATGCAGAGGTTGCAGTGAGCCAAGTTCATATCACTGCACTCCAGCCTGGGCAACAGAGTGAGACCCTATCTCAAAAACAATACTTTGCTTTAATTTCTACAAACATTCTTTCTTGTTGAAGCTGAGAGACGGTATGTGGAGTCATTTTACCATACAAAAGTACCTCAGAGTACCATACAAAATTATGGTAAAACGTGGATATTGGATTTTTTTCCCATGTTAAGGAATTAACTATAAATAAGTAAAACTACCTATGCCCATTACATTCAGAGAAATAATTCATTGTCAGGTTTACTAGAACTTCTTGGGCTCGAGGTTGGACTGCCAGAACCAAGAACAGAGACATCTGCTCTCTCATGCTGTGGAGAGACTCTGGAAGGAGTCCGCTGCTGACGTTTGGCCGTCACAGCTCTGATCTAAGCCACCGGTGGCTCCCGCTTCATTAAAATAACAGGGGAAGCCCCTAATTTAGCCAGATTTAATTTTCAACTTTTATAATTCATTTAAAATTTGATCAACGAGTTAATTTATGACAAGGGCAAGGGGTGCCTTGCTGGCTCCTCTGGTGGGCACAGGCATTATAACTTAATTTATGGTTAAAGCAGCTTGTTTTAATTGAGTGCAAAAAGGTGGTTTCTTGTCTGGATTTTGGAGTCCTAAGGTGAATGGAGAGAGGACTGGCTGTACCGGGTTCTTATTTTAGCAGGGGGGAACATGAGTGTCAGTCCACAAGAAGCAGAATATTGGAAGAGGATATGTTTTCATCCAATGCCATCGATCAAAAGCTTGCCAAGGGGATAAAAAGAAAACCATGACAGCAGCCCCACACCCAGGACCTCCTAGGCTTCTCCATGGCCCTTGGGGGAACAGGAGCACATTCTGGAGCAGGGCAGGAGAATGCACCAGCATGCCCACTTGTATAGTTATGGGTGATACATATGACTTGAGATATCACTCTGGAGAAAGCTCTGAGGTTCTCCAGACAAGCCTGGGAGGCACTGAGGGCTTTGAATTTGTTCAACAGCTGAGAACAGGGCAGGTATATGGGGTGTGAATGTGAGGACCTGTGTGTTTATCTGTGAACATGCGTGACTGTGTGAATGAGGAGGAATGTGTGTATATCTGTGTATGCGTGTCTGGGTCTGTGTCCCAGTGGGTATATATCTGTGAATATGTGTGGGCATGGATGTAGGAGATGTGCGTACATCTATGGATGCATGTCTTGTCTGTGAATATGGGAGAATATATGTGTGTCTCTGAACGTAGATGGGGAAATTTGAATCTATCTATGAATATTAGTGTGTTATGAATATATGTAGATTTACAATGTGTCTATGGGGGGAATGTGTGTTTATCTGTGAAGGTATGTATATGTGAGATGAATGTGTATGAATGTGTGTGATTGTGTGAGTGTGAGAACATGTGTATATCTGTGAATGTGTGTCTGTGTGTGTGTGTGGATGGAGAAAATTTGAAGGTATCTATGAATGTGAGTGTGTTTGTGTAAATGTGTGTATACTTGCCAATGTGTGGCTGGGTTTGTGAACATGGGAAACGTGTCCATCTATGAATATATGCATCTACGTGTGTGAATGTGGGGGAAGGTGTGTACTTGTATGTGTGAAGATGTGGACACGTATGTTGATCTGTGAATGCATGTATGTATCTGCATATATGAAGATAGGGAAAATTTGACTATATCTATGAATATGACTATGTTAATACAAATGCCTGCACACTTGTGAATGCATATCTGTGTGTGAATGTGTACAGATCTCTGGATGTATGTGTCTGTGTGTAAGAAGAGGAGGGAATGTGTGTATACCTGTGAATATGTGTATGTGTGTGTGTGGTGTAAGTGTGGAGGGATGTGTATATACCTGCAAATGTGCATGCACACATGTGTGTATGTGGGGGAAGCATCTTTGCATGTATGCCTGCATGTGCTGTGTGATCATGGGGCTATGCATGTCTCTCTATGAGCATGTATGTGTCTGAGAGTGTATGTGCATGCATGTGCATGTATTTATGAGCTCACCCATCACAGCTGTGCACCAGCACCCTGAGGCCCACACAATGGCTGCAGTCTGAATCTGGTTTGGGGGCTCTTTATGGCAGTCTCTTGCCATATGTCTTTTATACTATCCTCGTATTCACTCACTCTATTAGTCTGTTCTCACGCTGCTAATAAAGACATACCCAAGATTGAGCAATTTATAAAGAAAAAGAGATTTAATGGACTCAACAGTTCCACATGTCTGGGGAGGCATCACAATCATGAAGGAAGGCAAAGGAGGAGCAAAGGTGGCATGTCTTACATGGTGGCAGGCAAGACAGTGTGTGCACAGAACTGTCCTTTATAAAACCATCAGATCTCATGAGATTTATTCACTATCGTGAGAGCAGCACAGGAAAAACCCACTCCCATGATTCAATTACCTCCCACCAGGTCCCTCCTACAACATGTAGGGATTATGGGGGCTATAATTCAAGATTAGATTTGGGTGGGGACACGGCCAGACCATATCACTCATTCACAAATATTTATGGAGCACTTTGTCAACTCTGGGCCTTGGGAAACCAGTGGTAAACAAGGCAGCCAGTGTCCCTGCCTGTCTGCAGACCATGAACAGACACATTCTCTGTGCCCTAGAGTTTGTGCCCCAGTCCCAAGGCCAGCTATGCCCTGCATCATCCTCCCTGGAGACCACAGAGCTTGGCCAACCCCGGAAGAGTGGGCTCAGCACCCTCACGTCGCCTCCTGGCCACTGCACATTTCTTTCTGTGCTCTCTCACCCCATCCCACTCACTCTATTAGTCCCACTCAGAGCACTCCCTCTTTTGTATCTTGAGGTCAGTTGTCTGATTAGCATACCTGATAATGTGTAATATACCTGATCAACATGTCTTAGCAGAATGGGGGTTATTGTTATTACATCATGAAACATTAAAGATAACTTCTGAGCAGCACCTGTTCTGTGCCCAGCACCATGTCACCATGTCCAGGGCTGTCTACAAGCCCTGGATTATCTCATTTAATCCTTAAATCTCCCAAGAACCAGGAATTATATACCATTTAGTGAATAAGTAGTCAAAGCCCAGAGAGGTGCAGTGATTTGTTCAAGGTTATGCAGCTCATGAGTGACAGGGCAGTGATTTGAACTCAGTGTCATTAAACCTCTCTGAGCCTTGGTTTCCTCATCTGTAAAATGGGGATGGTAATAGTCATTCATTGAAATGGGGCCCATTTTAATGGATGAGGTCCTAGACTTAACTTAAGTCCATGTCTGGAGGCCCTTCCATGTCTAACCTCAGGCAACCTTCCCAGGTCCATCCTGAGTTCCATATGGAGAAACTTCCCTGCAGTTTTTTCAGCAGGCAGGAAGTAGATTAAAGGCTCATAGGGTGCCTCTGTGCAGATTAGAAAAAAGTGCCCCATATGGGCAGCTGCCAGCCTGAAAGAGCATGGTCTGTCTGGGAGCAACGTGAAGCTTGCCTCCACCCCTTGCGCTTCTCTACTGAACACCCTGCACCTTGAATGTGGTCATCCTGCCCTGGCCTCTGCTCACAGGGGGCCCTGATCTTGGCAGATTTTTAATCCTGCACTCCTATCCTTCCAAGCCACACACGTATCCTCTAAGGCTCAGTTCAAATGCAGTTTCCTCTGGGAAGGCTTTTTGGCTTCACACTGCCCCTCTGAATTGATAGCCTCTCTCCCTGCTTGATATAATTAGGCTTTGTACCCCACCCAAATTTCATCTCGCATTGTAATCCCCAGGTGTTTAGGCAGAGACCTGGTGGGAAGTGATTGGATCATGGGGGTAGTTTCCCCTATGCTTTTCCCCTGACAGGGAGTGAATTCTCACGAGATCTGATGGTTTTATAAACGGTAGTTTTCCTGCACTGACACACACTCGCACACTCTCACCTTCTGCCATGTAAGACGTGCCTTTTCCCCTTCAGCCATGATTGTAAGTTTCCTGAGGCCTCCCCAGCCATGCGGAACTGTGAACAGGTTAAACCTCTTTCCTTTATAAACTATCCATACTCGGGTACGATACTACTCTGGTAGTATCTTTACAGCAGTAAGAGAACGGACTAATACACTGCTGTTTATACATCTCCCAGATCACTGACAACTTCCTACCTCAAGTTAGAGTGAAGCTAGACCTCCAATTCGAGTGTAAAAAAGACTCATTCACCTCCGTAGTCACCACCATTGATTATTATGCTCAACACTCTTATTAGCACACTCATAATCCTACTGAGAGTTTCTTGTGAGTTTGGCACTGTACTTACTGCTTTCTTTGCTTTACTTGCATGTAATTCTCACAGCAAACCTGCCAGAAGGGATTATTACCATCCCCATTTTACAGATGAGGAAACTGAGGCTCAGAGAGGTTCATTCCAAGCTACACAGTTACAGAATGACAGAGCCCAGGCTCAACCTGAGGAATCCAGCTGGCTTTAAAGTCATTGCAGCTAGGGGCAGTGGCTCACACCTGTAATCCTAGCACTCTGGGAGGCTGAGGTAGGAGGATCACTTGAGGTCAGGAGTTCAAGACCAGCCTGGGCAACATAGAGAAACCTTGTCTCTACAAAAAAATTTTAAAAAAGTAATTGGTTAGGTGTGGTGGCACATGCCTGTAGTCTCAGGAACTCCCTGAGTCCAGAGGATCCCGAGCCCAGGATTTTGAGGCTGCAATGAGCTATGATTGAACCACTGCACTTCAGCCTGGGCAACAGAGAGAAACCTTGTCTCTACAATAATACTAATAATAAATGAAGTCACTGCATTTAACCACTACTTAACACATCCTCAGGAATTTGTTGATGAATCACATTTTTTTCTAATGATATTTATACTTTAAAAGAGGACTGAGTAGAGAGAACAATGCTTTACCCAAAAGAACAAATCTAATGGTAGGATTCCAGGCATCATGACTTGGCTTGGTGGCAGAGATTAGGACCAGAGAGGCCTTTTCTGGGTCTTCCAATCACAGCTCACAGGAAGCGGCTGCATGGCCAGCTGGCCTGGGTCACGGTCTCCATTTCTGGAGGCCCCTTTTAAATTTGATGTTGTGACAGAAGGGTTATGACACGCTTCCTCTAATGTGGGTCTGGGACACATTTTAGCCATTTGATTACATTTAATGTAGTTGTGGTTTTTATGGCCGTGTGCATTGTCCTAAGCTGCCCCTGGCCCCTCTCTCCCCTGGGCCTCAGGGTAATGGGCGTATTAAATAAATCTATTACATGAATCAATAAGACATTCTTGGGCATCCTCATTTCAGCTTTGGAAACAGTGGAAGAGAAACAGGGTTCTGGATGTTTGGGCCAGGAACATCTTAAAGCAGCATTGTGTTTCTAGCATGCAGAGAGGGAGGGAGGGAGGGAGGAGGCTTGGGAGAGAAATGTCCTGGTGGTGGCCTTCCCCATCTTCATGGCTGCCATTGAGAAAGGGTCTGTGGCTCTCCCTTTCCAAGTGAGCTCAAGCTCTGGCACAGAGAAAGCTCAGGAAAGGACTGTCAAATAAGTAATGTTGACATGGCCACTCTGCCCAGCTTTCCTTTACAATCTACTCCAGGGTTTCTTAACTGCAGCCCTATTGACATTGTGGGCCAGGTCATTCTTTTTTTTTTTTGGGCAGGGGGGCAGCTCTGAGCATTGTACGATGTTTAACAGCATCCCTGGCCTCTGCAAACTAGATGCTGGGAGCAAACCTGCTCCCTCAGTCATGACAACTGAAAATGTCTTCAGACATTGCCAGTGGTTGGGGAGGAGTGAGGGGTATGGGTAACAAAATTTCCCCTGGTGAGAACCAGGGCTCTAATCAGAAATCTAGGTTGCACACAGTGGCTCACACCTGTACTCCAGCACTTTGGGAGACCGAGGCAGGAGGATTGCTCTAGACCAGATGTTCAAGGCCAGCCTGAGCAACAAAGCAAGACAGCATCTCTATACATTTTTTTTTAGTTATCCTCACATGGTTTCACATACCTGTGTATCCCAGCTACTTGGGAGGCCAAGGTGGGAGGATCACTTGAGTTGAGGAGGTTGAGGCTGCAGTGAGCCGTGATCATGCCTCTGCACTCTAGCCTGGATGACTGATGGAGACCCTGTCTCTAAATATATCTAAAGAAATCTATAGAATCTGTTACTAACCTCTCCAAAAAGAAAAGAATGGAGGAACATCAGTTTGGGTATTCCTTTCCCTGCAAGATCTGGAGCACTCATGTCTTGGAAATGCTAAGAGAGCCAATTCTTGTTTGGATTACACCAAGATTATCACATGAGTCCCTCATCAGTGACTGACCAGAGGTGTTCAGAGGTTGTTTGCCATGATGTTATAAGCCGGGCAGCCCCATCAATTCCGCCCCACCCACCCTTCCTGAATACTTCCTGTGTTTTGGGCAGGCACTTTGGTAGGTGAACAGGGGATATCTCGGTTCATCTTTCTGATTTGGGGCTTCGGAATGACAACAGGAGAGCTGTTCTTAAATGATTCATCCTCAGAATATCAGATAAAGAAAGCAAAAGGAATAACGTTAAAATAATAATAGCTGAGATGACCTGGGCATGTATTAGGAGATGAGGGTTCTTATATGCTTAATGCTCATAACCACCCCAGGAGGTTGGTGATATCAAGAAAACCAAGGACCAGATATGTTTAGAAACCTGTCTAAGATCACACAGCAAGTGAGAGAGCTTGGCCTCAGTCCAGGAGGATTGGGCTCCAGAACCTATGGGGATTTCTTTCTTCCACACATAACAGTTGAAGGAATTATATGAGAATGTCTACTTAACCTAGCACCTAGATTCTGAAATTAATATTTTGTTGTACAGATGCTCCTTGACTTATGATGGTGCTACATCTGGATAAACCCATCATATGTCAAAAAAGAAGTCAAAACTGACATAAAGCTCTCAACTTACAATATGAAGTTACGCTTTCCACTGAATGCAGATCACTTTCATGCCATCAAAGAGTTGAAAAATCACAAGTGGAACCACTGTAAGTCAAGGAGAATATGTACTTGCTTTATCACACATCCATCCTCCATCATCCGTTATTTCATTGTATTTATGTGTGTGTACATTTCAAAATAAGTTGCAGACATTAGTTGACTTTAACCCTAAACATATCAGCCTGCGTATTATTCATTAGGGTTTAGTGTTTGTTTACAGCTTTTTTTTAAGATAAAAATTTATATCCATAACATGCATAAATCTTAAACCTGTCACTCCATGAGTTTTGAAAAATCCATATACCTTTGTAGTGCACACCCCTTATCAAGAGATAATTACCATCTGCCCATCAAATTTCCTCATGCCTCTTCTTGGTCAATTCCTGCCTCCAAACCACAGGAGCAAGTACTTTTCCAATAATTTTTTTGTCCACCATGGATTAATTTAGCCTGTTTAGAACTTCCCAAAATTTGCACTCATACAGTATGTCCTCTTTAGTGTAAGGCTTTTTTATTCCACATAATATTTTTGAAATGCATCCATGTTATTACATGTACCAAGTTTGTCCCTTTTTATTCCCAAATTCCATTATGTGACCATAACTCAGTTTGTTTATCCATTTTCCTCTTTATGAAAACCTGGGCTATTTCCAGATTTTTGGCTATTAAGAATTAAACTGCTATGAATATTCTTGCACAATTCTTTTGGAGGCCATCTGCTTGTATTTCTCTTGGGTGAATACCTAGGATGGGAATGCTGGGCCATAGGGTGGCTGTTATGTTCAGATATATTAAAAAAGAAAAGCACTGCGCCTTTCCCCAAAGTGATTGGGCCACTTTGCCTTTCCACCAACAACGTATGAGAGTTCCAGTTGCTCCACATCCTGGCCAACATTTAGTGTTGTCAGTTTTTTAGTTTTAACTCTTCTGGCAGTTGTGTAGTAGTATCTCAGTGTGGTTTTAATTTACATTAAATTAAGATTTTTCTGACAACTAATGATGTTGGGCACTTTTTCATGTGTTTATGGGCATTCACATATCTTCTGTGAACTATCTGTTCAATCCTTTTGTCCTTTAAAAAACATTAGGTTGTCTTATCTATTTGATTTTAAGTTGGAGGAGTTCTTCATATATTCCAATACCAGTCCTTTGCCAGGTATAGATTGTAGAGTCTGTCGTTTTAACCTTTAGGAGGACAGAGGCAGTGAAGAGCTTTGGAATATTTACACTGTTGATTTCTGAAGTAGGAGACACTTCAGGTTGCTGTGAGTCAGAGCTCCCTTTCCCTTGTACACCCTAACCCGTGACTGTTAAGATCACCAGGCTGAAAAGTGCTTTGCACACTCAGGAATAGGTGGGGTGAGAGAATGAAGAACCCGAGAAGGAGAAGGAAGGAGAGGAAATGGGGATTGGCACAGGAAAGTAGTTGCATGGAGTTATGCTCACAAGGCTGAGACCTACTTACAGCTTTCCTGGATACAGGTTGCATTTTGCCTGGAGGAATCACAGACTTTTTCTGTGTTGAGTTCTGTAGATTTGGGATTTATGATAGTCATTTTAGCTGTTCACCAAATACTTTCAGCTGTCCTCCTTGCTCACACAACAAAAGACTACATTTCTCTGCCTCCTTTGAAGTTAGCATGGCTAGGTGACTTATTTTGGTGAATAAAATGTGAACAGAAGTGATTTCTGGGCAGAAAAATTTCAGAGCCAGTGCAATTCTTGTTCCCTTCATACTACTGTGGTAATTAAAGTAGCCTAGGTCTCTAAGTAATTACAATGAGCAGAGTCCCCGGCTGCAATGAATTAGATAAGTAGCATTAGTATGAAATAAACTTTTGCTGAGATTTTGTGGTTGTTACTTTAGCATAACCTAGCCTATCCTGTTTGTTAGAGGGCTACTTTCTCTTTCCATAGGCTGCCTAAGATGTATAATGAGATTTATATGACTCAGCTCATTCTTCTTGCGTCTTTAGACATATGTCTTCACTGTTCTGTGAAATTGATAGCCTGATTATCTTACAGCAAATAAATAAATATAACAGTTGAAACTCAATCTTGCCACTAACTTTCTTCTTTCCTCTTGGTATTTTTTTAAACAGCAGGAAAGTGGTTTTGATTTTTAATGCATGATAGCCAACGAAGCGAATTAGGACCATTTTAAATCAAACAATAACAAACAAAATTTAATTCTGTTTTGAAATAGGGATGAAAAAGTGTAGGAATCATGTGGATTTATGGCTCCCCGTGGGATCCTAAAAGGGTTTGCATTATCAGGCTAAGCAGAATCTTCCCTGAGAAGACAGAAGACAAGAGGAGAAGCAACAATACCAGAACGAGTCATTAGAAGATTCTTCTCTCAAAGGTGCACAAGACCCTGCATTCAGATCAGTCACAAGAGAAGGAAGGGACCAGACTGCCAGAGCTGTATTCAGTTTCTTCTCTTCTTCAACCAAGCCCCAAAGTCATGGCTGATATTTACCAACCAGTTCTTGCCCATTAATCATCAGCAACTCCAAAACTTTCCAAGTTGATATGTCTAGTTTAAAACTAACAGCTCATTAAACGTTGCAGGCTCTTTAGCATATCAAAGGGATGTTTACGAAGGACCCAGCACTTAGCTTTGGGAATTAAAGAGTAAATAAAAGTCCGTTTGATTCTACACAATTCAACAAATATTTATTGATCACTTTACAGGGCCCAATAATCACTGTTCATATATGAGTCTGCCCTAAATAAAATAAGTGAGGGTCAGTTAAGTCCCAGGCATGAGAAGTGTCAACAGAGGACCAGTTGGCCATTTTTTTTCAACAGCAGACACTCAATTTGATGCACACACCAATCTTCTCCTTTGTTCTAGAACAATAGTGGCAGCAACGCATCAGAAATTGTGGGATCTTAATGCAAGCCGTGATGTTTTCAATTGTGACGGCAATTTTTACTCTTTCCCTCAGACTGGCTTCTTCCAGGGGCTTGGCCTCTGGACCTGGGCTCATTTTTGTGGCTATGTCAATATCCTTCGTGATGGCCCAGCTTGGACCCAATGGGTAATGATCTGCTGTTGTGATTACTCTTCATTTTGCAATTTTATTTCAATCAAAAGAGTAAGGCTTAAGGGTTGTGGCCCTACCCAACTCCCCAGGGCTGAGATCTTAACTCCCTGGGCTGGGGGCCCTTCTCGAACACATGTGGAACTGATTTAGTAGCCAGGCGGCCTAACGGCAGAAAGAATTGCACTAAAGAAGCTGACTTCTCTGCTGGCCTGTGTTTCTAGACTGTGTATATAGCTAACAGTATGGAGTCATTACTGGATGCCAGACACAGCCAAAAGCTCTACCCTTATCATCTCATTTAATCCTCCCAAAAGCCCTATGAAGTAGGAGTTATTTTTAAGCCCCATTTTACAAAGGAGGAAACTGAGGCACAGAGACTCAGAGCCACTGAACTTATAAATGGCAGAGTCATGATTTGCTCTCAGTAACTCTTTCCCCATAATCGTCACTAAATTTTTTAAATATTGGACAATAGCCAGGGTACAAAGAAGTGTTTAAAGGAGGGTACAGGCCTCTAGACAATCTGCTATAATGTAAAATAAGCCAAGTAGCCTCTGTTGAACAAATCTAGAATCTGTGTTCTGAGTGAGATAAAAAGGAGCATTAAAAAAACATAAATGATTTGAAAATTATTATACATTATATTGAACAATCTTCAAGATCCGGTATACAATGGAAAGGGAAAATCATAAAACAGTACATGTAGTATGATCACATATATGTAAAAACAGGAGACCTATATTTACCTGTGTACAAATATGAAGCAACGTGCAAAAAAATTCCTGGAGGAATGCAC
Organism: Pan troglodytes; assembly: GCF_028858775.2. NCBI lineage: Eukaryota > Metazoa > Chordata > Mammalia > Primates > Hominidae > Pan > Pan troglodytes. Next base: position 52,505,732 of record NC_072416.2, on the reverse strand, counting down.
ACTAAACCACACTTACCTCTGGGGAGGGAAATGAGATGGAGAGAACGTTGAAAAGAGAATTTTTCTATTTAACTCTGTGGAATTATGGTTTGCTCTGACTCTTTTACAGTAAGAATGGACTCATGTATTATTTAAATTATTTTTGTAAATGCATCTGAATCAGAAAGATCATAACAAGTACCAACTAGGGTCTGAATAAACTGGGATTTGGATTGTAAGATGATGCAGCTGCTTTGGAAAACAATTTGGTGGTTCCCAAACTGTTAAATGTAGAGTTACCACAGGACCCAGCAGTTCCACCGAAAAACATGTTCATAGCAGCATTATCCGTAACAGTGAAAAAGTGAAAACAACCACCAGATGTTCATCCACCGATAAATGGATAAATAAAATCGGATCTAACCATGCAATGGAATATTATGCAGCCACAAAAAGGAATGAAGCACTGAAGCGTGCTACATCATGGACGAACCTTGAAGGCATTATGCTAAGTGAAATAAGCCAGTCACAAAAGACCATATATTGTGTGATTCCATTTATACGAAACATCCAGAATACACAAATCTATAGAAGGGAGAAGGATCAGGGAACTGGGGTGACTGCTAATGAGTACCAGATTTCTTTTTGAGGGGACGAAACCATTCTAAAATCAAATTGCCGTGATTGCATAACTCTCCTAAAATAGTAACAACTACTGAATTGTACACTTTAAATAGGTTACTTTTATGATACATGAAATGTATCTCAATAGAGCTATTGTTTCTCTCTTTTGAGACAGGGTCTCACTCTGATGACCAGGCTGCAGTGCAGTGGCATGATCATGGCTCCCAGCAGACTCAACCTTCCAGGCTCAATTGATCCTCCTGCCTCAGCCTCCCGAGTAGCTGGAACTACAGGTGTGCACCACCATGCCCAGCTAATTGCTTTTTGTAGAGATGAGATCTTGTGATGTTGTCCAGGCTGGTCTGAAACTCCTGGCCTCAAGCAATTCTCCTGCCTGGGCCTCCCAAAGTGTTGGGATTGCAGGCATGAGCCACTGTGCCCAGCCTAGAGTTGTTATTTTAAAAAATCTGTACAAGGTACTTCTTCATTAGTTGTTACAGACTATAACATTTTAAAATACCATTTTAGAATATAAATTAGATATGTTTATTCTACAACACTTAGATAATATGGAAAGGTATAATTATGAAATAAAATTACCAGAGGCTTAAAATTGTATAATAAAATGACACCTGCTCATAGTAAAAATTTGAAAAATATTAAAGGTTGTAGAGAACATTTCAGACTTTCTTCCATCTGAGACTCCCAGTCCCTCCCTCTAGTGATTACCAGTTTCACCAGATTCTTATTAGGCCTCTAATATTTTTCTGTGTACATACCACCATGCAAAACATATATATAGATAAACACATGTGAATATACATATATACATGTATAATTATGTATATATCCTTTCAAAATAATTGAGATCACACAATACACACTATCATAACTCTTGACTTTTAAAAAAGTGAGCAATTTATCTTCAGGATCTTTCCACACCAATGCCTATGGACCTAGTTGATCTTCTTGATAGCTGCATAATGTTCTGCAATGTACCAGCCTATTCTTTTCTTGCTGGTTGTCTCCCATGTTTTGCTTTTGCTGACATTGACAATGGCCATGGTTATGATTTATTTCCTAGGAGGAGTGTTTCAGGTCAGATGTGAACAGGGCATGAGAAGTCTGTCAATCCATGCCGTCCCCAAACTTTTGTTTTGTTTTGTAAATAGCTAATTTCACTGCACTCCAGCGGGGAGACAGAGCAAGAGCCTGCCTCAAAAAAAAAAAAAAAAAGTGATTTTATACCTGTGGTACAAAATGCAAAAGCACAACAGGGTATGCAGTGAAAAGTAAGTTCCTTTTTGTCCCTAGTTAACCAGTACTCATCCCTGGGGCCAACCATTCCTACCAAGTTTTGGTCCCTTCATGAACCATCATGAAAATTGCATTCTTACACGGGTGGGGAGTGCCTTTTAAAGTGAACCTTTCTGGTCGGGCACGGTGGCTCACACCAGCACTTTGGGAAGCTGACGCAGGAGGATTACTTGAGGTCAGGAGTTTGAGACCAGGCTGGACAACATGGTGAAACCCCATCTCTACTAAAAATACAAAAATTAGCCGGGCATGGCAATCCCAGCTACTCAGGAAGCTGAGGCAGGAGACTTGTTTGAACCCGGGAGGCAGAGGTTACAGTAAGCCGAGATCATGCCACTGCACTCCAGCCTGGGCGACAGAGCGAAACTCCGTCTCAAATAAATAAATAAATAAATAAAATAAATTTAAAAAAATAAATAAAGTGAAGCTTTTCAGGTGCCAGTACAAATGGGTGCCTCAAGTCTTGTAAGTTAAGGTAACACGTTTCCTCTTGATAAATATCAAGTAGTTTTTAGAAGTGAAATAGCCAAATAACTCATGTGTCCCTGAATTAGTAAGCAAATAGCATTTTGGAACCTTATATAAAGAACCCTATCTGGCTGAGGGCTATGGCTCATGCCTGTAATCCCAGCACTTTGGGAGGCTGAGGTGGAAGGATCACTTGAGGCCAAGAATTCAAGACCAGCCTGGGCAATATAGCAAGACTCTATCTCTATTTTTAAAAAAATTATCCAGGCATGGTGCCATCCACCTGTAGTCCTAGCTACTTGGGAGGCTGAGGCGAGAGGATGGCTTGACTCAGGAGTTAGAGGACTACAGTGAGCTGTGATAGCACCACTGCACTCCAGCCTGGGCAACAGAGTGAGGCCCTATCTCATATATATATATATGCGTGCGTGTGTGTGTGTGTGTGTGTGTGTATATATATGTGTATATATATACATATATATGTATATATGTGTATATATGTATATACATATATACATATACATATATGTATGTGTATATACATATATATGTGTATATACATATATATATGTGTATATATATATACACACACACACGCACGCATATATATAAACTCTATCATTGGGTTGGTGATACTGGCTAGGAAAGATTTATACACACACACAAAGAGGTGGGGAGAGATTGAGAGAGAGAGAGAGATTGAGAGAGATAGAGCTTGGTCAGGTAGAGAGTTGCTGGGATTTTGAGTCAGACAGGCTAGATTTGAATCTCAACTCCACCATTTAAAGAGAACCTGAATTCTGAATCTTTCTCTCTAAACCACAGCTTCCTAGGCTGTGAATTGGGGATAATCTGGTCTATCTTGCAGTATTTATAGGCAGCAGGGCAGAGGCTAGAGTGAGGTTACTGAGACACTCATCTGAGGAGCAAAATTCAAGGGCATGCTCCTAACCTCAGTAATCAAGAAAAACAGAAGTTGAATACAGTTTCAAAAAATCAAATCAGCAAATGGTGATGGGCTGGCTGCTGCTTTTGTAAATACAGTTTTGTTGGAATTAAAGGTGATTTTGTAGTGCCTCTAGTTCAGCACCTTTGAAATAGGTGCCTTTCAAGCGACTCATGAAACTTGGGTTATTTAATAAATTGAGGGTATTGGCTGAATCCTTGGTTCAGATACTACTTAATTTAAAAGAACATTCTGGCATTCATTCCTCCAACTCCCACTCCCCTCCCCTCTTCTCACAAAGGAGATGGGGCTCCATCCTCAAGTCATTTATCAGCATGGCAGATTAAAATTAGGCAACAGGAAGTTTTCTGTTCATATTGTAATATAACCGAATCACCAGTTCTCTATTGATAATTCATTATGTGTTGCCGCTCTCACGCTGCAGCTCTGAAATGCTTTTTGCCATAATGATTTTAAACCCCACTTCTATAATAGCCTCCTGACGGTGCCGATCATCCCCGCTTCCGTGTACAATAATATTATTCTGCAATCCGTCTTGGGAGAATGCTTAAAAGCTTTCTCTCATTTTCTCCATTTAACTCATGTATTATCTGAGTTTTTACATTAAATGGCCATTCTTAATATCCCAAGGCATGTCACCTCTTTTCTAGAGAGGACACTGATACAGTACTTACCCGATTCCAGAATCTATACTAATCGAATCATGCTTTCCCACTTCAGCCGAGAGCAGTTCGTTCGGCGCAACAGCATTTAATCTGGAGAAAGAACTTATGAAAGAGAACAAAAACAATTTAAGCTGCAGTTGGTTAAATGCGAACGTGATTGATGCAATTTGTTTTATAAAAAGGAATTAGCAGATATTGAAGTCAAGTTGTGGAATGAAGGTCAAAAATGCTCAGATTTATTGTGACTACAACCAACAATGATGCTGTTTTAAACGCCAAACCTGGGCAAATTGTGGATAAACATTCGAGTTTTGATACCAGAGGAGGAGAAAGGCTACAGCTCAAGCTTTAAATCTACACTATGATCTAGTAATTTAAAAACACTGAAATCCATCCTCCAAATCCTGGTACTTCACCCAAGACTCACACCACTGTGTTTAATCTGTGCTTCCCCGCACTGCCTTGAGCAATAAGCTAGAAAGCCTATTTAAGCACCGATTTTAAGAGAAAAAGAATGTGTGATCATAGACCCACCTTCCCTGTAGAATTCAAACACAAAACGGCAAAGTTGAAGCCCAAATTCCTTTAAGGCATAAAGGGATATAACTGACTTTTGCCTTGAGGCCCCTGGGCTGGGAATATTTTGATTTTTAAGAGTCAGGGACCCCCACAAACCTGCAGGCTGATTTCTTTCTTGTGCAGATAGAAAGTTCCATCTCACTAATGGATTGGGGGCAGGACATGGGACGCGTTTGGAGGCCAGTAATGGAAAAGATGCTCATTTCAATCCGAGAGTGGCTGGGGGCTGGGGAGAGGGCAATAGGTCCTCTCAGAGGACAATGAATCATCTATCCTATTGACGTGGGCACCAGCCCTGAGAGGAATGGATGAACTTGATTGACCTACCCGGAATCTAAGTGATGATGACCCAAAGAGCAGGGAGTAGAGGATCGCCTAAGCCTTGGTGCCAAACAGATCTAGGTTTGAATCCACTCTCTGCCACATAACAGCTGTGTGACTTTGGGCAAGTCACCTAACCTCTCTGAACCTCAGTTTTCTCATCTGTATGGAGATAACAGTATCTACCTTGCAGGGTTGCAGTGAAGAGAATAGATATAATATATGTAAAGCACCTCACACAGTGTTCAGCACACAGTAGGTATCCAACAAAGTGGTAGCTCTATACATTCTATGTGATCAAGGCAACACAGATGTCCCTGCGTGGTCAATTGTAACTTGAGGGATTGCTATAGCCAAAATTGCAGACAGTTAATTGGATTGTAAATTGACTTGTTTATTCCATTTAAAAACAACAGACAAATACATTGAGAAATTAAAATTATGGGAGGACTTCATAGAATGGAATGTGCTTTGCACTTTAAAAATTAATCTTCAAAAACTCCATGTTGCCATTTTGGGTTGCCAGGGTGTCATTGACAAAGACCTCAACAGAGAGAGATGCTTTGCCATCTCCCTTATCCGAAGGTATTTATTTTATTTTATGCTTGCATTCTGGCTCCTGGAGCCTCTTTGCTGGCATCGCGTGTGATGATAAATCCATTTGTTTGGGCAACTTCAGTAGGGAAATTTGCCCAGAAAACGGGCTGGAGCTGGCTTTGGAAAAAGCCAGATTAAGTCTCCAGCAGACCGGGGTCCCTTCCAAATGACTTCCCAGTGGGCAGGAAGTGTTCGGTTCCGTACAGTGTGCAGCC